>NC_133411.1:177924318-178236136 GCF_049350105.2 Macaca mulatta
CTAAGACCTATTCTGATTTAAACTCACCGATCACAGAGCAGCCAACTTTTGTATGGGCAAAGAGTTATGCTCATCCTGTGGGAAAGTGGAAAATCCACCCTGCAGAAGTGAGCTTTGAGTCTCCACTGCATTCTAAGGGGAGCCTAAATTTGTGGGTGTTAGGGCTTATGAGCCAGGTTGTTCTACAGCACTGGAGAGAGGGGGAGAGACAGAAAGAAAGGAAGAGAAAGAGTGAAAGAGGGAGAGACAGACAGAACACTAGCACTGTGGGCTCTCATTCATTTCAAGCTTGCACACCTTCATGTCCCCTAACCAACCTACAGAATCCATCATCTGCAACCCAGGTCTTCCCGGAGGGCAGCACAGAGAAAACTTCACAGGACTAGAAGGAAAGACGATGTACTGAAGGCAAGTTACAATAACTGGACATCCCCAGCCCCCTTCAGAAAGATGCCCCCCTGCCCCGGCCAGAGAACTTCACAGAAATGCATGTGCATTTTTATTTCCCCTTTAAAACTTGAAAGGGAGCTCATAGACCCGCATCCCCCATTTGGTTAAAGACAGAGAGGGCTCCTTCACCCACATGGCAACATGAAAAGAAAATGAAATTCTGTCCCAAGGCTTATGATTTTTTTTCTTTCTTTTCCTGAGTCAATGAATGCCAGATGTTCTCACAAAACATCTTCATATCTACAGGACGGCCTGTGAAAGTACTATTTATTATTGCTCAGAGGTCATGAGGCCACAACAGAGTTATAAGAAGGCTGTGGTCACTCTCTGTGTCTCCTATAGTTAGGAATTATTTGTGGCAAGAGTCAGAAAGGGCTCTTCTTTCTACATAATTTACTTCCCAAGGGCCAATTAGCTGGGTCAGATTAAGAGCAGAGGTGGTTTTCCCCCTCAGGCAACAGAAAGCTTGTCAAAGTCAGAGAGGCCATGCAAGACTTCCCAACTGTCAGAAGAACAAGAGGGAAGGAGAATGTCAAAAAGAATATGGAGTGTGAGCAGCAGTAAGCCTGTCTGTCAACAATGTGTAACATGTGGTAGGACATATCCTCTTTGGCCTTGTCCCTGACAATGTCTCAGCCCCAATAAACCATCATTCTGTTGCAGTCCTCTGAGGTTGAACTGGGTTCTAAGTGGAAGGAAGGTGGATTTCACTCCACGCTACCCAAGCTACCTCTCAGACCACTGCTGAAATACTGCATCATCACCTCTGTCTGGTGCCTGCAAATTCAATCGCCCTTTTCCTGGGGAGCACCCACCCTCCCTCACTCCACTCTGTTTCAAAGGATAGGCGGATGTTGCAGAGAACCACCACCTCCAGGTAAACAGGCTGAAAGGCACCGATGCCCACAGGAAAGTGGGCCGCGTTTGGTCTGGACATCAAAGAGGTTGAGCAATCGGCACCGGATGAACCATGTCAGAACAAGACCTGGATTATGAGGGCCAAAGAAGAAGGTGTTATACCTGTAGGGTCTGCTGCTTCCTGTGCATGCTAATGCTCTTCTGAAATAAGCTCTGTAGCTAGAGTTGGGAGTTGGACTCCCTTTTCTAAGGATTTCAAACCAAACAAGACACTATTGATTCCAACCTGGCTCCAGAATGAATGAAGGGTCAATAGATTAGGCTGGGAAAACAGGTTTCCTTCCTTTTCCTCCACAAGGAAAACTCTGGTTGGGTCTGTGGCTCTAGCTTTTAAGAGATGAATTGAGTTCAGTCACTTGATTTTCATTTCCACTTCTGGTCTAAACTTGGAGGAAGCTAATGTTCCCTCTTGCTTTACTCAGGCAGTTGCCTTTTTTTGTTTTGCCATTTCTTCCTCTCTAGGGGAGTTCCTCGGGCTACTAAAATTGCTTTGAATAATGTGCTAAGTATTTGTAGAAAAGAAACAGGGAACTTGGGTTTTGTCTTATATGATATATTCTACATTTCAATGAATAGTTTCACCCTCCACCGGATTGCACAAACCAAATACATGGGAATCTTTCTAGATTACCCTCTCTCCTTTAAGCATTTACATCTGTTTAGTTTCCACAATTCACTAAATCCAACTCTATTCAACTCTGGAATTCCCCGGCCCCTTCTTTTCATTCACTCCCTGTTACAGGTGAATTATGTCCCCGCCAAAAGATTATGTTATGGCCCAAAGCCCTGGTTCCTGTGAATGTGACCTTATTTCAAAATAGGGAATGGGTGCAGTGGCTCACGCCTGTAATCTCAGCACTTTGGGAGGCTGAGGTGGGCAGACCACCTCAGGTTAGTAGTTCAAGACCAGCCTGGCCAACATAGTGAATCCCCATCTCTACTAAAAAAATACAAAAATTAGCCGGGCCTGGTGGTGCACACCTGTAATCCCAGCTACTAGGGAAGCTGAGGCAGGAGAATCGCTTGAACCCAGGAGGCAGAGGTTGCAGTGAGCCAACATAGTGCCACTGCACTCCAGCCTGGTCGACAGAGTTAGACCCTGTCTCAAAAAAAGGAAAAAAAAAAAAAAAAAAGGGTCTGTGCAGAAATCAAATTAAGGATATTAGTGTGGGCCTTATTCCAACATGACTGGTGTTCCAATAAGAGGAGGAAAACGTCATATGAAGAGAGAGACACTAAAAAAAAGGGGGCAACGTGAAGATAGAAGCAGAGATTGGGCTGACGCAGCCACAAACCAAAGAATACTGGGGGTGGGCTACCAGAAGCTGGGAGAGGCAAGGAAAGATCCTTCCCTAGAGGCTTTGGAGGGAGCCTGGCCCTGTCCAACCTGGATTTTGCACTTCCATCCTGCAGAACTGTGAGAGAATACGTTTCCATTGCTTTTAACCACCCAGTTTGTGGTGATTTGTTTCAGCAGCCGTAGGAAACTATTACACCCCTCTTGTCCAGGCCAGTCGGGTCTCTTTCTCAAGGACCAAAGGTCTCTGTCTCCTTTGTTCTCTCCTCTGATACAACCTCCCCCTCATGGCCAAAGTGATCTTCCTGAAACGCAACCCAAAGTCCCTCCCCTTCTTACAAGTTTATAATTGTTTCAAGGTAAAGTCCAAGCTCCTTAATGTTACAAAGGCCAGTCCCACTCCAGCCCCTGTCTGCCTCTGCTCCAGGGAATCCTTTACCCCAGGCATGCGGAACGACGTCTGCCAGGCTCTCTTGGGCTCTGAATATTTGCTTTTCCTGTACTTAGAATACTTCGAGCCCCTGTTTGCCTAACTCCTACACATCCTCCAAGGTTCAGCTCAAGTTCTATCTCCTTTTGAAGGCCTCCCTGGATTCCCCTGGCCTACGGGTCCCATTTTCTGAGTACACAATGCACATATTTGTTCTGGTTCTTCCCACATTGAACAGGTATCATGGAATTTTCCAGATCTTGAATTCTTGGAGGTCAGAGGCTGCTCTGTGGCCCCCATGTCTAGCATATGGGCTGGAAAATAGTAGGAAATTTGTAAATTCTTATTGAACAGATGAATTTATAAAAACGAATGACTGGATCACTGGTAACCTTCAATATGGTTGTTGCTCAACTGGCAAAGGAGACCATCAGTTTTGGGGAAAAAAGGAGTAGCCCAGTCAATGAACAAGTTTCATGAAGATGCCAGCCATGAGACAAGTGACCCTCTAGGTACCATTGATACAGCTGTGAATAAGACCAAGTCCCTGCTTTCTTGAACTTTCTATTGTGGATTAGAAAGATGGAGAGTAATCATGTAAACAAGTATATTTTAGGAGATACGCGCTAATAGAAATGAAACAGAGTAATGCAAAAGAGAGTGACTGGTTAGGAAAGGCCTGTCTGGGAGGTGACATTGGAGATTAGAGTTGAATGATGTACAAGGTTGAAAGCGGGACACTCAGGCCAAGCTTGAGCAAAGGTCTGGAGGCAGGGACATCTTGACCTATTCAAGTAACAACAAAAAGGCCAGGAAGAGGCCAAGGCTTAGGGAGAGAGTTGGGCAAAGGTATGAAATAAGTTGGAGAAGGCCAGGCACTGTGGCTCACACCTGTAGTCCCAGTACTTTGGGAGGCTGAGGCAGGCAGATCACAGGTCAAGAGATTGAGGCCATCCTGTCCAACATGGTAAAACCCTGTCTCTACTAAAAATACAAAAATTAGCCAGGCATGGTGGCACACATCTGTAGTCCCAACTATTCGGGAGGCTGAGGCAGGAGAATCATTTGAACCTGGGAGGCGGTGGTTGCAGTGAGCCAAGATTGCACCACTGCACTCCAGCCTGGCGACAGAGTGAAACTCCATTTCGGAAAAAAAAAAAAAAAGAAAAAAGAAAAAGAAAGAAGGAAGTTGGAGAAGTAGACAGTGTTCAAAACAGGGAGGGCTGTGTTAGCCATCGTACGAAATTAAGAATTTTATTCTACATACAATGGAAAACAAGAGAAGACAGGCTTGAGTAAGAGGCATAACATGATCTGACTTTGGTTTTCAAAAGACCACCCTGGCTTGTCCTTGAATATAGATTATAGAGGGGCAGAGCGGAGTCTGGGAGGCTGGTTAGGCAGGCTTTGTAGAAGTCCAGGAACAAGCTAAAGGGGCTGAGAGGAGGCAGTGGAGTGGGGGTATTCAATCTTCTCTTCTCAGGTAAAAGCATTATGCAGAAGGGAGGTCTCAGTTGGTTTGGAACCTTTGCTATTGGCAGTCAAACCCTCATTTTTTTCATAAGCTCAGTGGATGAGGACAGGGTGCTGACTTGATTCACAGGCCTTGTGGATTCTTGGCTGGGCAGGTTTTCTGGCAAGAAAAAGTATAGAGTCCAAAAGATTCCTCAATTATTATGCCGGTTTTTGTTCCTTCTGCAGTCCATTAAATATATATGTTTATACACACTTACATGCCCATCTGCTGCCTTCCCAAACCACCTTTGCAGAGACCCAGGCTTAACTGATTTGTCTTTTCAATGCACATTGTTGAGTGATTTTGACACCACATTGCCATCAACAGGTTTGACTTACAAATTATTTAGTGCTTACAATGGATCGTTGGCCACCTCCCAGACATTCGTAGCTGGGAATCTCTTTTAAAAAAAAGATTAAATGAAGTTCATAGTGACTTCAGCATTAACTGCTGGCTTCCAGGATTCATGCCTATTTGAGGCAGAATTCCTACTGTTCCTGCAGCTGTGGATTTCATGGTTTCTACTTTATAATCACTTTAAGAGACAAGGGAGCAGATTGGCGGAGCTGACGGTGCCCTGTGGCTGACTTCACAGTCCCGTGGAGGAAAAGAGAGCCCTAGCAGGGGAGGTGGCCCAGGGCCACAGAAAGAATACTCTACCAGAGTCCAAACACTCACGTGTTCTTCTTGACTATGGCCCCCACAAGCTGTGTGACCTTGGTGGCTCTCTTAACCTCTCTGAGCCTCATTTTTCTCAGCTGTAAAGTAAGAAAATGCTATCGGCCTTACCTGTCTCCATAATGACAAGAGCGGGCATGTTGTAAGTGAAATGAATGGTGTCAATATTTTTTAAATATTACCTAATGTATTTCACTTTTTCTGGTAAGCAAGATCTTCCCTTATGTCCTATCTGCCATTAAGGCCACATTGAGGTTTGATATTCCAATAAAGGGAAGGGTAGCTCCACATGTAACCTAGGGAAGTTGAGAAGGAGGGTCTAACATAGTTGTAAGTTATCTTAAATGGGAAGGGAAAAATATGTTCTTCTTGTCCACAGGGGAGAAATTCAGAGTGGATGAGACTTAGGGGAGAGGGGAAGATGTCCAGTTTCCCCAAAACCCTGAGCTGAGGTCTGGAAAGATGAGGCATGGAAATGAGAAGAGGCTATATAAAGTCCCTTTCCTTTTCCGGAAGCTCGCTTTGCCTAGTGGCCTGACACCAGCATGGGGCAGCCAGGTGAGCTCAGAAATGCTGGTATGATGAGGTTAAGCAGAGAGAATCCAGAAATCGAATGCAAAAGCAGCATCTGAAAGTGCCCATAAGCTCCCAGAGGGGGATGTAGAAGGTGGCTAAGAGTAGGAAGTCAGAGGGCCTACTGGGAAGCAGGCATGTGAGGACCTCTCAGTAGAAGCAGAGGAAGGGATATGCTGGGGTCTGGACACGACACTGGCAGAATGTAGGTGGAACCCAAGGGCAGAAGGTGGAGTAGGGTTATCCTGACTCCCCACAGCACCAGGAGAAGGGACCACAAGTGCCCTCAGCCATAGGCTGAGGTGAGAAAGGATGCACCAGCACATGATAAGGCTCACACTCCACACTCCTCCCTGCCGTGTGGGGCGACCTCTGTGACTTCTTGGTTAGGAAACTGAGGAGTGCCCCTGAAATGCTAAGCATTCACCCCAAAGAGAATATCTAACCCCAAAAAGGCCACTTAAGCAAAAAGACACAGTTTTCTTTTATTGGGAGGGTTTAGAGTTTTCTCCCTCCCCTTTTGGCAGATAGAGGCTTAAAGTCAAGAGGAGATCGGCTACAGAAAATATCGAGCACCCTGGTTGCTTGCCCCAGCGTGTAGTGAGTTGTTAAACAATCAACCTCACCCTGTAAGGTATAAAGCATGGAATTTCCTACAGTGTCAAATGAGACAAGCGCTATTGCAGATGCAGGGACTGCTGTGTTCTTGCAGAGAAGGTCTTCTCCTCACGTGACTTCTCAAATATTCTGCCTATTAAAATCAACAGACCGCTTCTCCCCGAGCCTTGTGACATCCACTGTGTTAATGCCATGGGGCAAAGTGCAGATGAAAATACCATCACAGCCTTTCTCCCCACTAGCATTCCAACACCGATTCTTTGTCCACCTGCTAGATTACTGTGCTGCTTAGGGTTCTGGGAGGGCCACCCAACAAGGGAAGCCAGGAAGCTGAGTATGGTTTCCATTGGAAAGGCTAAGTTAGAAAGAAACTAGATCTGAAAGGTAAGGTAAGAACACAGGTCAAGTAGGCAAGAGCAGCTCAGGACACATTTGAAGAGATATTCGGGAGACAGTGGGGAACAGGGGCCTGCTGCCTGACATATGAGATACAGAAAAAATTCAGAAACAGCTTGTTGTGTTTTATGAATGCAATCCTGCACTTTAAGTTTTGAGAAACTGTTTTAAATATTGAGATCATGTCACAGTGTCAAAAGCATTCCTTGTGGCTGCTGGTCTGTGGTTCTGTCCGAATGCTTTCCTGTGTGGGGACAGGATGTGAAGCAGTTTGGCTTTCTATGGATTGTATTCATTTCTAATTCTGTTTCCTACTCTGGATATACCACACCTCGGTGAGTAAGTCCTCTACTTCTCTCTCCTTTGATGAACTCTAAATGGAAGGCTGAGATCAGAAGAAAGACTAAGATGCCTCAGGTTTGGAAAATGCATCTCTCAGGAGGACTTCCTGCTGCTCCAGAGAGTAGCAAGGAGGAGCATCAGAATATTCCAGGCCAGGAAGCCACTATTTTGGGCACCTTCGCACAGACCAAACATAGCGAGGATGTTGCAGTGTCCAAAGCCAGGGACCCAAATGCTGGAGAGTTTGCCAAGGTTGCTGAGGAGAAGTCCTGAATTGGAGGGTTTATTTTCAAGCATGAGCTCCAAGAACACTTGCTTTCATCCTTGAGCTGGTGCCAAGGGAGCTAATCACCAGCTCTAGGCATCCTTTGACTTCTTGGTAAAGAGTCATTGTCAGAATCTTCCTGACAAACAGAAACCCGCAATTTCTTTGGCTGTGAAGACCAAAAGAGAAGACCACAGAGATGCTATGGAAGACACCAAGTGAAAAAAAAGGCACTGTTCCCACTCTAGGAGCAAAGTGGAGCAGAGACAGGCAGCTCACCCTTCACACATACTGGAGAATGAGGATAACAACAAAAGCTGCATTCTTTAAGCGCCAGACACTGCCCCAGGCTCTTTGTAAGCCTTACCCATTCAATCCTACAGCACAGCCTGCCGGGTGGGGGTAGGATCCCCATTTTATCCAGACCTCGAGTCATTTACCTGAGTTGCACTGCCAGAAAGTAGAATGGCAGTGATTTGAACCCAGTGCTCTTGGTCCCAAAGCCCCTTCTCCATGTCTACACTGCAGAAGCCTCAAACGGGCCTCTTCCAGCCCACACATGTAATTAGCATGCCCAGCACAACACTAAAAACAAATTTTTAAATTGGTTGCCAACATTTTAAAGATGTGAGATTTCACCCTTAAAAACTAAATGTCTGACTTGGCTTAAAATAAAATGAAAAGACCTGAGTCTACCAGTCCCACGTTGCTACGAGGCCCAGCAGGTTGAAGGCTGAGGAGGAGCTGCCCTTTGAAGGGGAACAGACTCCATTTGGCTGGGGCTATGGTCTGAATGTTTAAGTTCTCCTCAAATTCATATATTGAAATTCTAACGCCCAAAGTGATGTGTTAAGAGGCAGGCCCTTTGGGAGATGATTAGGTCATGAGGGACAGCCTTTTTCAATGAGATTAGTGCCCCTATAAAAAGAGACCCCAGAGAGCTCTTTCATCCTTTTTTGGCCATGTGAGGACAAAGAAGCCAGCCATCTGCAGCCTGGAATAATGGCCCTCCCCAGAACCTGACCACACTGGCATCCTGATCTGGAACTTCCAGTCTCTAGAACTGTTTGAAATAAGCCGGGCACAGTGGCTCATGCCTGTAATCCCAGCGCTTTGGGAGGCCAAGGCCGGTGGATCATCTGAGGTCAGGAGTTCAAAACTGGTCTGGCCAATACGATGAAAACCCGTCTCTACTAAAAATGCAAAAATTAGCCAGCCGTGGGGGCACGCACACCTGTAGTCCCAACTACTCAAGACACTGAAGCACGAGAATCTCTTGAACCCGGGAGGCAGACACTGCAGTGAGCTGAGATCGCGCCATTGCACTCCAGCCTGGGCGACAAAGACTCCGACAAAAAAAACAAAAAACCAAACAAACAAAAACCCAAAAACAAACAAAAAAAAAACTGTGAGAAACAAATTTTGTTGTTTATGAACCACCCAGTCTATATCAGCCCAAATGGACTAAGACAGCCGCTTCAGTCACTCAGGTAACCTGCACAGCACTGCGGGCATGTGAGTTTCCTAGTCATGTGTGTTGTTTTGTGTCACCACTTCCCTGGAGATGAGCTGCAACCGGGGTGTGAGCGTCATTAGCTGGGAGTCTGCATAGGCTCTGTGTCTCCTCTTGTCTATTGCACCATGTGACACAGGGTTGGCCCCTGCTCCTGGGTGAATTTCAGCCTGAGGCTGATTACCAGGAGCAGAGCTCAGGCAGAGAAGTTCTGTGAACAACAGGATGAGAGAGTGCTCATTGGGCTGTGTGGAGCAGTGTCCATAGCGGGTCTGAGTCCACTTGGAGCCGGATTTAGAAAAATGAATGGCTGTCCAAGTGCCTCTGGGAAAATCATGGCCCCTCTAGCTGTCTGCTCATGCTGAATCTCTTTCCCAGCCTAAATGGAACCTTTAGTGGCATCCACAGGGGCTGTGGGGTCAGAGTCAACAGGACTCAAGTTCTGCGCAGTTGCTTCCTAAGCTGGGTGTTTTTGAGTGACTTTGTCACCTCCCTGCACCCCGGTTTCCTTATTGCAAAGTATGAATATAAAGAGCATCTACCTTGTTGGGATGCTGTGGGTATTCAATGTAATAATCCACTAGCGTGGTTCTAGAATAAATATTCCATAAACAGAAGCAATACTTACATTTTCCCATGAATGTTTTCTTCCTGACTGACTTAGAGGGATTTTCAACTTAGCCAGGGTAGAAAATAACCCTTTACTATGGTGTCACTGGGGTCTCTTCAGCAGCGTGGTCCAAGGGGCCGGGGACAGTGAAGCTCTGACCGACGTCTCCATGTGCTAGAAGATGCTGTGTGGGTGACTGGATGTTGACTAGAGGCCTTCCCTGGACCAGAACTCAGGTTTGCTTGCCCCTCAGGTCTGTATTTGCTCTTCATAATTCTCCCCTCAATCAGCCACAACTACGAATGCTATTCTTAGGCAGAGGCCCAATACCCACCCCTCGGCTCCCTACTATCTGCCCATGGTTCTGATCTCTGAGCATCTTCTTACCACCCAAAGTGAGGACTGGTGGAGAGACACACCTGCATGGCACCTAATCCCTGGCCCATCTCTACTTGACCTTACTACAAGGGCTCTAACTGAGCCATGCCCAGGATGCAGGGAAGGTCCAGGCTGGCTTTGTTTCTGTCGTATAAGCCATGCATGACACAGCACAAGGATGCACGAGGGCCTGGACTAGGACAAGGATGAAGCCAGCATCACTGGGATGCTTCCGGCCCTTCCTGGGAAAATGCTGGATCATCATTCATCTCAGGTCATGATGGATACCCTGAGAAACAACTTCCTCCCCTCCAGCTGAGGTGAAGATCACAATGATATAATCATTCCCCATCCCACTTCCTCCCCTCTGGGGCCAGAAAGGGAACCAGAGAGACTGAATCTATCCCACTGCCTTGGGGATAGTTAGAATTTACATCACTCCAGAAAGAAATCCAGACAGTTAATTTCACAGACATTCACCACTCACCTTTCTAAGTAGAATCTCTAGTGACATAAGATAAACCTACCCCATTTGTTTAGTGCTTATGAAGGCTTTGGGTGCCACACGAATGCTACACGGACACCTAGGAATAGACCTGGGAACTACTTAACCCTTCTCCTTACCTTCATAGCGTAGGCAAGGACTCATCGTCTTTGAGTCCCCGCTTTGGCCCTACCCTAGAAGGCCTGGCCGCTGCCTCCCTCTCTGATTTTATCTGCCCACTTCCTCTGTCCTCACTCACTGTGCTCCAGCCGCCTTTCTGTCCCTTCCACTTTCCAAACCTGTCCTGTCTTCTTGCTCCTGTCATTAGATACTAGTGTATCATCCTATTGCATTGTCTTCCTATTTTACACTTTCTGGAACCTGGTCCATTTACTCATGTGTTTGGTTTGTATGGTCTCTCTCTCCTCCAAACAGTGTAAATACCACAAGAGCACAGATTCTGCCTGTTAGGTTTCTTTACCCATGAGTCTCCCTGGCTCAGAGTTGGGCCCAGTAAGTTGTTCTGACCATCATTCCCCGCTTCATGTTCCTTCCCTGTCTTTCCCATACGGAGAAATTCTCCAAGTAGCTGGGGAAGAAAAAGACCTTTAACCAAGAATGGCAGGAATGTCCAGGAAGGTGAACAGCACCAGCAAGAGGCTGCGTGTGTATGTGCAGGTGTGTACAAACCTGCTCAAAATCAAGCCTTTTCTAAGATGTTTCTCACATTTTGTATTAGAAACTTTTCTTGTTTGAACTGTTTTTGAAATGTACTTGTTGCTACATTCAGTATATTTGTTGGTCTGCCAAGCTTAGCCATGAAGCTCAGATAAATTAGCACGTTGTCAGCTGTAAAGACCTAGAGGGACAAAGTTTGTGGATCGTAAATGCCAACTGAGCCCCTGTGCCAGCCCTGCACAGAGGGCCACAACCGGCCTTAATGCCAGGTGCATTACAGTCAGTGCATGATTCAGGGCAGACTTTGAGGGTCAGTCCTGAATTCATCCGTTATTTGCTTTGATTGCCTCTTACAGGCTTGCCCCTTGATAGCCATGAGACCCAGCACTGGAAGGAGGGGCTGGAGGTTTCCTTCCTGCCAGGACCAGATGATCCCATTCAGCATTCCTTCTCTTAATATCTCTACTCCTTCAGTCCTTCCCGCATTACCCCGATTCTCCTGTGGCTGACAGGAAGGGTAGGGACAGATTTCCTGGAACCGAGGCTCCCAAGCCCTGCTGCTTTCTGACCGGTCTCGTGGGCACGCCCCTTTAGTCTTTACACCCTGCTGGGGATTACTTGCTCCACAATCTGTTCCACCTGTGGCCACAATTGACTTCCTCCCGTGTGCGTGCGTGAGAAACAGGGAGATCCTAGTGAAAGTTTTATGTGTGTGATGCGGACACCATAAATCAGGACCCTGGCAGTATTTAAATTTGTGAAATGTAAAGGGAATTTAAATAACAAGTCAGCCACACAGGCAGGTGGCCCCTGAAGCTCCGGAATGTTCATCTCGCGCTAACAGCTTGCACATTTATATTATGGTACGAGAAGCACTGAGCAGAAGGAGTGGAAGGTGTTAACAACTACTGCAAAATATTTCTTTAAGGATACATTTCCTCCATTTCCTCTCAACATAAATTCTGACAACACAAATGCTGTATTTATGCATGAAATCGTGTATCTGGGAGGACTGCTTTTAATTTATAGAATGATTTGAAAAAGCAGTACACTTTAATCTATGCCGGGAGTAGTTGGTTAATATGATGTAATTAGCAGGGTAAATTATTTTCATAAGGGAAGGGCTTAAGGCCTGAAACCAGTCCATTACAAATGAACACCTTTCCATTCTGCTTGGTGCCAGAAAATTGGATTCTGTTGCTCTCCTTTAAACAGATAAACAGATGCTCTTTCTGGGATTATTAAAACCCTGTGACCCACCTCTGACTTCCTGAGAGGACTCTAACTGAAGTGGGGAGGGGAGGCAGAGGGACAGAACAAACATTCTTTGCCTGCTTGAAGAATTCTTGGCTCCGAGCCACTAGCTCTTAATTCTTTGGGTGGCTGAAATGGAAACTTGTCTTCTCTGATTTAGTCCAATAAAAGCAATGGCGGTCACATTGCTGAATGCCCACTATGTGTGAGGCCCTATAACATGCCAGGATTTTTAGATATGATCTTATTTGCCACTCACAAGACCCAGCGTGAGTAGTGTCCTTTTTCTTTCTTCCTTACAGAGATGGAAACTGAGGCCAGGGATGTAAAATGACTTGTTTTAGGTTACATAGCTGGAAAGTAACCGAGTCAAAATTCGAACCCAGGTTCTTCTGCTGCCAAATCTCACACACTTCGCATGCAATGCCTGGCTGTATGATGAGTGTTACCGCTTCCCGTGCTGTAAGTCTCCTGTGACTGCAGCTACAAGAAAGGTCAGTCCAGCTCTTCTCTGCGCATCTTCTGTCCCGAGACACCAGATTTCCTTCAGTATTGATTCAATTCTAGGAGCACTATGTTCTAGGGATTTGCTGTTGATGAACCCTTTTGAATATTTCATATAGACTCCCAGAACATTATACCTACGAGGGACCAAAGAGATTTTCCAGCCTGACCTCCTCATTTTAATGAAAGGGAAATAAGAGCTTCGGAGACTTTTCCCTGGCAATTTTGAAACTAGAACCCAGCCTAATTGCTTACCTTGACACAAGGAGTTTTGACCTTTCATTCCCACTATTTAATTTTATCCTCAAAACTTTGCCTTTGAGGAAGGTATGGAAATTATTAGTATGGTCCTTGAAGAACCAGAAGCACAGAGGAGCCAAGTTCACATGGTTAAACAGTCGTATGTCATACTAGTGGAAAAGTGCAAAGTGAAACCTGCAGATACCACCTAAAATGCTCAGAGGAGTCCTTAGAGAATCTTAGATGTGCATATAAAGTAAGACTCGTGCCCTTTTCAAACCTGCTTCAAACACAGTCACTGCTGCCCTCCAACTGTCTGATGAACATTCAGTATCCGTCTTGGTGGCAGCTACTGTCTAGTGTATCACACAATGTACTAGAATAAAAAAAATGATAGAAGAAATAGTCCCCATGTGATGCCACATGGATAATATGGAAGCCATCACACGGAGCAGGGCCCAAGGTCCATGTCAACGTCCTTGTAAATCCATTCCCCTCCACTTGGGCGGCCCCTATGAAGTGTTTGTAGAGTTGAGCCCATGTCCTGGTGTCCCCAGAAGTTCTACACTTGTGTCTCCGGGGAATGAATGGGAGGAGACTGGCCACCAAGACAATCCTCTTTTGAACTTGACCTTTGTCTTCATCACATCAGACACCCTGCTCATCGCTAAGGAATGTGAAGGCCCTGTCACCCTCCCAAAGGCATCCCTGGGTCCTGGGAGCACTGCTATTCCCATGCCACTGTGAGGCAAGGAGGGCAAGATCTCTGCAAATCCCCCAAGATAGCCCATTCCATAGGAGCTGGAAGGCTTCTTCCCAACATAGCATGCACCCCTGGCTCCTTTGTCCCTTCAGCAAAGAGGGAGGAACAGAGCGTGAGGGAGACCCTTATGATTCCATCAAGGCTACTCCAATTAGATATCACACATATAGTCTCTTAAATGATAATGGTATCTCTTAATGGCTGCCATCCTTGTGCCAGGCACTATGTTTTATGAACTTTATCACATTTATTACTAGCAAAAAGTGTGCAAAGCAGGTGTCATCCCAGTTGACAGATGAGGAAACTGAGGCTCAGAGAGGTGCAGTAACCTGGCCCAAGCTCACAAAGCTAGTAAATGGCAAAGCCAGAACTCAAACACAGTCTAACTATAATAATGCAAATAAAACCATAGCTGGCATTGAAATTTAAAAATGATTTTTCAGCAGTCTGGAATTTGTTAAATTATATTCTGACTGCAATGATACCACTGCAGCGCTACCATTACATTTTTCCAGTCCCAAGCCCAGGGTCTATCCTATCTTCCCCGTTACTATGAGGTCACACAGACAGTAAGTGGGCAAAAATTAGTTTTGGTAAAGTAGGACCATCTGAATCCTTCAAAAGATAATCACACCAAAATTAACATCACAGCCCAAAATGGGCAAAGAACAAGAGGAGGCAATCTGCAAAATAAGAAATTCAAATGGCCAACATATGCATGAAAAAACATTCAAGTTGCATGACTGAAAAAAGTGCAAATTAAATCAACCACCATTTCCTGTGCCTTGAAACCTAGAAAAAAATTAATAACAATAATTCCCACTGTTGGACAACATAAGAAGTAATCAATCCTCATACACTGCTAGTGGAAGTTTACTTTGCTCCATCTTTCTAGAAGGCAATTTGGTACTACATAGCAAAAACATTAACATTCTCCACTCCCTTTGACTGGCATGTAAAATTTTCACCCAAGGAAATAATCGTGGTATACTCAAATATTGCTTAAAAAGGATATTAATCGAAGTGTTGCTTATAATACAAGTCTTAAAATCATCTAAATGTCCAACAAAAGGCAGAGATTAATAAATTATGGTACATTTATATAATGACCTACTTGGCTGAACTTAAAGGATTTTGTGGAAGACAATTTAATGAAATACAATTTAATGACATGGAAAAACATTCATGATATATTGCTAAGGCAACACCATGATCCCTTTCCTGAAAAAAAAAAAAAGAAAGAAAGAAAGAAAGAAAAAGAAATACATGCCTAAAGACAAGAAGAACAAACACACAATATTGATAGTAAAACTAATTGTGATGATGATTCTCTTCCTGTTAGGCATTTTCAAAAAATTCCACCATGACATCTTTGTTTATGAAACATCTATATTCTTAAAAAGGTAAAGAATGACAGATGAATAGGACAGGTGCGATGGCTCACGCCTGTAATCCCAGCACTTTGGGAGGCAGAGGTGGGCGGATCACCTGAGGTCAGGAGTTTGAGACCAGCCTGGCCAACATGTTAAAACCCTGTCTCTACTAAAAATACAAAAAACTAGACAGGCACGGTGGCACACACCTGTAGTCCCAGCTACTTGGGAGGCTGAGGCAGGAGAATTGCTTGAACCCGGGAAGCAGAAGTTGCGGTGAGCAGATATCACGCCCTTGCATTCCAGCCTGGGCATCTCAGCGAGACTCCACCTCATAAAAACAAAACAACAACAAAAAAGAATGAAGAATAATTACCCCACATAGGCAGTGGGGTTCCTGGGACAATCCATCCACCCCTGTGCCTCTGTGGCAAAAGGCTGGGGGGCTGAGAAGGGGATGCTACAAGTTGGAATTCTCAGTCCAATGCTGATGTTGCGGAACCTCTGAATGAGCCTTTTGCAGCTCATAAACCTCTTGCTACTTGGGCATCCTGACTTATGCCCTGACTAGTGACCTAAAGATCCTTGGGGAGATATTCCAGTTGGGTTAGAATTTGAGACATCAGAGGAGTGAAATGGAGGGTGTTTCAAGCAGCACCACACACGGCATCAAGACACAGGCTCCGATAGCTGGCACTTTCTGTCCCTTGCGCCTTCGTATGTCTGCAGGCTTCCCAGCCTCCAACTCAAAATAGCTGCTGTGCTATGCACCGCAGAGAAAGAGACAGGCTTAGGCCAGCGGCTGCTAACACTCAGGGCATCAAACTGGGCTGGAACACTTGAGGAAAATTATTTAGTTATGATAATTATTAGCTGCTTTTAATCACAATAATGAACTAATACAGCAGTACTTATACTTGGGAAAGTCAAAGAGGATCCATTAAAAATCTAATTAAAAGCCAGTCCTTAAGAAGAATCATAGCTTATTTATCTCTCTATTAGGTAATATAAACTAGTGAACTGTGCAGCTTGGACATTTTCCACCAGTCAAGCTGGTAAGCACTATTCCCCTTTCAGTTGTAAAAGTACAATAAATCTGCTGTAAGGGAACTCTCACTATGTTTTAAGAAGACAGATGATGAGGGAAGAAAAAAGAGAGGAAGAGAAAGAAAAAAATGTTAATATAACATTTCTTCACTTATATCTTGCCATTTTCCAAAAAAAATGTATGAAACAAGTATAGAAAAATGTATGGAGAGCAGTCTGTTGGTGAATAGACTTTGAGAAATAGACTGGTTAAGAATTTTTTCACCCATCAGCCAGGTATTGAGCTGGGCACTGAGGTAAAGAGACTGAAGTATAGGAGAATCATGTAGACCACTAAGACGAAGCCTGGGGCCAAGTCAGAACACCATGTTGATCACCAGAGGGTTTTGTTTAAGGTGGGCTGCATATTATACTCAGCTTCCTAGTGGCCAAAGCAAAGAGAAAATTTCCAAACATAGCAGTCAGTCATTCTATAGAAATACAATCCTTTCTGCCAACTCAGGGTTGACAGGAATCTCTTCAGTGAATCCTGAAAAGGACAATGTTCTCAACAATGCACGTAGACCATCCCCCAGCAAGTTTCAGGATGGCTTTTTGTGACATCTCTGGGCACGAGCATGCACTAAGCACACACACCACCACCCACCCAGCTCGAGAAACTCTGCCACAGTGCCTTTATCATACTCATTACGGGAAAAACCCTCTTCACTATCCACATTTTAAAAGCCTCAAAAATGCATAATACAAATCCTTTTATTATGATCCCATAAGAAAAGTTTACCCTCTAAAGTAGTGGAGACTTAGTGGCAATTACATTTCAATTAATACAATTATTGGGTGTTTCTTTTAGGTCTTTACAACACATAGAATAAATAAGTGGATAGGCACGAACCCTACCACAATCAAGTAGAAGGCACAGCTAGGAAATAACAAAGCAGTGGCTGCCCTTTATTGAAGAGCAAAAATGTAGACTATGTGCTCTATGCAAATTATCTCAGTTAATCCTTGCAACAACCCTTAGAGGTGGTAACAACAACCACCCCCAATTTACACTTGAGGAAAGTGAGTTCGGCACACATTAAGGGGGCACACAACTCCTCAGTGCCTGAGAGGGGCCTTGAATGTGAGTCCGACTCCAGAGACCGTCCATTGCTGCTGGATACCACCTTCCAGGTGCTCCCATATCACCGTGGGGAGAGAGGAGTGACATGCGCGTGACAGGTGAAATATGAGGAAGAGGAACTGCCTTGGAGGGCCCTAGAATGCATGTCCCAGGAGATCACCCTCAGAGTCCTATTAGGGTCAGAGTTCAATCCCCATTTGTTCCACAGGCAGGGAGGCAGGCAGGCTGTGAGCACTTCCCACATACAGGTCCCTCTGCAATTCACTAGAGAGAGAGGGCCCTAGCCTGGGTGCCGAGGAAACTCAGACCTATAGGAGTGGTTCCCTAGAGGCATGCCCAGGAATCTTTGCAAGCATTGGACACTTAGCACACCCTATGTGTGGTAAGGATATTACAAGGTTATGACAGGTAGAGGCAACATTATGTGCAAATATTTATATATCACGACCTATTGGGGATCTCCAAGATGTTTGATATGAGGAAAGGAAGTAGGGGAGGGAAAGAGGGGAGGTAGGGAGATGGACAGACAGACAGACAGACAAACAGAGTGAATATGTAACAAATGGAGTGTGGGGAGTGTGTGCACCATGAGAACAGAGAAGTAGGCAGGCACCAGACCAGACCACAGAAGAACACACGCAATGCTGAGAGTCTGGGTAGTGGGGAACCCTCAGAAAGATCTTCAGATGTTAAGTGGAGTCAAGTCAAGCTCCAATGGAGGTTTCAGAAAGGCTACTCCACCTGCAGTGCAGAGGATGGTGGGATGCAGATAGGACAGCTGTAATAGCCCAGGCACAAGGTGACAGCAGTGGGAAGAGAAAAAGAAATGAAAATAAAAGTGATATTTGGAAGGTAGGATCGGTCTGATTCGATTTTGGGTAAAAGGGAAGGTTGAGCAGAATCCTAGGGAGCTGGCTGAAAGGTGACAGGCGACACAGAGAAAGGGGGATTCCGGAGACTTCAACAGGTGGTATGGTGGGCTTTGCAGTATATTCCAGTGATGTGTCCATGAAGTAACTGGATGTTTCTGGGATTGGAGGCACATCCTGGGGAATCCAAGTAATGGACTGAGTGGAGATTTCCTCTGGAGAGGCTGCTGCTATCATTAAGCTCCAGTATACATGTCTAACTCCAGTTCTGGCCCAGATGAAGAGAAACTTTTTGATGACCACACGCTCTGTATTGGGTAGAATCTCAGGTTGTCTCTTGTCACTGACCGTATGTTGCAAAGAGGGCTAAAATCTGAGGTTTCGGCTAAAACTCTCACCAGGGAAAAGCAAAAGGCAAACTTGAACTAATTACTCTGCCAGTCGAGATGACCTTTAGAAACAAGTTTGAACTTTTGTCAGCGTGTTATCGGTATTTCCATCAGGAAGTATTTCAACCAGCTAATGTTTGCCAACTGGGAGGACCAAGTGTTTGGTTCAGCATCAGGGTTTCTGTGCTAATCTGACCTTCCAAGGTATTTAAAGATGCAAAGGCCAGATTCATCACTTGAGTTCCCAAATCTATCGGCTGAAGGCCATAGTGCTCTCTACCAACATTTACCTAGACTTGCTCTCTACCTTTTCCTCAAAAAACAAAACAAAACAAATCAAATCAAAACAAAACAAAACATCTTGAAGCCCTAACTTCCGAATTAACCTTAAAAAAATATTTAGAATCACATGTTGCTGAGCTACTTTAACCGTCATCAACCTTTAACCTTAAAAGGAAGCATCCATAGAGGTTAGCCAGTTGGTCCTTGGAGACAGAATACTGACTTTGAATCCTGGCTTTCCCACCTCTTAGCTGTGGGACCTTGGGCAGATACTCAAACCTACCTCAGTTTCCCCATCTGTAAAATGTAACAGAACACACTTCACAGGTAACATAATTAAGAGGCTAATATGCCCTGAGTCTTGAGACTGTGCTTATTACAGGCTGTGATTTGTGATTAGTTTTTGATAAGTGGGGTTATTGTGATCAAAACACCTTTATTACACTTAATCCCCCAGAAGGTGCCATGTTGGCTTCAGTCCCTGAATGGGGCTCATGTAATGAACACAAAACTGGGGACTATGCTTGTTTTTCTTCTTCTTTATAAACAGAAGCAACCAATAAAATCATTTCTACACAGCCTAGTAACTTCAACTATATTTCTCTAAGAAGCATCAGCAGGAGAAATCTAGGGTTTAATTAAACTATTACTTTGGGCAAAACAAAGAGGAGAAAGAGCCTTTGAAGGAAAGGTAGTTCATAAAACACTGATTACTGTGGTGGAGGGCACCCAGAGTGATAAATGACTATAGTGGAAAAACGTATTATAAGCGGGCTTTTTCTCACTCTGGAAGTTTCTTTCTTGGTTTCAGCCCCTCTAATGAAGCTGTGCTCTCTATTTCCTCCCAACAACGCCAGCCTCCACTTCAGGGGAGTTTTTGTGGCAGTGCTTTGACATGGAATCTTTGCCGTGTGCAAGTCTAGAATCCAATTCGTGATTGCAATGGAAACTGCCTGGTTGTCCATTTCCACCACATAGACCCTGTGTTCTTGAGCTACCACAATGACTGCTTGGCCTCTTGTTCAGGAAATAGCCACTCTTGCCTTATCAATTCCTTGTGTGAGAGGTTAGGAGGATGGGATGGGGGGTTAGGAGGCTGGGATGAGTAGGCAGGGCAGAGGGATTGGGTCATTTTGGTTTCAGGAAGAAGGGGAGAAATGATAGGTTCAAGACTCTTGGAATGTCACAGAGAGACAGCAGAAGGTAAAAAAAGCTCCCTTTGACGTTGCTTGGATGTAAGTTGGCTTGAGCTGGAACTAGAACAATAGCTCAGTTTTGATCCCCAAATAGCCAAAGAGTCCTTTATGTATGAGAATGACCACATCAGGATTCCAAAACCAGTTAGGGGGAGAGGAAGATGGTCCCCACATGCAAGTATGGCACCAAATAGAGGGGTCTTCCTACAGTGATGGGGGTATGGGGGTATGGTGGTGATGGTGGTAGTGTCCAGGCATTTAAGAGTGTTCGAAGGAGCAGGAGAGAAAAATGATAAACTTAAAAACTTGAAAATGCACTGGCATCAGACTGGGAGACAGGAGACTTGAGATTTATCTTCAGTGTACTGCTTTGTGACCTTAGAGAAGTCACATAAGCTTTCTGAACCCTAGATGCCTCATCTGTCAAATGAGGCAAATAAATATCTGCTAGTCTTTCCCCAATGGGTGGAGAGGAGCAAGTGACTTCAGGCATGGATGACTCTGCACAAAGTCAACTCTCACATTATTCCTTCCAGGTCTCTCCAGCTCCAAAGGGACTATGAGGAAGGGTGAGTACAAATGAAGATGTGACTTATTATTCAAGGTTGAAGAGTCTCAGATGGATCAAACAGAGCCACCATGCAAGTGCTGGGTCTAGCCTGTCTGAGGACATTTTATCATCATTTTGACATAGCCACCCATGGAGGAGGTTAGGGATGTTTCTAGACTCCAGCTGGGCAGGGTCAGCATAGAACAGTAGGGGCGCAGCCACAGAAGACAGAAGTCATACCAGATCTTCTGCACGGCTGGAGGCAGTGGCCAGAGTAATCCCTCAGGCAGCCTCATGCCAAATCCTGGTCTTAGCATCTGGGAGCTCTTCCTGCCACCTTTAGTCACTCTCAGTCTCCAACACCCTCCTTCTTGCAAAGCAGCATTTCACTCTGCAGGAGACCCAACTGTTGCCGTAAAGGTTGCCCGCCACTTGCTGAAATACCAGCAGCCTCCACAGCAGATCCCAGCCTACCTCAAATCCATGGGTAGCTTCAGGTGGCCAGAGACTCATCTAATAATTACAGCACATTCATTTAATATTTATTGGTAAATGCTCACACAGTGCAGGGAGAGTGCAAACCATGAATCCTTCAGGCCAGATCCTTCAGGTCCCTTGTGATGCTTTTCTTTGAAGGCTCCTTTTCGTACACTGCCACCTCTCTTTTCCCAGTGCCTTCCTGTTACTTGGTTTCTCCATGTAACAAGGGAGGGGAGAGACCTTAATACCCTAATTCTCATGTACTTCCAGAAGCATTAGCACATTAAACGAGTAAGAGGGCAATCCTCAGCCCAGCAGGATGAACACCTGGTGGTCCAGTTGGCCAGTCGGGCCTTGGATATACAATAATCACACCATGCTGCACAAGGTCCAATCTTACACAAGCCCTCATCCTCGTCAACAGCCTCCACTGTCATTCTTTCTCATCTTTTGGTACTGTACCTCCTTTTCCAACATTTGGGGAATTCTCCATTCTCTGGGTCTTGGTGGGAGGCAAAGTTGCCTTCTACAGTAGAATCAGACAATGTCAGTGATATGATTTGGATGTTTGTCCCCTCCAAATCTCATGTTGAAATGTGATCTCCAATGTTGGAGGTAGGGCCTAGTGGGAGGTGTTTGGGTCATGGGGGTTGATCCCTCTTGAATGCATTGGTGTCATCCACATGGTAATGAGTGAGTTCTTGCCCTGAGTTTACCTGAGAGCTGGTGGTTTAAAAGAGCCTGGAACCTCCCCACAACTTTGCTTCCTCTCTTGCCATGTGATGTGAAGGCTCCCCTTTCACCTTCCACCATGACTGTAAACTCCTTGAGGCCCTCACCAAAAGCAGATGCTCGCACCACACTTCCTGTACAGCCTGCAGAACTGTACACCTTTATTGCAATGCAACTGGACTAACACAGACAGATGTGTGCTTTCCCAGACTCTCTCGCAGTAAGAGGGACACACCACTGAGATTTTACCAATCAGACAGAACAGCACCACAAGGGGATAAGGAGTGAATCCCTCAAAGAAGTGGGGATTTGGAAAAATCCTTTCTAGAGACAGCAGCTGGTTGAACAAGATTAAATTCTGGGGCAGTGGTGGATGGAGGGAGCAGTAGTTTTCAGAGCCCCAGGTGGATGATGTCTAACATGTACCCTATAATCTCTGGAGCTGGGTAGGGGCAGCAGTGTTACCCTCACAGGGCAAGTCCCCTGTATTTTGGGTATTGTTGCTAGCTGGGTGGTCTCTAGGTCTCATTTTCCAGCTCTCTGAGAAATTCTGGAGCCCACCCAATATCATTTTTAATGCATTCCTTTTCTGCTTAGATCAGCTAAGTCAGATTCTGTGGCTTGAGTGTGTATCCTGAGTGATACAACTCAGGTATAAATGACATTAATAACAACAGTAGTTATTATTAATCATAATAATGATGATGATAGCTAGCATTATGGAGTGTTTCTACCTTCTATGCACTGTCCTAAAAGTTTTTCAATTAATAACTCATGTATTCCTAAAACACATCCTATGAAGTAACCATCAGAAACCCAATTTTACAGATGAGGGAGTAAAAGCTTGGAGAGGTGAGTACCTTTCTGAAGGTCTCAAGTTTCACCTTTTCCTTCTGCTGCCTCCTAAGAAGCAGACTTAAGTATGGAATTCAAAATTAAAGTCAGCATACCTGGGACTCATAACTCTGGCTCCTTTGTGTTTGGATCTAGGGTGAACATTTTTTACGGGGGAACATTTACACTTCCCAGCAGAACCAAACTGTGGCTGTGGCCTTGTTCCTTGGTCAGCCTTGTTGCAAACAGTTGAAGCAAGACCTGAGGGTGGGACAAGGCCCCCAAGGGCTCCTGTGGCTCCACAGGCACCTGAGGGCTTTGGAGCCTTAGGACAAGCTAACTGCTGGGAAGACAGAAGGTGCACTCTGGAAATGTCACCGCTGACCTCTTAATCACCATCCTGTGATTGAATTAATTAGGCTGAGAGCTCTGCCACTGAGCTGTTCTCACATCTGGAGTAGTTTTATAATGCAGGAAACTGATCACAGAAGGCCAACTGTCAAGAAGGAGAGTCAGATATAAACATAATACATCACCAAGAGACTCTGCTTATGGCTGGGTCATGATTCGTAACCTGGGAGTGATTGATTGTCTTCTCCTTGTTCTAATTTTGGACCAGACATTTTGGGATGATGGTTGGGTTTGACATTTTAGTCATCTTTTCTTATTCCACAAGAAAGTCTAAGTAATCGTGACTAGGGTAAGAAGGGAAGGAAAGAGGGGATCTGTTGATGTCAGGATTTTTATATTTATTTTTCTTGAAGCAACAACAATAAAGTACACATGTACGGGAATAAAGCATCTGCGTCAGGGCTGAGTGAGGACCTGGAGCTTTCTCTGTTGGTGTGTTTTGGTGCTGTGGTGTCTGTGCCTCTAAATCCTGGAATAAAAGCTGTATCCTAAAATATTGTGAAGTTGAAGGCATTTTGTTAAGAAACACTCGCTTCTAAAACTCAGAGTGAGGAAAGTGTTTACTGGAGTGGGCTATATGAGAGCTTTCTTCAAGGAAATTTGTGATGGGTTGCCTGAGCCTGGTTCATGCCTAGCAACATTCTAGGTGGAAGCACAAGAAAGACTTGGCTTCTTATACGCAGAGAGAACAATGGAGAAAAGAAAATGATGAACCACAGCACTCTCTTCAGAGAATTCCCATTGCCTTTCATGCAAAATCCTACGTGATCTGGCTCTTCTGTGCTTCTCTCTTGGATTTCATCTAGTACTTTCTCCAGCCATGCTAGTGAAGACAGACCTTCTGTCTATCTATCTACGTAGTTTGACTGTCTGTCTACTTACCGACCTATCTAGTTTGTCTCTGCAGGCTTTAACACAGCCAATACCTGCCAGAAGAGTTGGGGGACAGAATCTACATCTTGGGGAGGGGTGATGAGCTCAATTCCCAGTCTCTTTGAGAATCTGCAATGTGGTGAGAGGTGTTGAGGGAAGTTTCCTTAACAACCTGAGACCCCCTGTTCTCTGTGTGAGGGTGAAGGTGGCCCACCAAGGGCAGGGCCCTCAGGGGAGTTTCATTCAGAAGATGGGCCTGGTGGTGACTCCTGTCCTTGGTCTGGCACTGGCCAAAGTGAGTTGCTGGGGGATCACGGGAAGGAAGATGCATTGAGTTTTTCCAATAGTTTATAAAGAGTGCTATTCAAAGCTCAAGGAGTTGAGGGCCTTTTCAGACTTAAAAGAGATCAGAGAGACCATATATTAGCACCAGAGATTGTTCAGGAAGCTGTAATTATAACCCAGGGCTGCCATGTAATGGGCATTCAGTGAATATTAGTAAAATGAGTGACTTCCCCAAGTCTCACAGCAAGAAAAGCAGCACTACAGCTTCCCTCTCCATGTCCCTGCCTCCTTTCTTCCACTATCTTTGCCTTGTCTCCACAATCATTTCTTTCTCTCCTTTCCCCCTTCTCCCTATCTCTCTCTCTCTAGCTTGCTAAAACTTCCTTTTATAGAACAGGAAGGAAATTGTCAAAATGGATTTCTTTTTTTTCTGATCTCATAGTTACTTTAAGAGGAGAGAGAGAGTGGAAGAAATTTGTCTTGAAAGCCTAAGAGAGACAGGGAACATTTTATAACTCAGTTTTTGGAAATTCTAGTCCTTGAAAACTCTAGAACTGATTGTAGGATGTAGTTGAATATAACCTTTCCCAAGAATATTCTTCTTAAATTCAAAGACTTGAGCTAAGCTAAAATAGAATCTAGTTCAATTCATTGAGTACAGGACTTGATAGTCAATCAAGTGCTAATCAATTGATGAGACTTGGGACAAATAAGTTTTTAGGATATAATAAAAATATGCCCCAATTTTATACAACTCTCGCAAAAAAAAACAAAAACAAAAACAAAACAAAACAAAAAAAACCTCTCTCTCTCTCTCTCTCTCGCACACACACACCCCCTAGAAGGATAAACAGTTGACCCTTGAACAAGACAGGTTTGAACTACCTGGGTTCACTTGTATATGGATTTTCTTCTGCTTCTGTCCCCCTGAGACAGCAAGACCAAACTCTCCTCTTCTTCCTCCTCCCCAGCCTACTCCACATGAGGAGGACAAGGATGAAGACCTTTATGGTGATCCATTTCCATTTAATGAATTGTAAGTATATTTTCTCTTCCTTGTGTTTTTCCTAATAACATTTTCTTTTCTCTAGTCTATTGTAAGAATACAGTATGTAGGCCGGGCGCAGTGGCTCACACCTGTAATCCCAGCACTTTGGGAGGCTGAGGCAGGTGGATCACGAGGTCAGGAGTTCAAGACCAGCCTGGCCAAGATGGTGAAACCTCCATCTCTACTGAAAAAATACAAAAAAATTAGCTTGGCATGGTGGCAGGTGCCTGTAATCCCAGCTACCTGGGAGGCTGAGGCAGGAGAATCACTTGAATTCAGAGGCTGGAGGTTGCAGTGAGCTAAGATCACACCACTGCACTCCAGCCTGGGTGACACAGTGAGACTCCATCTCAAAAAAAAACAAAACAAAACAAAAAAAAAACACTAATATATACATATAACCTAAAATATCTGTTCATTCACTGTTTATGCTATCAGTAAGGCTTCTGATCAACATTAGGCTATTAGTAGCTAAGTTTTTGGGGAATCAAAAGTTAAACAGAGATTTTTTACTGTACAGGGGGTCACCACCCCAAACCCCTGTGTTATTCAAGGGTCAATGTATATCAAAATGTCACGGAGAGATGGATTATCTCTTATATGTGTTCTTTTCTACATTTTCCAAAATTTCCAGAATAAATGTCCACAACTTCCTTAATTACAAAAAAAAGTGTCATTGTAAAAGAATATTATTTTAAAAAATAGCAATACTTTTTTTTTTTTTTGAGATGGAGTCTCGCTCTGTCGCCGGGGCTGGAGCGCAGTGGCCGGATCTCAGCTCACTGCAAGCTCCGCCTCCCGGGTTTACGCCATTCTCCTGCCTCAGCCTCCTGTGTAGCTGGGACTACAGGCGCCCGCCACCTCGCCCGGCTAGTTTTTTGTATTTTTTTAGTAGAGACGGGGTTTCACCGTGTTAGCCAGGATGGTCTCGATCTCCTGACCTCGTGATCCGCCCGTCTTGGCCTCCCAAAGTGCTGGGATTACAGGCTTGAGCCACCGCGCCCGGCCAGCAATACTTTTTAAGTTTCCTTTTTTTAGGCTGTGTCTCCACACACAGCCAGTTTGTTGCCTGCCTTGCCAAGTTCATTGACAACCACAATCTCCAACCCATACAGGATCAAGATTCAGCTTAAGTCTGTACATTGAAGAATCCTAGGAAACCTTGCTTTACTTTCTAGGGGCATGATCTGCGGCCTTGTGTTCATTTTGCTTCATCCACAGGAGTCACAAGCGGTGCCTACCCACTTCTGACCTCAACCACCCACTGCTTCAATTTAGACACATCAAGTTACAAATACAGGGTTCATTGATAAGATGCTTATGTCCAAATGCAACGTCTCCCCAGGCCCAAGTCCAACCCAAACCAGTCAAAAGATTCCCTGGCTTCCTATTCTCCTTCCTATGCTCTTTGCTTCTGGTTTCCTCTCCACCTTCAGGTTTCATGTCATTTTGTACCTAAGGCATGTCGGGAACTCTGGGGGCTGCCTTCACAAATACATTTCTTCTTGGATACCCATCACCAATAAAGTGAAGATTTGTATTTCCATCTTATTGAAGAGGAACCTGAGGTTCAGAGTAGTCAAATGACCGATCAGAAATCACAGACACAGTGGGGGAATAAAAGGCCAGTCTCCTGCAAACCCAGCGCCCTTCCTACTTCACCAACTCCACCCTTTTCCTTGTTACTCTCCAGCTTCTCCCTCCTATCACCTTCCTTTCTTCACCCTTCATCTTCATCCTCAGAAATATGTCTAAAATCAGAAAAAATGAGCACTAATGAAAATAACTGTGCTAGGAGCTTTCACACACAGTATCTCAATATATAATTTCAGCTACTCAGTGTGGTAGGTGATGTGTACTCATTCCAATATTTATTGAACACCAATGGTGTGGCAGATATCATACTAGACACGCCAAGTGAAATAAGGAAAACAAACCCAATTCCTGTCCTC
Organism: Macaca mulatta; assembly: GCF_049350105.2. Taxonomy (NCBI): domain Eukaryota; kingdom Metazoa; phylum Chordata; class Mammalia; order Primates; family Cercopithecidae; genus Macaca; species Macaca mulatta. The sequence goes on from NC_133411.1 coordinate 177,951,670, forward strand.
AAGGAGCTGTAGCCTAGGAAATATTCCTATTATTTGTTTTCAAAAGAGAAATAAACTAAGCCTTGGAGGAATTAGTTTTTTAAATGCCATAGTTCAAACTCAAAATCCTTTATTACACTGGATTTTAAGCTTTCTCATGGCACAGAATTCTGGAGGAGATGGGAAAAAAAAATTGCTTCCTAAAATTCAGTCTCTGCCTTTAGTTCCCTAAACAAGAAAGAAGAGGAGAGACAGAGACAGAAAAGCAGATCCTTTGCCCCTCATCCTGCCATATCTCAAGGCAATGAATCACTGATGAATTCCCTCCTTTTCTATCTGAGAGAAAAAATGCTTTAAGGAGCCCCAAGTTTTCAGGCCAGAGTTTGCCCAGGTGGTTGTGTAACCCAGAGAATCAAAGGGATGAGGCTGTTGTTTCACATCTGCCTCCTTTCAGCTCTCTTTTGTTTTCAGATCTTACAGTTCTAGCTAAACAAAGAAATGCTCCTTCTCATCCTTGGTCTCCAGGCAGAGAAAATGTCAAGTTCTTCAGCTGAAACGAAAACTCCCACTGTCCAGGTTAAAAGAGCAGGGTCAGGGATGGGATCCCAAACTTTGAGGTGGAAGATGGAGAAAGGGTGGGGGAGGAGGGAGGGAGGAGGAGGAAGGAGGAAAGGGAGAAGGGAAGAGGAGAAGGGAGGAGGAGAAGAGAGGAGGAGGAGAAGAGAGGAGGAGGAGAAGAGAGGAGGAGCGAGGAGGAGGAGCGAGGAGGAGGAGCGAGGAGGAGGGAAGAGGAGGAGCGAGGAGGGAGGGGCGAGAAGGGAGGAGGAGGGAGGAGAAAGACGAGGGAGAAGGACCAGGAGGGAGGAGGAGGGAGGAAGATGAGGGAGGAGGACTGGAAGGGAGGAGGAGGGAAGGGGAAGAGGAAGAGGGAGGAGGAGGAAGGAGAAGGAGGGAGGAAGAGGGAGGTAGGAGGAAACGTGGAGGAGGAGGAAGAGCAAAAGGAAGAGTGAAGAAGAGGAGGAGGAAGAGGAATGGCAAAGGGAAGAGAGAGAAGAGGGAGAAGGAAGAGGAGGAGAAGATTATGCATGATAATCTCCTTGTTAAAACTGATAAGAAAGACTTTATTTAAGGGGGGCTACTGCAACAGGGGTTTGCACAGGGGAGAGAGATGGGCTCAACTCCCAATATAAGGACAAGTGGACACGTATAGCTAAGGAGCAGGTGGGAGTCTGGTGGCAGCAAGATTACTAGGAGGAAACATCAAGGCTGGGGGATACTAGCCAGACCCACTCAACAGGCTTCTTGCTAAAACTGGACTAACTGGGCCAAAGACAGGGCCCGAAGTCAGCGCCTAGTCAAAAAGGGGCCTCAGAGGAGCCTGACCCAGGTTTGGCTAAGGAGAGCGTGTTTGTCATTGGTAATAAAAATAATAGCATTTCGCATGTGTTGAGCCTTTATGTGCCAAGCACTGTGCTAGGTACTTTTGTATATATCTTGTCTAACCCACAGTAAGAAAATTTGGGGAGGTGGGTACTATGATCACCTCCACTGCCAAGGCAAGGAGTCTGGGACTGGGACACATGATTTGAGTTGCCACATCCTATGAGCCGGCGCTTTAATCCCAGGGAGTCTGGCTCCAGAGCCTGCCTGCACCAGCTGTGTTCTAGGGCTTCCCAGGTGAGAGCTATAAAGCACATGGTAGATGCCTAGTAAATACTGGTCTCCTCCTGAACACCTCTGAGGAAGCTGTTTTTTGCAAACCTGGCCCCTACCCCAAACTATCAGCCACTGTACCGCACAGCCACCTCTGTGGCCAGGGCTGACCTGACTGTCTGACTTCCATCCTGCATGCTGCAGTGATGTCCTCAGCTGGCTGCCCCTCTGCATTGTTGTGCTTTCTTACTGTGCCTGGATACCCAGGCAATTTAAAAGCACGTTGACCCTAAGAACCTCTGCTCTGGAGAGCATTTGTGCTTGACTTCTCTGAACAACCATTGTTCGTATTTCATGGTTTTAAAGAAAAAAGAAAAAAAAATGTGAAAAACCAGGTACCCTGGAGGAGCCAACAGGATAACCCCTGAGCTGTTACATGTGATAGGAACAAATGCACAGAGAGGTCTGTGGCTGCCCCGCCCCCACCCCCACTCCCGCCTGCTTCCCCAGGGCTCCCCACTCCAGGACTTGTTTATGGTCTGGGGGAACAGGGAAGGACAGGAGCCAACTCTGCACAGTCACAAAGGGTCTGGGCCAGGCCTGGACAGCCAGGTGCCTGCCACTTACAAGAAAACAGTTTTCTCAGGTTGAACTCTGCCTCCTGCTCTGGGGCCCCCTGGAGGGGTGCAGTGCTTTTCTCTTTCATTAAACAAAGGTAGGGGGTACACAGCCGGGTGGGAAGGAGCCTGGGAGGGGGAGAGGATGGAGGTTTCATGCAGTGCAGCCAGCAGGGCAGCTGGGCCTCTGCCTCCCAGGCTGGGCCAAATGGAACCAGAGAGACCCACAGGTTCATAATTCATCTTAATGAAGGGTCTCCGTAAACCTGCCGTGCCCTGGGGTTTCAGCAGGAAGCTCCTGGCCATTTTGCTGACAAGGGTCCCCAAATGTGCAGGTGCTAATGGGGTCCTTTCCTCCTGGGGTTTTTATGGCATGTTTTGGAGCAACTGGATGCTTTAGAGTCTCAGGGCCCCCGAGGAGAAGGGGACGCTAGACTGCAGGGCTTGCTCTGAGAAGGTCCCAGAAGCCTCCAGAAGCTCTTCCATTGAGTGGCACATGGCCCTCTTAAGCAGACAGCTAGAGGAAGGCATGAGTCCCAGCAGCAATTCACAATGGCAGTAGGAGGTTAGACAGAGCAAATTATATTCAAAGCAGGGAATAACCCCCAAATTTATTTAAAAAATGTATCCCAGGCCAGACCCTGTGCTTTGCTCTTTTACATACACTGTCTCACTTATTCTTCATAGCAACACTGGGACGGTATTAGCGGCCCAGTTCTTCATTTGAGAAGACCAAAGCACAGAGGGGCTAAGTGATTTGCCCAGGCCCACACAGCTGGGTTGTTGCTGAGCCAGCATTTGAAACCAGGTCAGCCCGACTCCAGACGCCCCCCCCCACACCATAACAGGTAGTGTGACATTTTGCTTATTTGTTATCACGTTTAACACAAACAATTCTGAGATGCTTATTATTAGCACATTCTGCAGATAAGGAAAACGACTCAGAGAGGTGTAGGGACATGGCAGTAAGTGTCCTTAGCAGGGACTCCACAGTCTGTAGCCATGCCAGCAAAACCACCCTCGAGTGGAAGCCATGTGGCAGCCACGCCAAACAAACCCCTGCTTTCTATGCTGAGTCTAAAGCCTTCAACTTCTTCTATTTTTCCGCCAATGAAACTCACAGACATTGAAGACACACGGCTCATATATTATGCTTTGATTGTGTTTTTTAACCTACAGAGCTTCCTGTTTAAGTTGCTGGCCAAAGGCCCAGTTACGATGATGTTGGAGTAAGTTTTTAAAATCTCATATGCCTTACTTACTTTCCGAAGAGTAATGAGATAGCTTCTTTAAAAAATAACATACAAAGCCACCTCCACCACCTGAATTGTAAACTCTTCAAGGGCTGGTGTTTGTCTCTTTACGCTCTGATTCCTACTCTTCCCACTCCGATGCCTGGATTTTGAGAAATACCTGTTTGTATGTGCATGTGTTTCTCTCTTTCTCTACCTACCTACCTGAATCATGTGGTATAATTGTAGGAATGACTGCATCAGAGGCAAAAGATTAAGAGTTATCACAACTTGCCATTTAATTGGTTCAGCACATCCTGGCAATCATGAGTAGAAAAATAGTAGATGAAGATGTGATATTGTTTAATACTTCTCTTTTGTAAGAGCCATTGTTTATCTTTCGACCATGATTGGTACCTTACATCAGCAACTGTATGCAACTTCACACTCCTTTCGGCTAAATTTATCCCTGCCCCAATAACACCACTCACACATTGACAAATGTGTTCCCAGCAGTTCAATACAGGGCAAATCCACAATTTGAACTTATGCATCTTTCTTACAGCTCCAAAGCAAATAAAGTGATCACAGAATCTGAAACACTGATCTTTATTAAATCTCTACCATATGTAACATGTGTTATTCAAAATAAGAATTTGGTCTCCTTAGTTGCTGGTGAGAAGAAACATCATTACTCAACACAATTTGGGAACTAACTGGTCACCTCAGAAGCGGAATGGATCACACAAAGGCCTCCAACCAAACTAACTTCATTGTTGACTCGATTTCTATTTGCACTGACAGGTATTTGCACTTACCTGTCAAATACATTTGGAAATCTGGATACATGTGTGAATATACACACATGGGCAGAAGGATATCTACCTATTCCCTCAACAGAGTCATACAAAAAGACTCTCTAGGTTAACTGGGAACTTAAAGCTTTACTGGTCGAACATCTCCCCTCCCCCTTCAAAGCACACACACCTGAAAGTGAAACGGGGCTTTAGGGAGTGGGGGCAGAAGAGATCAACACCCATCCAGGCTTAGAACTTCTTGCAACAGGTGATGGTGTTGAGGGCTATCAGCACGCCTTAAACTTACAATCCCAAACTGATGAGATTGAGGTTGCAAAGGGGCAAACAGGAAATTGTCCCTGTGATCTCCTGCTCTTCAAAGGGGAGCCTCTCCAGTATGTGTGTTTGTCAGTTCAGAGTTTAATTAGCCATCTATATGCACTCAATCTGGGCTCAGCGGGGAAGACCAAACACTGTCAGGGCTGCAGTCAGCCATCACAGGCCTCTGGGCAGCACACAGCATGGCTCACAGCTGTCCACCCAGGAGCTGGCATGCAGCACCCTCTAGGATTGCTCCTTCTTCTTCCCAATTCTCAGCGCCCCAGGGGGTGACCTGGAATGCTTCCTGTTTGTCTGGCAATTAAAGAGGCAGAGCTCACTAGCTACTTAGAATACCCACCTGGAGCAAACTGTCCCTCGTGGTTAGCTCTGCTTGCCTTTCTTAGTAAACCTGCTCTCTCACAAACCCTGTACCTCACTTCCTCTGCCTGTTACTCTCTTCGCTTGGAGGGCAGTCTTCACCTTACCAGTGACCAGGATCATGCTTGGCATTTGTTCTTTTCCAAAAGTGTGCTTGAGTGTAAGAATCAAAAGAATTCTGGAATCCTCAACTCTTGTTTCAGTTTGGCCAAGGGCAGGATATTAGAGACTCCTAGACGATATGGTACCAGAGTCTGCAGCCTGCAGCCTAGGCTCCCTCACACACACCTCTGTTGGTTGACTCCAACAGTATTTGAGAGAGAAAAAAAAAATTGAAGCCATGGCTTGCATTCCAAAATAGGGATATTTCCTTTTTTTTTTTTTTTTTTTTTTTTTGAGACAGAGTTTCGCTCTTGTTGCCCAGGCTGGGATGCAATGGCGCGATCATGATCTTGGCTCACTGCAACCTCTGCCTCCCAGGTACAAGTGATTCTCCTGTCTCAGCCTCCCAAGCAGCTCGGATTACAGGCATGTGCCACTATGCCCAGCTTTTTTTTTTTTTTTGATATTTGGTAGAGACAGGGTTTCACCATGTTAGGCTGGTGGCGAACTCCTGACCTCAGGAGGAGGCTCCCAAAGTGCTGGGATTACAGGTGTGTGCCACCGTGCCCAGCCTCAAAATTGGGATATTTTACACACATGAAATCAAATGTTCAGTTTCTTTTGAAAAACAAAAACAAAAACCAGAAGCTGTAGCAACACTGGGTCCATACCCCTGGGTGACAAACTTGGTTCTGAGCAGAGCAGGGTTACCCTCTTTCAGGGGCGAGACCACGGCATGCTGTTGGATAGGTTGTGCGTGCTGAGGGGACTCAGAGGGGCTCAAATCAAAGCTGGGCCAAGTTGGCTTCCACTGGGAGGAAGGGGCCCCTTTTCCTAATCCACACAAAGGCTCCCATGGGCCAGGGGAGCCCAGTCCCCTCCACTCTCCACCTGACCAACCTCACCCATTCATGTTACCCGTGTCTCCCAGCAGGAGTGTCTAATCCCTGCTATCGACAACAACAACCTACAGCTATAAACGTTTTACAAGTCTAACAGCACCAGCACGTGGAGATTTCTACCCACGCCTTGGAGAAAATTCCTACTGGGTTACCAACCACATCCAATTCTCTGTAGACCCCAGGTTTCTTTCTTTCTTAAATTCAGCCCTCCAACTTCCACTGGGGTTTACTTGCTTCCTGGGCTCCTGGAAAAACACATGTGACTCTCAGAGCCAGAGCAGGTCGGCTGGAAACACATGTGGCTTATTACACTGCTGAGTTATAAAGAATGAGAACGGCTGGTCCAGTTTCTTTGTGGAGCAGCCTGCTGTCTCTGAGGCTGTCAGCAACCTTGGGCTTCTGCTTTTATGACATCTTCTGACCCAATGAGCAGACCCGGGCAATAAAATGCAAATCATTCCAGCAGTCAATTAATCCCACTGAAATCACTTCAACTAACACAGCAGCAAAGGCGGGTGGGAGGGGTTTTTCTCTCTGGTCTTGCTCTACTCAGAGATAACCTGCAAAACTTAAGGGACTTTTAATTGTCCAGATCCACTCCAATTCCCCAAATCCAGGCCACATGCATGGCTGTTTAAGCCTTAATGAAAATTAATGAAATGGAAATAAGAAGGAGGTTACCGCTGTGAATCAGAACTGTTTGGTGTCAATACCCAAACCCAACACAGCCTGCCCCAGCTCAGCAAGACAAATCGTCGTCTTAAAGGGAGGAGTCAGAGACATGCAATGCCTACGCTCTGTCCTCTCTCTCATTTCTGGAGTAATGAAAGGTCCATGAGTTCGTGAAAATCCCCTCTGTGATATTCACAGCTGGGTGGATCGCGTGCAAACCACAGGCAGAAATGACATGGGTGTTGCTAGGCAGCCCCATCTTGCCACCTTTCAAAGCTGGTCCAGTGTTGGTGTCTTTGACCTCCAACTGACTCAGCCACAGAGCACCAGCTTGCAGCACTGAGAGTCAGCAGCACCCTTTACTCCATGAGGGCTCCCCAAATCACTTTTCAGAGGCTCTCATTTTCCCTACAGCCAGCTTCCTCAGCAGAAATGCCTACCCTCCCCCCTCCAACGTGTCCTTCAGAAGCTCTTGCGGTCTATATAACCGATTTTTATTCTCCTGTGAGAATGATCAAGGCACAAACACCTCTTTCTGTTTTTTAAGAGCATAGAGGTTACACAGGCTAACCACCTCATTTTACACATAAACAAAATATAAATGACTGGCAAGAGGGCAAGCAGCAAGGATCAGAACCCAGGAACTGGCAGCCACTATTGTAAGTTCTGAAAGCGTGTTGGTGAATCCATTGTTTGGATCTCAGAATGATTTCTCTTTAAAGCTTTTGACAAGTGTTGGCCAGATTCCCAGCCCACGGGTATCTAACTAGTTAATGCATGTGTTCTGGAATATAACACCAATGAGATTTCTTTATCTATTTCTAATTGGTGGTTGAACAATTCAACCTGAAAATTCATTTGTAAAAAGAACACATGAACTATATATTGCCTGACTAAAAATAAAAGAAATGCACATTAGAACCATTCAGAGATAGTATTTTTTTCCTTGACTTCACATATAGCAAGGATGAAATTTTAAAAATCATCAAACTGATGTCAATATTAGCATGGATTCAGTCAAGCTGTACCTCTTAACTCTTGCTGGTGAGAATGAAAATTTGTGCAAATGTTCTGAAAGCAGTTTGGTAACATGGGTCAAGAGTTTTAAGAATGCCCTGTCCGTTGGCCCTTAATTCATCTCTGGGAAATCTCTCCTAAGCAGAAATGTGGACAAAGGTTTAGGCCCAAATGTTCATTTCAGCACTACTGGTATAACTAACTATGCCCTTGACTGCTGTCTAACAAGGGGACACCCAAAGGAGAAGTCTGTGTTGGGCAGGATGATGGTGTGAGAATGCAAGTTTGGAGAAGTTAAGAAGTGAGAAACTGCTGAGCATAAAAGGAAAGGGCTGAAGATTAGTACTATGCAAAGTGTAGTCCAAAAACTAGAGTCTATCTTGCAACTACTTACTAGCCAGCAATAAGAGTCAGCAATACAGCAATTGAGTAAATATTTAGCAGCCTGACATCTTGCACCCTCCCAGCATGCTATTTTGTATTTCATAACAAAGCAAAGCAAAACAAAACAACAAAACGACTTAGCTTCTTCCCCCAGATATTTTGCAAAGCACTAACTGCTAGGGAGGCATACTGCGGGGGATGGCTGCAGCGGGGGAGGAGAAGACAGAGTCCAGAAGGTGGTGAGAGAGGTAGAGGACAGAAGTGTCTACTGGAGATTTTCAACTCTATTTTGCTGTGAGGTTGGTAATGCTGCCATCTCCCAGGTAGGTCTAGGGCATTTGTAGGCAAATCTCTATGGCCTGCTGTTGATTTCTGGAGCTGGGCTCACTTTGTAGGGATGTGAGGCAGTGCTTTCTCCTGTTGCTTCAAGAGAAAAGTGAGGTCAGGACTAAGAATGCACCCCTGGCCTCTGCACATGGGGGAGCTTTTATTTCAGTGTACAATTAGGAACGACCTATGTGCGTAACATGAGAAGAACAGTCACCTAAGGCATGGTGCAGCCACCCAGTGGAATATTATATGATCATCTAAAACATTTTCAAAAAGCTTTTAATAACACAGCACAATGATCTCAGTATGTTTTTTGTTAAATGAAAACTCAGAAAACCAGCAAAGGTTTTTGTAGCATAGTTACAACCAATAAAGAAAAAACATTGCTGGCTCACGCCTGTAATCCCAGCACTTTGGGAGGCCGAGACGGGCAGATCACGAGGTCAGGAGATCGAGACCATCCTGACTAACATGGTGAAACCCCGCCTCTACTAAAAATACAAAAAATTAGCCGGGCGTGGTGGCGGGCGCCTGTAGTCCCAGCTACTTGGGAGGCTGAGGCAGGAGAATGGTGTGAACCCGGGAGGCGGAGCTTGCAGTGAGCCGAGATCGCGCCACTGCACTCCAGCCTGGGTGACAGAGTGAGACTCTGTCTCAAAAAAAAAAAAAAAAAGAAAAAAGAGAAAACATTGCATATCAAAAACTCAAAGGAAATAGGTCAAAATGCCAGTAGTAACTGGTGACATCCTAAGTGATTTTTCCTTTCTTTATACTTTCTATATTTTTTATAATTTTCACAGGGAGGAATGTATACCTTTGATAATCAAAAATAAGTGTTAGTGAAAGGAAAACAAATTGCTCTGTAGACCAACATATTGAGTTCTAACTTGGGATCCCCCTACTTTCCTCCATTCTCTTTACCTTCCTACCACCATTTTCTCTGGACTACCTATAGGCCAGGACTTTCCTCACTTCTAGAATATGGGCACACAGGAGGCAGGAGGGCAGAGGTGCCCCTAGCTGCCAATGTCTTACAACTCTCTGCATGGTAGCCATTCCTTACCGCTGTTTTCTTGACCAATTACTCTCCAGATTCTCTAAAGTAGGAAACAAAGGACAACTGCTTTTGAGAAGGTGGGGACTGAGCCACTGTATCTTCTGCAGTGTGTCGGCTGGCCGTATGGCTTGTGTGCTTATGTTCATAAATGAGCCTGTCCTCCCTCCTAAGTTGGTCTTATCTTAGCCAGCTGGTTCATGGTGTTTCAGAAGACACAATGCGTATTACAAAGCGTCCATCATCAGGGAGTCTGCAAAACGCTGAGATCCCTACTGTCTCCTACTCCCCTGTCAAAGTTTTTTTTCTTGGAATTTTTTTTTTTTTTTTTTTTTTTGCCACAACAACAGTGACAATAACAATGACAACAGAAACAACTGGCATAAGAATAGCAAACCCAAAGAGAATCACAGCATAAAACCCTTTCCATAGCAACAGGATTTCTGAGCCAGGGATTTACAACTAGCCCAGGAGTGAGCAAGACTGGTCAGAGGAATGCAGTATAGAGAGACTGATAATTACACCACACCCATGACTTGGGGCAAGGGTCTCTCCAAGAATCAGACTGAGCACTGGCTGCTGCACCTGGCTGTGCGTCCAAATCTCCAAGGAGCTTTGAGGAATACCGATTCCGGGCCCTTCTTGAGAACAGTTGACTCTGGCTGGGCATGGGGGCTCATGCCTGTAATTCCAGCACTCTGGAAGGCCGAGGCAGGCAGATCACCTGAGGCCAGGAGTTCAAGACCAGCCTGGCCAACATGGCAAAACCCTGTCTCGACTAAAAATACAAAAATGAGCCAGGCATGGTGGCGCGTGCCTGTAGTCCCAGCTGCTCGGGAGACAGGCAGGAGAATCTCCTGTACCTGGGAGGCAGAGGTTGCAGTGAGCCAAGATTGTGCCACTGCACTCCAGCCTGGGAGACAGAGCGAGACTCCATCTCAGTCAGAAGAAGTGCTGACTCTGATTCTCCAGTGGTGGGGCCAAGGAATCTGTGTTTCATATGGATGTGCCTAGGATTCTGACGTAGCAGCCCTGTACCATGATCTGCACACAAATGCTAATAAAGAAATGGAGGACCCCTTCCCAACCAGAGCCAGAACCTGCTTCATCCTTCATGCTTGCCATCCGCCACTGTGTGCAAGGTGGGAGGTGGAGGGTGACAGGTCCCTTTGTGCTGGAAACTTCTAGAAACCTCTTCCTGAGAGTGTCTAAAGCCTGAGGTTCTCTTGCATGGCTTCTGTGTCCACCACGTGTTACTTCATTTGTTGAAAAGAAAACTGGCTGCTCAAACTCCAAGGCAGGGTTAGCAGGGGTGCTGTCTGTCCCTGATCTCCTGTGGACAAGCTAAGGCCTGTCTTAGGTAGCTGTTGGCCTGGAATATATTCCCTTCTGCTCCAAGCAAACAATACCATTGGACTCCTTTTCCCAAACCCAAATCCCGTGCACTCTGACTACACTCTGTGCCCCTAGTGGTGAATCCTTCACTCTGGCTGTGGGTTCACCAGTCATACTGACCTTTCAGACCCTGGAGACCTCTGTACCTCTCAGATCTCAGCAAACTTCTCCTCCTCAGGGAGCCCTAAGGACTCTCCATCCTGGACTGGAGGTCCCATCACCGTACTTCTCTATAGCTGTCACATTTTCCCATCACACAATTGCCAGTGTTTGTAACCACAGATTTACTTGACTGATAAGTTGCTTAGTGACTTTTCCGCTTGGCCAAGGGTTCCACAGAGGTAGGGGCTGTGTGTGTGGCTCACCACTGTGACTCATGGCACAATGATCTTCCCTACCCTAGGCTACATTCTTGAATCTCAGTTTGGACTTGGCATCATTCAGGGTCCTACCAAGAGAATCAAAACCACTTCAGGTATTTCCTACAGGGAGAATTTAATGCAGGGGAGTTGTGTATGCAGGTGATAAGAGAACTGAGAGCCCAACCCAGAATGCTGAGACATCACACAGATAAGCAACAGCAGGGAGCTGTTCCCACCTATACACTAGAAGGATAAAGGGAAGGGTGATGCTATAGAGCCCAGGGGCCTGTCTGGCAGGAGATGAAAATACCAAGGTGACACAGTCATTTCCAGAGAGGCTGTCAAACCAAAGAAGAGGGTGAAGGGGAGGAATGAGGAAAAGAAAGCAGAGAAGGAGGAGAAATAATAGTAATAATAATAGTAATCTGCTTCTTCAACCCAGTGCCTCCACCACCAGTCTCCCATGAATGACTCTCCTTGTCAGGACCCAGATGGAAGCCAGCTGACATGCAAGCCTGGGAACTGCAGCCTGCAGAGATCAACAGCTCCATGGAGATACAGAGCAGAGCAGGGAAAGAAAGAAGAATGGGTCTGAGGCAAACAGGCCCAAGTTCGGCAGACCTTGTCCTCCAGGAAGCCTTTCCCGCCCCACCTCAGGCTGGAATAGGGGCCTTCGTAGGCTGAATGACGGCTCCCAAAAATGTTCACTTCTTAATCCCTCAACCCTGTGAATATTACCTTACATGACAAAAGATGTGACCAAGACGTGTTAAGGATCTTGAAAAGATAGACTGAAGCTGGGTTTTCTGGATGGGCTTTATAGACAGACACACAGAAGAAAAGGCAATGTGAAGACAAGACAGAGGCAGGATGGAGATGATGCCACCACAAGCCAAGGAATGCTGTCAGCTGCCAGAGCTGGAGGAGACAGGGAACAAACTCTCTGCTAGAGCATCCAGAGGGAGGACAGCCCTGTCCACATCTTGATTTCAGAAGTCTGGCCTCCAGAACTGTGAAAGAATACATGAATACATGTGTAAGCTACAAGTTTGTGTACAGTGCTCCTCCATTGTGTTCCCAAAACAGCATCCCCTGCTTCTGTCCCGTGCCCATTGTCCTTTCCCACTGAGGCAGCTTATTGTACTGTCTTATCTGTCCTACCAGGCTGACCTCCTTGAGGGCAGAATTAGATCTTGGAGAGAGAGTGCCCTAGTTCTCAACACTGTGACGGGTATATAATGGATGACAAATAAATATTAACTTGACTTTAGGTTTTAAGTCACACTTTATCTTTGATCTCTTATTCCTTCATATTGTTCAAATGAAGACGTTAACACAGTCTAATATTTCTAGTCACCTAAGGGGACTCTACACAGCACATCTTCCTACCCTATAAGCCAGCCCTTACCTCCCAAGGCCCTGTAAGGGATGCATTATTGCTTTAGGTGGCAGAAAATGCAGTGTTCCCAATGGCATTGTTGGTCCCATTCTTCCTACCCATTCAACCTGTAATCCCTGACAATAAGGGGGAGCTATGGAGAAAAAGACACCTCTTCCATCCTGCTTTTCTCTTGAGTCATGCAACTCACGGCCATGGGCCAGGTCAAAGTTCCTCTGGAGTCCCCCATGTTAACAAGCTGGAAGCTAAACAGCACACTGTTGTACAGCATTTTTCTGAGTAGTTAATTAATGAAAGGATAAGCTACCTTGACAATCACTGAAGCAAGCAGCCTCACTGTGCAGTCGTCAAGAGGAATGAGATTAGTTTCCAGGGAGACCATAGGGAAATGACAAGGAGGGCAGGCTTGATGGGGCTCGTGGTTTCCTCCGGCTGCTCCTTGCCTGGCTCTCCTTCTCCCCACAGTGCAGGCAGGCGTGTGCAATGCCTTGTGGCAAAGCTGGACCGGCCTGATAATCAGTTATCACCCAGTGCCCTGAACATATTTAGAATCTGCTCACAGATGGCACGGGCTGGGCCAAGGTCTTTCTGGAATCACGCTGCCCAAGGTTGACAGCCTGGGATGGTAACGTGTCCCAGAAATCACTGAGAGGCCCAAAAAAATGACTCAGGGTGGGCACGGTGGTTCATGCTTGTAATCCCAGCACTTTGGAAGGCCGAGGTGGGCGGATCACCTGAGGTTGGGAAGTTCGAGACCAGCCTGGCCAACATGGTGACACCCCATCTCTACTAAAAAATACACAAATTAGCCAGGCCTGGTGGTGGGCAGGTGTAATCCCAGCAACTTGGGAGGCTGAGGCAGGAGAATTGCTTAAACCCAAGAGGTAGAGGCCACAGAGAGCCGAGATCGTGCCATTGCACTCCAGCCTGGGCGATAAGAGCAAAACTCCATTAAAAAAAAAAAACAGACCCAGAGGTAGGCAGGGTTGGTCAAATCAGATTCAGACTGACCCACAGAGTGAAGGAGAGGAGCTGTGGCCATTGCTAGGGACCAAGGATGGTGAGTAAATGGCCATGAGGAGTGGCAGTGTTTCTGGGAAAGGTCATATGGACCATAGTGGAGATGTGCCATTCTATTCTGTTCTGTTCTACTCCATTGTATTCCATCCCATTCCATTTTTATTTCTTGCTACCCAAGTCGCAGTGAGAGTTGTAGTCTACCCTCCACTCCAGAAGCCAAAATGGTCAGGTCCTCACTTCCCTGGCCGCCTCCGTAGTCAGGGTGCAGGCACGTGACCTAGGCTCAGCCAATCAGACACACTAGCCTGAGATTTTGAATCTGGAACTTTTGATGAAAAAGCAGTGTCTGTCGGCATGCACAATTCTTGCAGAGATGGCAGCGCAGTCCATTTCTGGGGCAGAAGTGCTGGAGTGAGTTGTCCATGTCCAGGGCCAGCATCCAGGGGTGGCAGTGACCTTCTCTCCATCCTGTCCCTTTGTGGTTTTGGTGTACCCACTTCCTTTCTTCCCATCCCTGTCCTGAGCCCAATTCTTCAGATCTCCAGCAATTCTGACACCTACCTGTTTCATTTTTTACACATCAATTTGCCATCTACATCAGCTAGCATGGGCTTATGTTCCTTAGAACTATTACGCTGACCTGATACACAGTGTGTAGTGGTTTATTTCTAAGTGGATGGAGGAAGTGCAGAGAGCTTGCTGTGTTTTATCCAGAGCGGAGTTCTGGAAAATGGTTTTCAATGTTTTTACTTCTGTCACAAAACAATAGGTTGGATATATTTGTTAGGCCTCTTTAAGGGGCAAAGTGACAGAAACTGGTTTAAGAACAATGGGAATTTATTTATAACTGTAAATTATGAGAGTTAGCAGGACCCAGGTACAGCCGGATCTGGTGAGGTAAGTATTATCAAGAATTCATCTCTCTTGCTTTTCTCTTTACTGGTTTCATTCTTAGGTGGGTTCTAGTCATGACCTGGTTTCCGGCTTCTTCAGGATTGTACCCTAACAGCTTAGCAATTATTGTAGGTTAAAGAGAACCCTTTTCTCTCAAAAGGTCCAGCAAAATTCTGGAACTGATTATAACTGGGCAAACTGGAGCCAGGATTTGAGTCCAGTAAATCTACACCTTGTATTCTTTTTGTCAATTTAACTTAATATTCAAAAGAACCCAATGAGGTCCTGGGGCAGGGGCTTGGGGTGGGGGTGGGAGACAGAAGCTGATTGGCCCAGGTCTGGCTTGTTCTGCGGGGTTGAGTTGATCATTCCTGAAAATGTTCTTAGATTTCTCTGCAGATCCTTACATCCCTTCCTGCCCCAACTTATGGGAAGCAGAGTTTTACAGCAGAGTAGCTCATGGATTTTAGTCTGTTTTTAGTTTTATTTATTTTTATTTTTATTTTACTTACTTATTTTTTTTGAGACGGAATCTCGCTCTGTCGCCCAGGCTGGAGTGCAGTGGCGCAATGTTGGCTCACTGCAAGCTCCGCCTCCCAGGTTCACACCATTCTCCTGCCTCAGCCTCCTGAGTAGCTGGAACCACCAGGCACCCGCCACCATGCCCGGCTAATTTTTTTTGTATTTTTTAGTAGAGACGGGGTTTCACCATGTTAGCCAGGATGGTCTCAATCTCCTGGCCTCATGATCTGCCTGCCTCGGCCTCCCAAAATGCTGGGATTACAGGCATGAGCCACTTCGCCAGGCCTAGTCTTTGCTTTTATAATAATATATTATTGTTAGAATTTATTTGCACCCCCCATTAGCTGTGCCAGATATAAGCCAGGCTATTGATTATAAGCTGATGCTCCATTCATTCCTCACTGTATAAAAAAATATGCAATTGATCAAGTGTGATGTACTGATCACAACTGTAATACAAGCGATCAAGTGTGATCTTATAAGGACAGCCTTGAACAGGCCTTATGAATTTTTATTTCAAGTAAAAATTATTTTTTTAAAAGTACTAAGAATTAGAAATAATATTTAAATAGAAGTAATACCTTTCTCCCTACCTAATGTTTATTAACAGTATACTATGTTCCTGGTACTGTTTTAAGCCTTTCCTATCTGTGAACTCACATCATGGTTCTAACAACACTATGAAGTAGGAATGAATGTTAATCTCGTTTATAGATGACAGAACTGAAAAACAGAAATATAAAGAAATTGGTCCAAGATCACACAGCTAATAAATGTTGGAGCCAGGATTTGAATCCAGTAAATCTGCACCCTGTATTCTTTTTGTTAATTTAATATTCATAAGATCCCAGTGAAGTCATTACTATTCCTATTTTACAGATGAGGAAACAGAGGTTCATGAAGTTAAACCACTTGTCCAAGGTCATGGTGCTAATAAAGATTTTGAGCCAGAATTCCAACCCAAATTGTTTTTCGAAGCTACAGCCCAGGCCAGGTGGGGTGGCTCACGCCTGTAATCCCCAGTACTTTGGGAGGCCAAGGCAGGTGGATCACCTGAGATCAGGAGTTTGAGACCAGCCTGGCCAACATAGTGAAACCCCATCTCTACTAAAAATACGAAAAATTAGCCAGGCATGGTGGTGCACAGCTGTAGTCCTAGCTACTTGGGAGGCTGAGGCAGGAGAATAGCTTGAGCCCAGGAGATGGAGGTTGCAGTGAGCCCAGATTGCATCACTGCACTCCAGCAGGGGAAAGAGAGCAAGACTCAGCCTCAAAAAAAAAAAAAAAAAAAAAAAAAAAAAAAAAAATTACAGCCCTTATCCACTCACTATGCCCCCTCCAAATGTACTACAAATCCCCTGTGGGCAGAATAGAGTGCTGACACACCAAGGTGTGAAGAATCATTGCTTTAGGACAGAAGTTGGCAAAGTGTGGCCCTAACCTGCCACTGCTTTGTAAATAAAGCTGTATTAGAACAGAACCATTTCCATTCATTTATTTACTGTCTACAGTTGCATTTGCATCACAACAGCAGAGCTAAATGGCTGTGACAGAGACCACATGTCCTGCAAAACCTACAATATTTACTATCTGGCACTTCATAGAAACAGCTTGCTGGCACACCCCAGCCTGGGGAGGACCCAGGATGGTTCATGACTCCCTGGCACCACCTTAGACCACAGGGACCAGGAGGAGGACATCTAATGACTGCTTCCCTAACAGCTAATCAAAGACCTGAAATTTGAAAATAATCTCTGTAGTTTTGAAACTTTATCTCCCTGCCCTTCTTCCCCTTTCTGCCAACTATTCCAAGGCAAACCCTTGTTTCAGTCAAAATCCCCTGATCTAGCCATTTAGTTTCTTCTTATTCATTGTATAACTACTGCTCATCCCGGGAAGCACATGTAAATTTTCTTCCATCTGAACTAATTGCCTAACGTTAAAAATATGAACGCAGAGTCATCTTGCACCAAAAGCCACATGAGACTGGCACGTTTACATGTTATGGCAGTTATTTTAGAAGCAGGCATTTCCCCCCCTAATGAAAAAAATCCAAATCCAATTGTCCAGTCAATTTTAGGAAGCCCTGAGAAGCGTTAACAAGTTCTCTGGTCCCCTCCTGTTAGGACACTGAAGAAATTAAAAACTAAGTGTGAGAGTACTGAGAAGAATAAAGCTCCCCTGCTGAGTCTGGCAGGCCAGACGGAGGGGCTCTGTCCAGCCTTCATATGTCAGCATCCATGGCCTTCCCACCTGACATGTCTCTCTGGAGTGGCTCACTGTGGCATCAGGTGTAACATTTTAAGTTCCCAGGGGCCCTCAACTGTGAAAAATGACTTCCCTCCCATGCGTCACCTTCTCCTGCCTTCAATGGGCCACACTAGTCTGTGTCCTCACTGTCAAGTGGCCTCGCTGCCTTTCTAGCCCACGATTGATTGGCACTTGCGGTTCCTTGACATCACATTTCTACCCCATCACGGAAGCCTAGCAGAATTACACCTATTCTTCGACCTTCTGCCCAAGTATCTTACGTTTTACAAACAATCCTTTTTAAAACAATTTTAACTACATAAGTACATGAATGCATTCTCCTGATCATAATGCATTCTGTGAAAGTACTGCAGATAGGGCTGAAGTCTCTATTGACAAAAACTTCTAAGCTCCATTCCTCCCTCAAGGCAAGACAAGTATTATCTGTCCATTGCATATTTTTCCAGGGTCCCTTCTATGCATTTGCATATTTACATATGCACTGCGAGAAAATATACAATATGTTTTGCACATTTTATACAAATGGTAAACATCTTTGCCCTTTTCATTCAACAATCCCTACTGGAAAATTTTCCACATTACTCAATGTAGATAGAATGCATTCTTCTCCACTGCCACAGTGTAAGTATAGCATTCTTCTTGTGATTGACATTTAGATTGTTTCCAGCTATTTGAGAGTAAAATAATGATGTTATAAACATCCTTGTCTATGACTCCTTGTGTATCTGTGTGTGTCTCCAAGGTAGATTTATATGATTTATTGTTTCCTAATTGTTTAGAGCAGGGGTTAGCAAATGTTTTTCTGTAAAGGGCCAGATAGTAAATATTTTGGGCTCTGCAAGTCTTAAGGTCTCGTTCACAACTACTGGACTCTGCCCTTGTGCCTGAAAAGCAGCCATAGATATGTAAATGAGTGGGTGTGGCTGTAATTTCATAAAACTTTACAAAATAGTTTGCTTGTGTTTTACCCACAAAAGAATGAAAGGAAGATGGACAGAATTTGACCCAAAGTCACAGTTTGCTGTCCCTTGGCTTAGAGCATACCTTCCAACAAGCACATCTGTGTTTTATGGATTAGGGATGGATCTAGGGCATCACACCACAGCACCAATGGCTACTGGTATATACTGAGCCACTGAGATGTAGCCCATCGCTATGGGCATGATCTCATTTAGTCCATTCAACATTCCTATGTAGTAGTAGAATCCATACTCCCACTGAGTCAACTGAAGCTCAGTGATATTAAATATTTAAGGTCACACAGCCGGTAATGAGTGGAGCCAAGATTCCTTCCCAGGTAGCGTGACTCCAAGCCTGCATTTTTAACCACTATATTACAATGTCATCCTACTGTTAAAGGGAGAAGAGGTGGAGTGCAGACAGGTCACAAGACAGCTAGTCCATCATTTAAGTCCCAGGTGGTTGTAACAATGGTTGTTAGATGCTTCTGGTGCACCATTTCCCCAGGAATATGCACAGATAGTTTGTCTGCAATTTCAGGTAACAGAGCTCCTGAGTGCCGCACATGAACCTCGGGTTAAGATTCCTTGTTAGGACCCATGAAACTGGGAACCTATTCAGTGTCGAAATATTACCATTTGCTATCTCTACCTGAAGCATGCACTGTTACCTGCCTATAGGGCCAAAAAGCTGTAACTTCTAACTCCTCTTTCTTCCCCACTTAATCCATTAAGTGTGAGATATGGTATTACAGTTTGCTTGTGTTTCACCCACAAAAGAATGAAAGGAAGATGGATAGATTGATAGATGGGTGGGTAGATAAATGGGGAGGAGGAAAAGGAGAGAGGAATTGGGAGAGGAAGGAAGGAAAAAAGGAGGAAGAAAGGTAGAAGAGAAAAGGAAAGAAGGAAGATAGGAAAGGAGGAAGAAAGGAAAGGAGGAAGAAAGGAAAGGAGGGAGAAAGGAAAGGAGGGAGAAAGGAAAGGAGGGAGAAAGGAAAGGAGGAAGAAAGGAAAGGAGGGAGAAAGGAAAGGAGGGAGAAAGGAAAGGAGGAAGAAAGGAAAGGAGGGAGAAAGGAAAGGAGGGAGAAAGGAAAGGAGGGAGAAAGGAAAGGAGGGAGAAAGGAAAGGAGGAAGAAAGGAAAGGAGGAAGAAAGGAAAGGAGGAAGAAAGGAAAGGAGGAAGAAAGGAGAGAAAAAAGAATCCCACTGTGAACTATAGATGCATTTTTAAAATTGTATCTATCCAATATGCTTTCACCTTTTTGGGACGGTTTGGGGAACTGTTAAAACTATCAAAGGCAGACTACCGGGGAGATGTTTATTCTACGAAAAGAGTAGTTACAGGATGATGTCAGCTTAGCAGCCACAGACATTTCTGGCCATAGGGAGCCATTGGACGAAGCAGTCAGGTGCAGCAGCAGTAGCAGGAGGGCTGTCAGGTTGACACTGGTACCTTGGCGCTTGCTCTGTAGACCCCCCTACAAAGGTCCCAGATGCTGCTCCTCATCTGCCCTTTGTTAGGTCCAAACCCTGCTCCCCAGGCACGAGTTGGAGGATCAAGTACATTTTCCAGTCCGTTTCATGCCAACTGAAAAGCTGAGACCTGCCAAGGCCTGAGCTTTTAAAAATATAAGTGGGGAACCCCCAGGGAGCCTGAAGCAGGAGCCATTCAAAGTGTTCTTTTTAAAAATTTTTAAAATATACTTGACAAGTGTTTTCTCCCCATTTGGGGAAAACCTGTCAGAAAGGATGCCCAGAGCAAAGGGAAACTCTGACCCCAGGCAAGCTGCCTGGGCCTTCCCAATGGGTATCCCTGGGCTCCGGCTTGATTTTTTTTGGAAAGCAGGCTTCTTCTCACATGCCTTAGGGTTAATTATTCAGTCACAAATTACTCCAGGAAGAACTTCTCTTTCTATGGAGCCAAGTGACCAAGTGTCTTTCTACAAAAAGAACCTCATCCCTTTTAATGTGGACACCCCACACCCAAATCACACATGTGTGTGTACACACACAGTATACACGCAACCAATAACTATGCCCAATCATAGGCACATTTTTGGCCTAGATGTGAATCTGCTCTTAGTAGATGCAGAAGGTTTTTGCTCCCAAGCCCACAGCCTAAGGAGAGATGATTTTTATGACCTTAAGCTAGAATCTGAACAAATGCTGGGATGCACAGAGGACTCCATTTTATCAGTGGGATCTCCATCTAGTCCACACGTTGCATGATGCTAGTCAGATGTTCGCAGCTCTGACAATTCCAGAAAGAGAGATGCCGTGTACAGTTTAGTAGACATGAAATAGCTCAGCAAGGACACGCAAGAACAAAAGTGGATGAAATGGATGACATCGACGTGCCCACCTACAAATGTGTCAAATGATAGGAGGGTTAAGTGTAGATGGTTTCTGATGAAGATGTCATTTGATCACACGTCTCCTTTACTGGACACAGTCATTACAATGGGATGATTGTTCAGGTGCAAGAGGCAGGATTCACATTTTTCCAACCTCTTTGTACTTTTCTTTCCCAGAGGAGCATTTCTTGAGAAGCCGGAGGAATTCTGCTGATTACATCTCCAGCACAGCCACATTCCAGTGGGTAGGAGGGTCACACACCTGGGCAGGCAGAAAAAGGCCGAAGCACTGAGATCCCAGGTCAGATCTCAGATGCCTGCACCCTTCCAGCAGCACAAAAGCTCATAGCCTGCTCCTAGTTGCCTGGTGGCTACTGGTGGCTACATCTATGACCTCTGCTTGACCCTCCAGAAATTCCCTTGAGGATTTAAAGCAAGCATCTTCCGTACCCCAGCCCCTCTCCCCAGTGTTCTGTCATCTCACCTTCTTCCGACCTATCCCCTTCCTTGTTTCTGGAGGGATAAAACAACCTGAGGAAATTCTCTGCTCAGCAAGGAATATGCCTCTCAGGCTATGGTTTGGTGTTGGCACGAAATAGACGATTTGCAGGCACAGAAGCCCCCAAGACAGTGGCCTTGACATACAAACCTGGCAGGATGGTCTCAGGGTATCTCTGGGGGCTGGTCCTATCCTCATGCTTGTGTGACTTGTTCATCATCCATTCAATTGTTCATCATTCCTTAATTCAATGAACACTTCCTTCCTCCTAGCTTCCATTCCTTCCCTTCCATGTGCTAGACACTAGGGATGCAAAAAGAATCACTAACACATGTTTAGCAACTACTGTGTGCCCTTCACGGTGCTGACTGTTTTCTAGATTTTATGCCATTTTATTCTCATAACCTTTTGATTAGAAATGATTATTAGCCCTATCTTACAGATATGACAATTCAGCCTCAAAGTAGTCACACAGCTATTAGGTGCTGGAGCTGGGGTTGAAATCCAGGCAGTCTGACTTCACAGCACATCCTAGTCCTAACCATGCCATATCCTGACACAGAATGCTGGGCAAGACCTCAGTGTGTGCTCATGGTGTAGTAGGCGAGGTGGCCAGGTAAGGGGAGGATGGCCACATGATGTAACAAGTGCTACCAGAGGGGAATCTAACCCTGCATTATGGCAGGAAGGCAGGCAATGTTGCAATAAGATAATATCTAAGGTGTGCCCTGAAGGCAAGGAGGGAATCTGCCAGCTGGAAGAGGCAGGTCCAGGCCCACTTTCTGGGCTTATTTGAACGAAATCAGACTGACCATGAGCCAGAAAGCAGTTTCTTTCCTGGGGAGCAGATGTCAGAGAGATGACTGGCCTTTAGCTTGGAACACCTTGTTCCACTTCACCTCTACTTATCTCATCACCCTGCCAAGTCTCTCTCTGGCACTGCTAATGCTGGGGGTAAGTGATAAAACAGAGTGGAGCGTGCGGCCTGTACAAACAGGTAAGTTCAAGCCAGTAGAATGAGGGATCCAGTCCAAAGCTAGAAGAGCCTAGGAAGAATGGTGAACACGGAATCCCCTTGGGCCCAAGGAGACGGTGATAAACACCGTGAATCAGATGGGAAGGAGAGGACAGAAAAAAGCCCTGGACTTAACAGTTGGGATCAGTCCTGGCAAAGTCACATGAAGGATTTGTGAACTTGTGTCAAATCCTTCAAACTAGATGAGGCTTCATTTACCTATTAGTCAAATGGGGAAAATGGTACCCACTTCCCAGGATTGTCACAGCACAAAGGCAAGAGTGGAAGAAAGCGCTTAGTAAATGGAAGCAGGTGAAGAGTTTCCCAGAATAAAGGAGTCAGGAATATGGGTCCATGCTGTTACTTAGGTGCAGGAGAGATTGGTGGCTCAGCCAATGAAAATAATGCTAAACCATTCCTTCCGATCCTGAGGCGGGGGACAAAAGGGACACAAACACACTAAAAGTGTTACTAAAAGTAACCTTACTGTAACCATCTGCCCCAGAGCCTCCACACTAAGTCCACGGTGGTGGGAAGGCCAAGTAGACACTGGGTTATTCCATCCTCCAGAGCCCCTGTGACCAATTCCAGGCATCTCCATCCTCTCCATCTTCACCAAAGGAACAGGGATACCTCACAGTTTAAGAGGCTGACTCATTAGGGTTCTCTGGGGTCACTGGCAGATGACAAGCTGATACAGGAAAATCCCATGTGTCAACAAACCCTGCTGGCAAGAGAATGCTAGTTGCTGCCTCTCAAAGTGTCCTTCTGTTTTTTTAAAAATAAATAGCCCAGAATGGGAGTCAGAGTGAAAGCTGACCATTGGAGTACCCCCTGGGCTCATCCTGCCTACCTGGTTTTGAGTTCTATTTGCTTTAAAAAAGAATAGTGAGTTAATACTTAGCATATTTCATTTTGTCCTGAGTGCCATGGGAGGCTGAAATTAGTGTTTTCACTTTGATGGTCTTAGAGAGAAAAGGAAACTTGGCTGTCACCTTCCAAGAAGAAAGCCATGAATGTGGGCATCTGGAGGCAATACGACTTTGGTTTTTGCTGCACAATATTTAGTCCAGAAGAACAGCCCACAAACATCCCACCCAAGGTCATTACTGGTCCCTTGAATGGTTCCTCTTCACAGGACAGGACATGGGTAAAGATGAAGATTGTTTTCAATGCCTTAGTGTGACCTCTAGACCTCCCACCATGGAAACTTGCTCTTGGGAGGGGTCCCCAGTCTCATTCACATTGAAGTGTGTTAAGAGATTAAATTATTATCCCATGCACAGCGCAATAGGAATCTAAGCTTTAACTACTAGAATGGAGATCTTCGACTCCATGAGACTCATGAATGCTCAGCCATCTGCCTCCATGACTCCTTGGTCTCCCTGCCTACACCATGCCCCCTCAATTCATTCTCCACAACGCAGCCAGAAAGAACTTCCTCAAATGGAAATATATTGATCATTTCATTGCTAAAAGAATCCCTCAACAATCTTGAATCAGTTTCAAGAAAAATGATCCTGCCACTCATACCCCTTTCTGGTCTCAACATCTGAGTGCCCCAATATGCCTGGCTACTGTTTGCAATATGCTCTGGCTACCCTCACCACAGGGCCTTTGCACATGTTATTCCCCTCTGCTTAGAGTTTCTTTTATCTTCTTCTCCACCCCTCTAACTTTCTATATAACCTTCAAGACTCAGCTCAAGGATTCTCTACTTTTCAGTGGGCTTTTTAAACATCCCCTCTACTCCAGACTGGATAACCCCAGAGATCCTGGCCTTACCCGGCACTAACCATTCAACACCTCAGTCCTAGACTTATTTGTCTTTTCCAGCAGAATGTGAGCTTCTTGAGTGAAGTGACCCCTGTCCTATTCACCTTGACCCTGACACCTACCAGTGAATATTCACTCCATGAATGAATCCTGTATTCTTGAGGGCAGTCAATTTGCCCAGTAGTCCCGAGAAAGTCACGCCACTGCCTATGTGGAGCTGGCCAAAAGGAAACGTGTGTTGGGCTGAGGATAACTGGGGACATCCCCTGCCTGAAGGGGACAGTTGAAATCACTCCCAGTTTGAGGCCACTGCAGTCAAATCTCCTGACTTTTCAAAGAACATAGACATTTTTGGATTATATATATCCATGTTCATGAACATGAACATATATACAGTCGTCCCTCAGTACCTGTGGGGGACTGCTTTCAGAACCCACCCCAGGACACCAAAATCCGTGAGTGCTCAAGCCCCTCAGATAAAATGGTGTCGTATTTGCATATAACCACTGCACATCCTCTCACATACATAAAATCATCTCTAGATTACTTATAATACCTAATGCAATAGAAATGCTATGTAAATATTTATTAGATATATTTTAAAATTTGTATTATTTTTATTATCGTATTATTTTTTCCCAAATATTTTTGATCTGCAGTTGGTTGAAACCATGGATATGGAACCCCTGGATACAGAGGACAAGTGTGTGTGTGTGTGTGTGTGTGTGTGTGTGTGTGTGTGTGTGTAGGTAGAGAAAGAGAGAAAGGGGGAGAGGGATTTATTATTAGGAATTGGCTCACCTGATTTTCAAGGATGGAATATCCCAAATCTCCCACATTAGGGAGAGCAAGATGTTTTGCTCAGTCTACAGGTTTAAATGTTAATCTCATCCTGAAACATCCTCCCAGAAGCCCTCGGAATGATGTCTGACCAAATACCTGGGCACCCTGCAGCTGAGCTGAGCTCACATACAAATCACAGGTCACCTCTCTTCTAAATCATTGGATTTTAAACTTGTTGTAACCTTAAGAAACCTCCTTTTTTCTTCAAACTGCATCTTCCCTACAACTTGACTGGGATAATAAAAATTATAATACTAATAAATAACCATGATAACATTTCTGAGTGATTACTTTGTCCAGGCCCTACTCATGGTATTGTACATGCATTAACTCATTGAACTTCCACAGGAATCGTATGAGATAGGAACTATTAATTATTCTTCCCATTTTACAGAGGTAGAAACCAGAGCACACAAAAAGAATGGTTAGATAATATATTCAACACAAAGCCGCTCGTAAATCGTGAAAATTGCTTTTGCATCCAAGCAGTGGGATTTTTATTTACCCATCACATTGTGTAAAATAGACAAGTCAAGCCTGTTTTATTTGAAGTGGAGGTTCAGGCTCCTTCTTCCAGGCAATGTCCTGGAGTTATAGCCTCTGAGAAAGGGTTTGAAAAGCCCTGGCCCAGGCAATCCTCAGAGTCTGTGAGAAAAACTAAGCCGAGGATATGCTGTGGTCCTGGCTGCATTGAAAAGTCAACTCTGCCTGGTGAGTTTTGAAAGCAAGTGGCTGTCAGGTCCCCCAGTTGTCCTTTGGGCTGAGGCTTTTCCCATTCTGGGTATATTTTATTTCTCTTTGCAAAATGCAGGGATTAAGTTCCCTGTCTCAAAGCCCCTTCCCCAGGGTAGGCATGCTATCACTGGGAGGTGGGGCGGTCTGCCACTTTCCTAGGTCCAGGGTGGAACTGCTTGCAGCCTACAACATAGGAACTTTCTGAAAACATGGCCTGGCATCCCTCTTCCACCCATCCCCATGTCTACTCACCCCTCGGGCCAGGGCAGGCCTGCTCAGGCTGGGGCTCACCACCATGCTCAGATGCTTCAGCTGCTCTGTGCTAAACTTTCCTCCAGACCCATCTGTGAACTCCGGACACACTCATTCCCAGGGCTGGCTACAACTTGTCAGGGATCCTGTTACTCCTGAATCCAGTTTCCAAAAACAATACTGGGACCGATACATTTGCCCTGATTAAATTGGCCCACAACATGCTTCTCACTTAATTCTCCTATTTTGCTTCTTACCTCTCCTTCTCTGGGTTCCACCCCTCAAAGCTCAATTTGGAAATACCCTTACATTTGATCTGAAGGTGGGTCCTTTGCCAAGAGGTGCACCCATGAAGCCACGCCAGGAAGGAGCCAACATCCATGGAACCACCTGCCTTTTGTGCATGTTTTCATCTAAGCCTCAGTGATGGAAAATGCCCGAAGAGCAAACAGGCAAGAAATAAATAAGCCCACGCAGAACTCCAGGGCAGAGGAAGCGTACGCTCGGCTCAATCACATTTTCCAATTTCCTCTTGTATATTTTTCCTGACATCTTTGCATAGGGTAATTCTGATGAGGTTTTCACCTGTCAAAATGAAAAGGCTTTAAAACTAACAGCCAATTTCACACAGGGGTCCTGTTTAATCTTAAGTCAAAGAACCATTGAATGCATTGATGAACTTTGGGTCAACAAATGGATTGGCGGGTCAGCTTTCTCCTTGGAAACGGGGCGCAGCCATTCATTCCACCTTGGGCCAAGCCTCCAGCCTTATCATCTTCTCCTGGTCATGAGTTTTGGTGATTTTTTTTCTCGTATTTTGGAGAGGGGCACTTCGTGGATCCACTCACCCCTATGTCTGGTCTCCTGGCAACCAAGGAATCATCTGGGAGCCAGACAAGGTTGTCACACCCCGTTCAAGAATCAGCAGCTCAAAAGAAAACTCTCAGGGGCAGAAAAGAAAGAAAACCAGAGATTTATCAGTTTTTAGGAGCTGGGCTAACCTGCCCCACATTCTGGGTCTGCCCTTCCAATCGTTTCCCCTTCTTTCCAGGGTATGGCATTTTGAAAGAAACATGCACTCCATTTTCATGTCAAGAGAAGAATTAGTGTCTCAGAAAAGCCTCAAGTACGATTGCAGGTAATTGTTTTATAGATGCTGGCACAGGTTCAGGGAAGAATGGGTTTTTAATACCAAATCTTTCCATTTCCCTTTGTTTGCCTGTGATTTGTGGGCTCTGTGAACGGCAGGTTTCTGGCAGATCCACAATTTCGATTTCCCCTTTGTTTTCTCACGACTCGTGGGTTCAGGGTTTCTTTTATTTTTTCCATGCGTCACAAATACTGTTTAATGTGGGCGGGGGACGGCTTCCCTCACCCTCCCCTGGAGACACATCATTTGGTTAAACCGCACATAAATTTAACCTCTCTCCAAAGAACTATTAATGATTCTAATGCACATATATGTACATGCTTACACAGATCGAGAAGGCTTTTCTTTTTCCTTTTTAAACCAAGGAAATACCCAAGGTACAACTTCTCGCCCCATCTTTATCCTCATGGAAAAAGCAGTTTTCAGGCAAATAAATGCAGACAGGCTATGCTGACTGTGGTGAGAACACACTTGTCCGAAGTCACACCAAGTATTACCAAGGTTGGAGTTGCCTTTGGGGTAACAGGCAGCTTCAGGGTCATCAGGCCTGTGCAGATTAGACACACTCACCAGACAATACCCCTGAGGCCATCCCTGGATAAACCAACATGCTCCAGAACAGGGAAAAGTAGAAAGCAGGATTCATCTGTTATTGTTCAGCTCCCACTTATAAGTGAGAACATGCAGTGTTTGGTTTTCTGTTCCTGCGTTAGTTTGCTGAGAATAGTGGCTCCCTGCTCCATCCATGTCCCTGCAAAGGACGTGATCTCATCCTTTTTTTATGGCTGCATAGTATTGGATGGTGTATATGTGCCACGTTTTCTTTATCCAGTCTATCATTGATGGGCATTTGGGTTGATTCCATGTCTTTGCTATTGTGAATAGTGCTGCAGTGAACATACATGTGCGTGTATCTTTATAATAATGATTTATATTTATTTGGGTATATAACCAGTAATGGGATTGAGGGGTCAAATGGTATGTCTGCACATAGACACATGGGGGGAAAACAAAACACGCTGGAGCCTGTTGGGGGTGGGGCGGGGGCGCGGTTGAGAGCATCAGGAAGAATAGCCAATGAATGTCTGGCTTAATACCCAGGTGATGGGTTGATCTGTGCGGCAAACCACCATGACACATGTTTACCTATGTAACAAAGCTACACATCCCACACATGTACCCCAGAACTTAAAAGTTGAAGAAAAATAAAAACAAGATTCATAGATCAGAATGCAGAAGCCAAGGGTCCTCTTTTAAACAGGTGTGTCTGAGAAAAATCCCTCTGGCTGCAGTTTGGAGGGGAGACCACAGAGCAGCTAGTGCTGGGACTGTTCAATAGTATGAGTGACTTGTGATGAGGGTCTGTATCAAGGGCATGAAAGGGGAGGAGAGATGAGGGAACTCAATGGAGATTTCTGTCAAGTGAACCCTTCCTTAGTATCTCCAATGCAAAGTGAGTCATTTTGATGTGGCCATCTTGCTACAATCATCCCAGTGCCAAAATTGTATCAACATGCGAAACACTCTTTAAAAAAATCACCAGTATTGAGTCTAACCCTCATCATCCCTGATGCTTCACCATCTCTGACATCCTCCTCAATCTCTGTCTCAGTTCTCAGCTTCCCCATCCCTGATGCTACTGTACATACTGCATCCCCTCTCTGTCTCCCTGTAGCAGACAAAGGCATCCTGTCTTGCTAGGCATCACAACAGATACTGATAATTTACTAACTTCATTTCTAGGTCACGTCAAAATGACCCTGTGTTAAAGCAGCGGGCCAAATATCACCCATCCTTATGCTGAACTTCAATTAAAGCAAAAGTCCTTCTGTTTTTGCAGATGAACCTGCAAAAGAGAGAGAGCTGGGGAGAGAGTAGTACCCTGTAGAATCTTTAGCCAAACCCAGCTTCGCTTAGCATTCCAAGGTCACTTGCATCTAGGGACAAGCTGCAGGAGCAGGTGAGATGCTGCCAAATGTATCAGAGGAGGCAGCACCTGGCAGCCCCTAATCCAAGGCCGCCTGCCCTGCACAGGAAATGGTCACTGCTGGGCGTCCTTGCAGCCACTTCAGCCAGACCTTCCTTTCCTTCTAATTAACACTGAGCAGGCTCCACAGTCCTTGCCTCCTCATGGCTGCCCATATGGCTGGACCCTGCTCCCGGCTGCTAGCAGAAAAGATGAGTGAGGCTGTCTGTCTCCCTCTCTCTTTTTCATAGATCAACCCTGTGGCTCACACTTCTCCCAGCTTAAGCTTGTATTCCCAAATGTGTAGGTGTTGGGGAGCTGGACAGGGTGGAAAATCAAGCTTCCCTCTTGATTTTATAGACCTTGATGCATTTCTCAGTTTTATTTAATTTCATAAGAGCTGTGGTCTGCATACCTCCCTGGAGCTAAGAGCTGTATAGCACTGGTCTTTCATTGTAAGTAGATGTGGGTTTGACATTCCTGAAGGCTTGAAAAAAAATTATTCTAAGCTTTGTGCTTTGAACATGGTGAGCCAATTGGTTAGATTTCTGCGTGGTGATAACCTCTCCCAAGGGGTGACAGCCCCAGGGAGGAGGCATGGCAGGGCTTTTTAGAATGACAAATGGGAGGCCCTGGCCATGCTGGGATCACAGGGAGCCTGGGAATGTGCAGAAGGCTTGGAGCCTTTCAATCCTCCTTGTTTGGGTCTGGCTGCCCGACTTCAGCTTCGGTAAGAACCACCACCTGGCTCTCTTGCTCCAGCCCAATTCGCCTTCTTTTAGTTTTTACAATGTCTCTCACACATAAGGGCCTTGGCCCGTGCTGTGTCCTCTGCCTGTACTACTGTTCTAACTGCCTCCCCTCATGCCCTAGGCTTTGCTAACTTTCCTCTTCCTTTTAATTGCAGCTTGAGAACTCCTTCAGAGAAGCCTTCTTGACCTCAATGATCGGGCTAAGATGCTGCCCGGGCTCTCCCACCACCAGCAGGATGTTCTGCTCATTCTTCACACTTATTTTGGCTATTACTTCCCCTTAGACATGTAATGCTTCAATCCATACCTCTTTCCCCCAGCAGACCAGACCATAGCTCCTCACCAAAAGCAAGAGCCCTACTTGTTTTTGCCCCAAGGCATCTGATGCAGGTTCTAAAACCCAGTAGCTACTCAATGAACATGCAGAGTAAATGAAAAGCTAAAAGTTCTCCAGATGGAAGGCAAGGAACAATTACTCCCAGACAGTGGGAGACAGTGGGAGAGAAGAGCCTTCAGGGTCAGGCAACCTGGGGTCAAGTCCCGGCTCTGACATTTGGATGCTGGAGTCACCACGTTTGAGAATGGATTTCTGGCAGATCTAGAGAGAGCTGGCAAAGCACACTCCAAAGACCACCAGCACAATGGATCACTGGCACGCATTCTACCATGGATCCAAAGACCAGAGGAATCTTTCAGAGAGCTGTTCCTCCAGGCTAGGGAAGAAGGTGGGTTGGAGGAGAGGTAGAGGCAGAAGAAGGGCACAAAGGAGAGACTGGCTCAATTGTTGTAAGGGTGAACCATGGCAGCTTCAGCAGCTAGAGATGACTGGAGGTATCTGGAGGTCTTGAGGAATGGTTGAAGCCATGGCTTGGTGAAGGACTCCTCTTAATGCTCTTGGTGGATGGGGTAGCTTTGAGAAGGAAGTCCCTCTACATGCCATACTTCAGAAGGAAGATGTCCAAAGGCCACCTTCATGAAAGCCACCTCCTCTTCACTGCACACGCTCACTAATCTGCAATGGAGAAGCTCCATGAGGGTGGACGCTCTGTCTGCCTTGTTCTCCACTGTGTTCTCAGCACTAAAACACTGCCTAGCACAGAGTGGGTACTCTATGAATCCTGGCCGAATGAAGAAAAGACTAGTCAGTATCCTCATTCATATGCTCTTTTAGGCCTCTGTCTGTGGTGGACAGGCCCTTGGGGGGCCTCCTGATTATTTTCTGCCAACTTGTGTCCACATCTTTGTGTGATGCCCCCCACTTGAGTGTGGGTAGGACCTAAGACTTGCTTCTCACTGAGACGACATGGCAAAGGGGATGGGATGTCACTCTTTTGATTAGGCTAAGTTATATACCAAAGGCAGTAGGAAGACACTCCCAGGATTACATTATGTTATATGGCAAAAGTGATAGAATGTCACTCCTGGATTAAATTAGGTTGCATAACACTCTGTCTCAGAGGACTGGAGAGAGATTCTCCTTGTTAATGTGATGAAGTAAGGCATGAAGCTCACTTGGCAAGGAATAGCAGGACATGAGGGTGGTTTCTCACCAACAGCCAGCAAAAAGTGGGATCCTTAGTCATACAGCCAGAAAGAAATGAATTCTGCCAACAACTGAATGAGCTTGGAAGAAGATTCTTCCCCAGTCGAGCCTCCAGATGAAATGCAGTCCAACCAACACCTCGTTTACAGCCTTGAGAGACCCTGAGCAGAAGATCCAACTACACTGTGCCCAGACTCCTGATGTATAGAAATGTGTGATAGTAAATGTGTGTTGTTTTAAGCTTCTAAGTTGGTAGCAACTTGTTATAGGGCAATTGAAAATGAATACAGCCTCTAGACCTTTAATCACACTTTTCTCTCTCTCTGGAAGAACAAAACTAAGGGATTCTCACGAGACGAAATTTAGGCACCACTATCTCCAAGAAGACTTCCCTGGTTCACTCTGCTCTCATCTTAGGAGTCTCTGGTCTGTGTTCCTGCAAAGCTCCCTATGTTTTCTCTATAATACTTTTGATGCTATGTTGTCCCTTTCTGTTTCCATATTGACTTCACTCACAAGGCTCTGAGCTCTTTAAGAGGCCCTGGCTGCCTTCTGTTTTCTTTTCTCCCTTCTCCTACCTTTGTCACATGGTTTTGGAGGGCTTACAGTGTGCCAGTTGCTGAGATGTGAAGTCAAACAACAGCAGGAACATCAAGATCCTTTCTTCATCCTCATGGAGTATCTAATCTAATAACAAGGAGACCTAGTAATCCCAGAATCACTACACCCATGGAGCATGACACTTGTGGATAGATGTCAGGAAGGTGGCATATGGCCAATCACAGTGCCTGTGACCTAGTGAACCAGGGCAGGGAAGGCTCCCTGAAAAAGGGATAGAGTGTGAAAGGTGGAGAGGACATGAACAGTAGAGATGAGGTGAAAAATGGCCTAGGCATGGGGCAGTTTACAGCAAGGCCCTGTGAGGAAGGATGCACGGGCAGTTTGAAAAACTGAAAGTCAGTGAGGCCATGACACAGAGAGGGCAAAGGCCTGTGGGGCAGCAGCAGGTCGTCAGGACAGTCAGAACAGATGTGTGGCACCACAGCCCATGTTATAGAGCTCGGTCTTTACCCGCTTGATGTGCACTAGAGTTTCCATCGAGAGGGTGACACAATCCCATATGAACTGTGAAATAATTACTGTGGAAAGTGAACAGTTGGCTGTAGAATAAGGGTTTGAGGGTAGGGTGAGCTGCGCTGCAAAAATGGGAGACCCGTTAGGAAGCTATTACGATAGTCCAGGTAAGAAATAACGTAGCCCGGTGTTATGCGTTGAATTGTGTCTCCTAAAAAGACACTGAAGTCCTAACCTCAAATATCTGTGAATGTGACCTCATTTGGAAATAGGGTCTTTACAGATGATCAAGTTTAGATGAGGTCATTCAGAAGGGCCCTAATCCAATATGACTGTGCTGGAGAAGGGGAAATTTGGGCACAGAGACAAACATGCATAAATGAAAAGTGATATAGGGTACAGGCCTTCTACAAGACAAGGAACACCTGAGGTTACCAACACTAGGAGAGAGGCCTGCAACAGAACCTCCCTCACAGCCCTCAGAAGGAACCAACCCTGCCAACACTTTGATTTTGGACCTTCAGCCTCCAGAACTGTGAGACTATAAATTGCACCTACTTTGTTACAGCAGCTTTAGGGAACTCATACAGTTGGCTTAGGTCAGGGTCAGCAAGCTTTTTCTGTAAAGGGTTAGACGGTAAATATTTTTGGCTTTGGGGCCATACTCAGCTGTGCAGTTATAACATGAAAGTAGCCACAGAAGATAGGTAAGCATGAGTGTGTCTGTGCACCATTAAGACTTTATTCACGGCTGGGTGTGGTGGCTCACACCTGTAATCCCAGCACTTTGGGAGGCCGAGGCAGGCAGATCATCTGAGGTCAGGAGTTCGAGATAAACCTGGCCAACATGGTGAAACCCCAGCTCTACAAAAAGCACAAAAATTAGCCAGGTGTGGTGGCAGGCGCCTGTAATCCCAGGTACTTGGGAGGCTGAGGCAAGAGAATTGCTTGAACCCAGGAGGTGGAGGTTGCCGTGGGCCAAGACCATGCCATTGCATTTCAGCCTGGACAACAAGAGCAAAAACTCTGTCAAAAATACATACATACATACATACACACACACACACACAAATAAAATACTTTATTCACTAGAACAGGCAGAAGGTTGATTTGACCAGTGTGTACTGCAGTTTTGGACTCTGGGTCTAGGGGACAGTGATGCAGATGAAAAGGAGAGGATGCTGTACTAGATATCTGGGGGTATCCTCTGCATCTTGGGTCTCCCCTATGTCTAGTTTAGAGTCGACTTCAGCCAGGGGCTCAGTCCATGTGGAACTCTGGATCTAAACTCACACTGGATGAATGGGTCCTTCGGGCCCAGAGCAAATGACGGGGTTTGAGAGATGGTTTCAAATGTCTCTTTCAGGACTAGCATTCTGGGGACTGCTGATGGGGAACGAACAGTATTTCTGTGTCCATGTGTAGTGTGGCTTGTTACAAAGTAGGTGCCCCAGCCTGAAGGCTCAGTGGGGGCAGGAGAGGCACCGGGGTTATGCACAGTAGCTCCCTTTGTCCTGACACACAGCACAAAGCGGCGCTTGCTCAGTGCCTGCTCCTGATGCTGGTGATAACAGCGCTGACAGTGAGGGGCTCTCAGCCTGAAGGTCATGCTGAGACATGGACATGGAAAGACAGCAGCTTTGGAGTAAAATCCTTGATCTGCCACCTCTTGGCTGCTTGATCTTGGGTACGTTCCTTAATTAAGTTCTCTGATTCTTTTCTCACTCATCAGAGAGGAGAAAGCACAGTGCCAGGCACAAGGTAGACCCTCACGACATTTTAGTTTCTCCTTCTTCCATCTGGAGGCTCTGGGGTCAGCATCCCAGGTTCAAAGCCATCCCAAGTCACTAATGGTGTGAGCTTGGGTAAGTGACTTTACCTCACTTTTGCCCCATGGTGTTAGCTGCAAGGCATACTTTCTAGTGGACCTCGAAGTCTGCTCTTCACCCTCTAGCCTTCTCTGAGCCCTGGGGAGGATAATTTGCATGGACCATATCACCAGCTTCCCTTTGCTGCTGACTTCTAGAGGGGGGCGCCCAGTGGGAGTCATGAGCAGGAGATCAGAGGGCCAGAGGACAGAAGTCACGTATCTATCCCCTGACTCCTCTCTGCTGGGCTGTGGTTTGGAAGTGCTGAGTTCCCAAAAGCCACAGCTTCTGTTGGGCGGCCCTTCTCCCATGGCTACTGCTCTCAACTTGTTCCAATAACCTCTCCTTCCACGAACCCCTCAGGCCTAGGGGTGGATGTAGCTTCCTGCGGTTGCTACTTCCTCATGTTTAACCATCATTCATAAGCACCTATCACCCATCTATTTGTAAAAATTCTCTTCCTGAAACCCTCTTTCAAAATTATTTTTCATTGTGAGAAAGTATACATAGCATCAAATTTAACATCTGAACGATGTTCAAGTGTACAGCTCTGTGGCGTTAAGTACATTCACACTGTTGTGCAATTATCACTACCATCCATCTCTAGAACTCTTCTTATCCTGACAAACTGAGACTCTGGACCCATTCAATAGCAACTCCTCATTCGCCCTTCCCTACCTTCCCCTCTAGCAACCATTATTCCACTTTCTGCTCCTGTGAATTTTCTACTCTAGGTACCTCATGTACATGGAAACATACAGTATTTGTATTTTTGTGACTAGCTTATTTCACTTGGCATAATGTCTTCAAGGTCTATCCATGTTGTAGCCTGTGTCCGAATTCTTCCTTTCTATGGCTGAATAATATCTCATTGCCTATCTATATTACATTCGGTTTATCTATCCATCCACTGATGGACACTTGAGTTGCTTCTACCTTTTGACTATGTAAGTAATGCTGGCTGTACAAATGATGAATATGGTTGTACAAATACCATTTGATCCTCTTTAACTGTCCTTTTGAGGGTTCCATCTGGGTTCCTACCATGACCCTCACTGATATATAATATATGCCTAGCATCATCATGCCATATTTTTTTTTTTTTTTTTTTTTTGAGACGGAGTCTCGCTCTGTCTCCAGGCTGGAGTGCAGTGACTCGATCTCAGCTCACTGCAACATCTGACTCCCTGGTTCAAGCGATTCGCCTGCCTCAGCCTCCCAAGTAGCTGGGATTACTGACAAGTGCCACCATGCCCAGCTAACTTCTGTATTTTTAGTAGAGGCGAGGTTTCACCATGTTGGGCAGGATGGTCTGGATCTGTTGACCTCCTGATCTGCCTGCCTCAGCCTCTCAAAGTGCTGGGATTACAAGCATGAGCCACTGCGCCGGGCCCATCATGCCATTTTTAATAATTGTATCAATCAAGTGAATGTATCAGTGTATGGCACCCAGAAAGCACTCAATAAGCGTCAGCTACTGTTACGATTAGGGAAGTTTTCTGCATATGGCAGAGACTCTTCATCCTTAGCAGCAGCTCAACTACCCTCCCCCACCTAGCTGGGTTGGGACCATGTGACTGCAGTCTAGAGAGTGGAGTGTGACCAGAGTAGGACACATCCCTTCTAAGAAAACCTCCCTACCTAATTCTTTATGCCTTCTCTTTTTCTGTGGGCTAGATGCCCACCTGGCAAGAAGGTCCCGGATGCCACGTGTTAAAGACAGCAGAGCCTCCATCTGCCTGGGCCCCCTGATACGTGAACAGAGGAAAGTGCTCATATTATCACCCCTGTTTTACAGATGATGCAGCTAGAAGATTTGGTAACTTGCCCAGCAAGTAGCAGAGCCTAGATTAGAACATAAGCAAGCAGCCTGGCTCAAAGGTCTGTACGCCTCAACGCTATTCTACACTGTCTCTCTCCAACTTAGGAACAAGCCTTAGCAGTTAGATTTCCCTTTTCTTGAACAACCCCCAGACTCAGTCTAAACTCAAGATTGCTACAGTGGGAGTCCACGGAGCTGAGCAGTGCACTATAGGTCCAGGGAGTCCTGGTGTGACACTGCAATTTAAGGACATTTCAATCCCCAGTGGTGCAGGCTGGGGAGGGTCATGAGGAGGGAGGGAAACAGACCTGTGCCTGCAGCTGCTTTCTTGGCCACCTCTGTCCTCCTCCTCCTTGGTGTTCTTTCCTCTTAGGGCTGGTGGCCTGCTCTCACCACCTGGGAAGGAGTCTGGAGAAAGACGGGTCCTCCCTGGCTCCGTGGCGGCAGAGCCGGGATTACCCACTGACATTATAGCTGGCAGCCGTGGGCTGTTGGCACCCTTTAAAAGAACATGATGGCAATTTTCCAGCTAAATTCTCCCAATTAGGCAGTTAGAGAAACATTATCCACCCTAGCATAAAGCTGATGAAATGGAGGAGGAGGGCTGAAGGAGGGGTGCTAATCTGTCTGCATTGGATCCTATGGTTTAGAGAATGTACATATTTCCAGGGGTGCTCTGTGTTCCTGGAGAAGTTTGCAGGGGTCTGATGAGTTGCCTGGGGGAAAACAGGTGATTCTGACTCGGCCACCTGAAGGGTCTTATTCTTCTAAGCAAGGAATACAAATCATTCTCCAAAATCCCAAAGCTTTCTCATCTCTGATCTGGACTGAGTAGGTAAAGGGAGGCATAAGAGCAGAATTACATAAAGTCAGAGCCAGAAGGAAGTTTTTACTTCCCCACCCCACCTAGACTCAACGCAGGGACTGGGAAACAGGTCCATCAAGGAAAGCCCAAGCTGTGACTCAGGCCATGATTCCTGACCGTTTACTCATAGATATTAGAAGAATTCCATGGTTTTCTCATTTACCAAGGCTTTCTTTCCTAAATGTAGGCATTTTCCAGCCATCGTCATATTTAATTCTTACGATAACCCTGAGCAGTAGGTATTCCTGTTGTCCCAATTTGCACACGAGGAAACTGAGACACAGGCACATGTATGGAAGCCAGAACAGGGAGGGATTCCACAGGCAGACCAAGCCAATGTCCGGTCCCTCAGAAAGGCCCAGGATCCTGTTGCCAGAATTCCTAGTCATCAACACACATTGATTTAATGACGATAACGATAATCATACATTGAGCACTATGCCAAGGGTATAAACCAGAGTATCTAATTTAATCCTTATAAGTATTTTTATAAAATAAGAGTCATCACTCCTCACATTGCAAATGAGTGAAACTCTGGACTAGAGAGATGAAGGAGCTCGCCCGTGGTTGGATCATGTGGCATCCGATCCTCACGCTTGAGCCAGTGCTCCTGACAGCCATGGAAGGCCACCCCCACTTTGGACAAGGGCCACCCAGCATATCAGGCACAGTGTTCCCTGCAAAGAGGTGGACAATAGTCCTTGCCCTTAGGGTAGATACTCTATAAAGCACCTAAACCAATTAGATAATAATAGAAACCAGTGACAAGTTCCCAGCTAGCCAATGCTAATGGAGCTCAGAGAAAGAGAAAGAGGAAGAAAGAGACTCCCTGGGGCTGAGGCTGTCAGGGCTTCTCTGTGAGAGATAAGGATATGGAGAGATAATTATTGAAGGACAATAATTATTGTTTTTATTGCTATTTTTGCATTTATTATTGTATTTATTATTGCAATAATTATTGCAGGGCAAAAAATCATTACTGCAGGGCAGTCCAGGTAAAGCACTCTGAGCAGAGAGGTGAGCAGGGAGCTGTCTGAAGGCCAAAGAGCTCTCTGGTCTGGTTCCCATGGAAGAAGAGTGGGATGGGAGATCATAAACATGAGCGGAGCTCATACTGTGTAGGGATGCGGATGTCAGGATACAATGTTAGGACTTTATCATTGGCAATAGGGAGCCTTTGAACAGTGGGAGGCAAAGTAACAAGATATCTCTCCAGGATGCATGACCTAGTTATGGTGTTCAGGATGAATCTGAGGACAGAAAACCCAGGAGCCCAGAGACATTGTTAATGAAAGGAAGAGGACATTATGAAAGCTGTGCTGACAGAACATGGCAGCTGACTGGAAAGATCTAGGCAACCATGCCTATTATCATCACTGATAAGATGATAGTCCATGCACATGATCCTTCCATTAATTACGTTTCCTTCTACCACAAGTGTTTCTTCCCCTCAACAAAAGGTTGAGGTCTGAGGGAGAACCAGGCTAATCAGTGCTGCATCATGAGAAGAGGCTCTAACTGCTTGGCACCAGTGCTGGGGAAAAGTCCTCAAGCATGAAGCAGCCTCATGTCCTCTGATTCCCCCCGCAATCATGCCCTACTTGTTTATAGGGAATCTAATAAAAAGCAAGGAGTAGCTGATTGTTGAGGTTTCCCTAGGCCAGCCTCAAAGTCCACAGAGCCTTTCAGATTTACATAACCCTTCAGGGAGGGCTTACTCTCATCCTCATCCCTCATTCACTCCCACAATATCCGGCAGGGGGCAGGGGGCAGGGGGTTTGAAAGGGTTGGCTCCACTGGGGACACACAGCAAATCAGAGGCTGCCCAGGTCTATCCTGTGAAGCGGCGGGAGGCAGCAGTCCTTCTTCATTAATCACAAGCAGTGTGGAATGAGAAGGTACCAAGAGACGTGTGTGTGCCTGCGCTGTCCTAGGGCACCCATAAAAATAGAGAGAGCACCACTTTATAAACTGCCAGGATACATAACTCCACAATGGAGTCTATAAAAAGCAAGGCTCCATGCCCGGATTGAGGAGCTGGAAGGGCCACACTGGAAGTGAGTGAGCAAAGATCATATGAAATGATGTCCTCGGGGCAGATCCACATCACTGGGCCCTTCGTGACAATTACTGTGTATGTTCTCCCCCGTCCCCTCCCTGCCCCCCTCACCTCTTCCCAGCCCGATTTCGCCCATAATTCTGAAAAGCTATGGCTGTTTCACTGGGACTTGGCTCAGGTCTGCCAGGAAATGCAAATTCAGGACAGAAATAGTGGAATTTGGACACGATGGCGGAGCCAAGCTGCTGCCAACCTCAGCGGTACCTCAAAGTTTGATGTGGGCAAGAGGAATGGAGGATTTCTAGGGACTAATAGAAGGTGTTAGCCAGAATTCTGTTTGTTTAAAAAGTCTCACCCAACCTGTACCAGGGTTCCCGTTCTTTGGAGACGTCTAACAAACTCTATTCCCTGTGACCCAAAGGGGTTCCTATTCTCAAAAGGAGAACTCTGTTTCTCCTATACAAGGTGACTGCCAAATATTGCCAATGAAGTCAGAAGTAGACTGAAGATATTTGAAAACTCTAGGTTCTCTCTTTGGCCCTTTACATGACACCCAAGAACACGCCACAGCGCTTCCTAAGCACGAACTAGCATAACAAAGAAAATATGCTCTCATACAGGCCCTAGTACAATGTTATGGTTGCCAGATTCCATGATGTGGGCCTTTCGCCTTTCCACTTGAATATTTTTGAAATGTGGCCGGGGGTGGTGGTTCACATCTGTTAATCCCAGTGCTTTGGGAGGCCAAGGCGGGAGGATCACGTGAGCCCAGGAGTTCAAGGCTGCACTGAGCTATGATCACAATAATGCACTCTAGCCTAGGTGACAGAGTAAGACCTCGTCTCCAAAGAAATTTGTTTACATGATTTTTTGAAATGTGCACATTTGCAATGCCTGCATATAAAAGAGTCTGTATTTCCTCAATAATTTGTATTAGGATTTTTATTAGATATGTTGTATGTTGCATTCTGTGGAGCATATATGGAGGACACGTGTGTGCTGAGGGTGGAGCTAAGACCATGCATTGGTTGGTCGTCTTCTTGAATTGGTCTCCCTAGTGATACTGGTTGAAGGTGCCTAGTGACACTGGCTGAAGATGCCTCTGGTCCAGATGCTCCTTTTAGTCTTTGAGGGTTCCTGGACTTTTGAAAGGCCAGGTGAGACCAAGAAAGGGAAAGAAAATTCTGAGTTAGCGGTTTTGTTCTGCTGCTCTCAGGTCCTAGGCAGGACCACGTCAAGACCCATTGTTAACCCAGGAGAAAGCGGTCAAGGCAGTCTGTTCTGGTTCTGTAAAGAAGAAATGACCCAGGAATTTGTAGGATCCATAGGTCTGGAGGATTTAGGACTTTGGCCATCACTAGATGAAACCAGTAGTTGTTAACAAGGAGAGGTACTACCATTTGGCATTTTCAGGAACCTGTTTATGTACAAACCTGCCACTCTGAGAGTGACTCGCTTTAAGAGTAGGTAATACTCTAGCCACCTTTTCACCTGGAGTGGCACTGATGGTATTCCTTCCCTGAGGATACACCCCTTGCTGCTAAAGCCCCAGAAAATAGGCTGCAGTCACATAATTAAATTTTTTTTTTTTTTTTTACAGTTTTAGTGGTATCCTCATTTTATAAACTACCATTTATGACCACTTATTGTGTGCCAGGCACTATGTGAAAGTGTTCCACATAGATTATATTTATCCCTAAGTGTTAAATTTTTCCCAAATTCCCACGACCAGTTAGTCCAGAAGCTCATGTTTGAATCCCTGCCTGTCTGGATCCAAAGTCTGTCTGCTAAACCATGATACTTGGACTGCTTCTGCAGCTTTTAAAAGCATCAAAGCTGATACATACGGAAGTCAAAGACCCTGACCCAGAACAAAAGTCTTGGAGTTCCACCGAAACAGACTTCTTCAGCCTTGTCACGCAGATGACACCTGGAACCTATTCAAAATTAAATCACCCAAAGGAACAATTCCCCAGCCTGGACACTTGTGGGTCTCCTAGGAAAGAGCACCCCCTAGACTGAGTTTCTGATCTTCCTGATGGTTTGATAGAGGGACCTCCATATGCATCAAACCTGGTTACACTGCTGATGACTAGAAACTGTTATCATGCTGATTAATGCTGCCATTGTTCAGAGCAATAATTAACCCAGCAGGAAGGACTAAGGGGAATGAAATAGTGGCTAATTCATCTCCAAGGAATTGCCAGGTGATGTTTATTTTGTGAAAACTGGAGGGAACCAAACACACAATCATTTTTCTTTTAACCTTGACGTTTTCTGTCTACCAGGCTGGCAGCAGTGGCAGCAGAGCTCTTCCATATCCAATTTCAGGTGAACAGTCAGAAAAGACTCATGCAGGAGGAAAGGGACAGAAGAACATGTCTTTGGCTAAACACCCAACTGTGACATGCTGCCTCTGTGGGTCTCCTGTCTTTCCTCCAACCTTAACATCTTTCTCAAAAGCCAGCGCTCACCTGAGTTGCTAATTAAGTAATTTCCTTGTTTGTCTGACTGCAAGTTTTTTTTCTTGCAGCATTGCCAATTGGAAATGGCTCTTAATTATGTCAACTCATGAAACTACACCAAAGACAATCCTATCATATCCCTCATTTGTCATATTACTTAAAGAATAAAAAAAGATAAGCCAATGGATGGGAGGCCAATAATAACCCTTTTCATCACAAAGCTCTTCATAGCTCTGTTCATCAGCTTTCAAATCCAGCCTTGGATCTGGCTATTTAAAACCCTACTCCATGTGCAAAATGGAACAGAACCAAGAAGGATAGCTTCTCCAGTAAGAATATAAGAAGAATGCTACCTTTCTTCCCATTTAAAATTAGACTTAATTTGATCTTGAGTTGATCAAGCACAGTTGATCTTGATA
Source organism: Macaca mulatta (assembly GCF_049350105.2). Taxonomy (NCBI): domain Eukaryota; kingdom Metazoa; phylum Chordata; class Mammalia; order Primates; family Cercopithecidae; genus Macaca; species Macaca mulatta. The sequence goes on from NC_133411.1 coordinate 177,993,389, forward strand.
AACAGTCAGAGTGCTGGGTTTCAGGATGATGTGTAAGTCTCAAAGGCAACAGGGACACCATTTTCTAGGCTTTCTCCATCTTCCTCATATGGGACCAAATTTTCTAGGCCTTCTCCATCTTCCTCATATAGTTGCTCCAGGAACACATGCTTTGTAGAAATCCTGTAGGAGGGATGTGATTTCTGTCTAGTGCCATCCAACAGAGTTCCACACTTGGCCTGGGAGGAGAAAGAGGATGTGATGACACAGCAGAGAGAGAGGCTTGAAGATGCTTCACTGCTGCTTTGAAGACAGAGGAAGGGGCCTTGAGTCAAGGAATGTAGGTGGATTCTAGAATCAGGAAAAGGCAAAGAAATGAATTATCTCCTAGGATTTTAAGAGTGAATATGTGGCCGGGCGCCGTGGCTCAAGCCTGTAATCCCAGCACTTTGGGAGGCTGAGGCGGGTGGATCACGAGGTCAGGAGATCGAGACCATCCTGGCTAACATGGTGAAACCCCGTCTCTACTAAAAATACAAAAAACTATCCAGGTGTGGTGGCGGGCGCCTGTAGTCCCAGCCACTCGGAGGCTGAGGCAGGAGAATGGCGTGAACCCGGAAGGCGGAGCTTGCAGTGAGCCAAGATCGCGCCACTGCACTCCAGCCTGCACTCCAGCCTGGGCGACACAGCGAGACTCCGTCTCAAAAAAAAAAAAAAAAAAAAAAAAAAAAAAAGAGTGAATGTGACCCTGCCAACATCTTGATTTCAGCCCAGTGAAATCCATTTTGGACTTCTGACCTCCAAAACTGTAAAATACTATGTTTGTGTTGCTTTATGCCACTAAATCTGTGGTAATTTGTTATGACAGCAATAGGAAACGAATACATCAAGTAATCTAAGGACTTGCACCTTGCACACATGCCTGTTCTGTGCCCACCTTGAGAGCTGCATCCTACCTGTGCCCAGCCCCCAACAGGTCTTCTATTTTCTCTATCATAGTATTGGTTTAGTGGCCTCTGCAATCACTGACCCACCACCCACATCCCAGCATCCAGCTAGCCTCCTTCTTTCTGCTTTAGAGGTGATGGGTCTAATCCTAGTGTTTTGTTCACAGGATTGATGCCAGACCCTTTCTTATAAGCCCAGTCCCCATTCCTTAGGAATTTATCATGAGATCTCTTTCCTCTCTAACTACTCACTACATGGAACATACTGTATTTTTCCCATTTAGCAATAAGGAGGCTAAAGTTAGAGAGGTATTAAATGGCCAAATTTACACACCTAGTACATGGTAGGGCCAGGATTATAACCTAGACCTGCATAATTCCAAAGTCTATGTTCTCAAGGACTCTTCAATATGGCCATTCTCATGAGCCACCCCTCTAGGAGACACCAGGATCTGTGGCCCAGAGCCTCACCTCTTAACCCCAAAGACACAGGATGAAATGTAGGAACTCCAATAGCTTAAACCTTTCTGATAGGAGTCAAAACTGACTTAATCTCTACTTGATTTCATTCAAGAGAGGGCTAAAGTCACATTCTCATGTGGCATAGTTTGTGCGGCTTTAGACTCATCGGCCACTAGGGTTCCAAAAAGAACCAGCCCCTGCAACCAGTGATCACCTGACTCTTCCAAAGGGTTCCCCAAACCCAGTGTCCTGTCTGTCCCAAGTATTTACTGACATGGAGGCTGCCCTATTCTGTCAATATTCAGAAGGGTTTCGCTTCCATAGTTAACCGATGTTTGAGGGATCATTCATTCTGATATTCCTGGTTGCTCTGTATCTAGTTTTGGAAGTCATTCTATGAGGTGAAAACAATCTCATCATTAACATTTTAAAAATGTCATTATCAGTAATAAATGGAGGCATTTATGAGAGAGAGAGAGAGGACAACCAACACTTCTTCCTGTTTTGAAGGCTTTTCCTCTTGCAAAAAACTTTTCTGTAAGGCATCCTGAGCTAGTGGTTCTTGTGCATAAAACCATGCATGGGGTTTAACAGCAGAAAGAATCCCAGCCATGAACTAGAGATGACAGTATCCAGGACAACGACGCACATGTGGTTACGCAGGAGCTGCTGTGAATTCCAGTTTAGTGCTCCTTTCTCAACTCCAAGTCACCACCTAACACTCCAATTTAACTGGTTTCTCAGAGAATTCCAGTTAATAAGTTGCCCTGGGACACTCACTCAGCTTACCAAATGGTAGCTCCTTTTACCATCCCCCAAATGTAGGGGCAACTTCCTGTTGCTTTCCATTGAACTGAGAGTGAGGAGTTGGCCAGCTTGGCCCCAGACTGCCCTGCAGATAATGCTGCTTCTCAATTCCATTTCACTAGGGCCTATGTTTAGGTGCCCCCAGAAAGAGGGTGTTCTGAAATAGAACTCAAAGTGAAGGCTGTCACAGGATCATGGGAAACACACTTAGTTATTACATACTTAGACTATACAAGCCAAGGTCTCAGACCACACTCTTGAGAGGAGAACCCAGAATAACTATTTGGTTGTTCATAAAATGGTCATTATTCTAACTCTGAAATTAAAACAAGGCCATCCAAGTCTCTGGGGTCAGGGATGCTATTTCTGGAAGGTGCCTGCCTTTCACATGTGCATCAAGGCCCTGGGCTCTTGCACCTGGAGTATTTTTTGACTCATCACAGCTTTTCCCTGACTTGAGGCAAGAACCATGGGAGCCATTTGGTTCTATCACTTTTTATTTACCAGGTGTTTCCGGCTTACAGGCAGTTGTCTCTGTAAAGCTATACCAGTTTCCCCACAAACAACAAAGGGATACAGATTGAAAAGAGGATGACACCATCTTTCACCCCAGAGTATAGCCACATGGTCACAGTGTCCCTTTATTTTACGTTACTGGTAACACTATCATCACCTCCTAGAACAATGAAGGCTCCCTGCATCCTATTGGCACCACAGCGTTATTTGGGTTTTCCATTGGTCAATGTCTATTACTGACCTTTCAACATCAAATATTCTTGCTTCTCTCCCAGCCCATCCCCATCCCTAGGAAATATGGATTTAGGCATATAACAGGATAGTAGAAAGGTCCAAAGAAGCTCATTCTTCTACAAAATCCTTGAACTTTACCTACCCCTACAGAAAGCTAGTTCTAAAATCTAGACCTGAGTATAAGGAATCCTGATACATGTAGACTGAGAAATAGTTACTCTTTATAATACAATATGGTGATTATGAGATGGCCAAAATGATTAATGGGAAAAATACATATGAGGGATCTTCAAAAAGTTAATGGAAAATGTTTATTATGAAAAAACCACGTATGGTTTTAAAAAAGATTTTGCACCAAAATCAACTTGTACTAACTTGTTACAACATGTCTGAACAGGATCTAGTTTGAGTTACCAAGAAAGATATCAGTTTGTAAAGAATCTCTATCAGAGCAACATGAATTCTGCTAAAATTGAAACAGGAACATCAAATTGATGACAAAGCTTTAATAGAAGAATGGTGAAATCATTGATGCTTTATGAAAAGTTGATGGGGACAATGCCCACCTCCCAGTCAGTTTACACATGGGTAACTCATTTCAAGAAGGAATGAGGTGATGTTGAATATGAAGCCCACAGCAATAAACCAGCTATATTAATTTGCCAAAAAAAATTCATCTTGTTTGTGCTCTAATTGAAAAGGACTGATAATTAACAGCACAAACAATAGCCAATGCCACAGACATCTCAACTGGTTCAGCTCACACAATTCTGACTGAAAAAATAAAGTTGAACAAGGCTTTTACTTGATAGGTGCCAAAACCATTGTGCCCAAATAGGCTGCAGGCAAGAGCAGAGATTTCAGTGGAAATTTTAAACAAGTGGGATCAAGATCCTGAAGGATTTCTTCTAAGAATTGAAATGAGGAGGAACATGGTTTTACCAGTATGATCCTGAAGACAAGGCACAATCAAAGCAATGGCTACCAAGAGGTGGAAGGTGTTCAGTCAGAGCAAATGCAGACTGGTCAACAGCACAAGTCATGGTAATGGTGTTTTGGGGTGTTCAGGCATTTTGCTTGCTGATGTTCTAGGGGGCCAAAGAACCATAATGTCTGCTTAATATGGCAGTGTTATGAGAAAATTAGCCAAAGCTTTAACAGAAATACATCCAGGAAAGCTTCACCAGAGAGCCCTTCTCCACCACAACCATGCTCCTGCTCATTCCTCTCGTCAAGCAAGGGCAATTTTTCAAGGGTTTCAGTGGGAAATCATTAGGCATCCACCTAACAGTCCATTTGGCTTCTTCTGACTTCTTTTTACTTCCTAGTCTTAAAGTCTGGAAACGGTCCTCTTTTTTCTTCAGTTAATGTAAAAAAGATGGCATCGACATTGTTAAATTCCCAGGACCCTCAGTTCTTTAGGAATAGACTGAATGGTTGGTATCACTGCTTACAAACGTATCTTGGCCTTGATGGAGACTGTATTGGGAAATAAACTTTATTTTTTAACTTTTAACTCCATCTTTCTATGAATTTTTTGAAGTCCCCTTATATACACATACATACACACATAGACAAGCGGGGTTGCTGTGAGCAAATCCAGTATCATTGTGTGGATTAGAATAAGACATTCCTTCAGGGAAAATTGGAAAAGAGTTCCCTTTCCTCTGGGCAGACACTGACCCATGTCAGGGATGACTTAAGAAGCAGATCAAAGAAGGGATTGATTCCAGATCCTGCTTCACCCCTTCTAAACTAGGTGCTGGAGCAGTGCTCTATACAGCAACTCTGGAGAGAAGTACAGACACAGATATGGATATAGGTCAAGATTGCTAGAACTGGAGTGATTAAAAGCCACTAAAAGAAAGAAGTTAAATCTTTATCTTTTCAAGGAAATAAGTTGGAAAACAGGGAAACCTCAAAGGAAAAGTACCAATAATATCACTGAGAGATCATCTCTATTTAAATGTTGGTTGTGATGCTTTCTATTCTTCTTTTTAAAATGGATACATATGGAGAATACCAACGTGGTATTGTACTGTACCTTCTACTTCATGGCCTTTACTTTTAGCCTATTACATCCTGCCCTCTTCACATATGAGCTAATATATATTTCAAGCATCCCTTGTAACAGAAATGCAGCATTCTCTTGACCTATTATACATTTGGCCAATCCTATGGTTGGAACCTCAGGTTAACTAGGTTTTTTTCTTTTTTCTTTTTTTTTTTTTTTTGAGATGGAGTTTCACTCTGTCACCAGGCTAGCGTGCAGTGGCGCAATCTCTACTCACTGCAACCTCTGACTCCCTGGTTCAAGTGATTCTCCTGCCTCAGCCTCCCGAATAGCTGGGATTACTGGCACGTACCACCATGCCCAGCTAATTTTTGTATTTTTCGTAGAGATGGGGGTGGTTTCACCATGTTGACCAGGATGGTCTCAATCTTCTGACCTCATGAGCCACCTGCCTTGGCCTCCCAAAGTGCTTGGGATTACAGGCATGAACCACTGCACCCGGCCACAACTAGGTTTCTTAATTCCTGTCTTAGCCACTTGCATGCCATGGAAAGCCTCCTCCCTGGAAACAAAAGCAAAGGAATCACCAAGTCTTACAGTTAGGATGGAGATATGACTTATTAACAGAAAGGTGGAGAAATGCCTTTCTTTGGGAAAATATAACCAGAGGAGCTTGTTCCTGGCTCACAGTGAAGGTTTACTCTGAGTCCCACTGGTCACTCGGCCTTCACCATGAGACAGGTCCCTGGCTTCCACACTCACGGAGCCAGATGCCATTGTCGGAGTCCAGTGACAAACGGCAGCTGGCTGAAGCTGAGACAGCTTGTTCTGCACCCCTCTCCCTGCAGAGCATCCCCTCCTACCACATTTTTCCCCCAAAGCAGAGAGAGGGAGGAAAAGAACGTGACTGCCATTTGTGCCTAGGCACTATCTAATTCCTGCCAACAAACGCATTCCTTCCATACCTGTCCATCAGCTTGAGAAGAATGAAGCCTGGGAACAGGGGTTCACATTTCCTGAGCAAAGTTCTTTATCTTTCCTCAGGTAGAGACGAAACCAGCTTGCTACAAGCTGAAATATACTTCCAGCCTGTCTGTAGTAAGAGTACCTCAACTCCTCAGGGACTTCATTTTGCAAGCTTGCTTTTTAGCTCATCTCATGGTGGCATGTTTGCACTGAGACCCATAGACAGAAGGGGCCCATGGAATTATTGCAAGAGATGCTACATTTATCTTAGAAAGTCAGGCTTTGCTGGCTTCTAGCTCTCCAATGGCACATTGTTAGACATCAAAGGACCTTGTAGGACTATCTTCCTGTGCAGGATCCTTTGATAAATTTTTATTTTAAAAATCATGTATTTTAGACATCCTATTTATGTTCTGAAGTGACAAGTGCTCTGGAAAAATTTAAAAAGCAAATGTATTTAAATAAAGAAGAGACAGAGAGAAAGAAAGCAGGAGAGAGAGAAGGAAAGCAGGAGAGAGAGAGGAAGAGGGGCAGGAGAAAAAGAGAGGCGAGACCTCATGCAGGGAACACCATGATGTTGCTAAAGGGTAAGATATTTTGTAATCCTCAGAGCCTCTTTCCTCTCTTGTTACCAATTAACAAAAGAAGTCAGCATAAGAGAAATGTCTTTGATTCATAGTCAAGCGACTTTAGTGGTGACATCATGAAAAGCACAACTTAGACCTGGACTGGGTGGCCCTCTCAAATGACATCATGGTTGACACTGCCTCTCACAAGCACTCCATCATCTGCTTTGCTCAGACACAGGCTCTGCTCTCTTGACATGACAACATTAACCATTGGAGGCACCAAGGTGCAAGGGGCAATGCTGGAGGTGCTTGAGTCTGCCAAATTGTCTAGCTCTTTCTTCTAATCAGGCTAGGGAGGCAGGCCCTGCTAAGTCAGAGCCCAGAGGTGACAGAAGGAGACAGCATTTGCCAGATGCTAGGCCACAGATAGGGATCACTTCAAACCTGGTCCTTGATTGCCCAGATTTTTCTCCTCCACTTAACCAAATGACCCCATGATCCATTAGTCACTCTTTACTGAGATCCACTGGGAGTCATCAGGACTTCACGATCCACATAATTACAATGAAAAGTCTGCACTGACTTCAAGGACTCAAGTAATTTATGCAAAAGATTCCCCAGATGACTTATCATGGTTTCATCATCAGAGAGCTGGTCTGACAGTTACTCCTGTTGATCAGACAATTTGTTCTTCCAACCCTACTTGGAAGCCATTTCAAGACGGTGCCCCTCACACCCAGTCATCATCACAAGAAAAGGAAAAAGAAAATGTTTTGTATGAGGCTAAGAGTACCAATGAGGACAATCAGAAAAGTCAAGTCATAAAATCAAGGGCTTTACTCTCCAATGCAGAGAACAGTAAAATAGGCACTGCCCTTAAAACTGCTGTAGAAACTTGCCAGAGTACACTTTCAATTATTTATCCGAAATCCCAGTGCTTCCTAATTACTATAAGGAAGCAGCAGCTGCTAGGCCCATGAGGCTCCACACAAAATGCTTTGTCCAGGCACAGACAAAATGTTTTAGTTTTGTGCCCTGAGCTCAAGTTGAATGATTTTCAAATTGAATGTGGAGTGGTCATCTTTGTCTAAAATCGGAGCAACTTAGAAAAACAAAACCGGAAGAAGACAGTCAGCATTGAAGCATCAAGTCTCTGGTAAAAATAGATGCTTTCAAATGGGTTTCTCTAACTCTATTGTCAAGCAAATCAGGGTCTTTCTGGGTCAGATGCTATTCTGGACATGAGAGCAGGGGCTCGCGTTTTGCTTGGTCTCTTATCTTCAGCATCTGGCACTGTACCTGACACCTAAACTTGTGTGAGTGAATGAATGAATGAAATCACAACTTTAGTTTTGTGGCCAAGTCAAAGTTCATTTAAGTTGAGAGAGCAAACAGTGACATAGGGCAAATTAGGAAATTTAGCATTATTACTTGGCTTCTATGGAGCTCTAATAAGAAGGGTTTCTCCTCAACCCCAAAATGGATCAAAAGCCTTAAAAATGTTTATAACATTTGACCCAGTAATCCCACTTTGGGACTCTACTTACAGAAATAATCTAATAAATAAGGAGGGAAGCATCCTATTTTGAAACATTATTTCTCAAGGCATTAAAAATTTACCAAATGTACCACAGAATGACTAGGTGAACTAAAGATTATTTAAATGAAAAACTTATTTATTTAATAATTATTTAAAAGAAACAGGTAAAATGCTTATGATGACGTTGAATGAAAGCATATTAAAAAGCATGTAATATAATGTTCTTCAAAAAACATAAATAGAAGAAAATAGGCAAAATGTCAACAATAATTTTCTTTGGGACAAGGGTCATGGAAAATTTATATCTATATATGTATATATACACATTTATATATATACATACATATAAAATTTACATGTGTGCATATATAAATTTTTTAAATTTGTCTGAAACACTGCCCTAAGAAAGCACTTGGCTCTTCAGTAGCTTCTAAGAAGGAACCCTTTTTCTGGGCTCTTCCATCCTGTAGTGTAATGCTATATATCTTTATTTATTCTTTTTTTCTTAAGGTGGAGAATCCCCCTTTTGCCCAGGCTGGAGTACACTGGCACAATCTCGGCTTACCACAACCTGTGCCTCCTGGGTTCAAGCTATTCTCCTGCCTCAGCCTCCTGAGTATCTGGGATTACAGGCTCCCACCACCACAGCCGGCTAATGTTTTCGTATTTTTAGTAGAGATGAGGTTTCACCATCTTGGCCAGGCTGGTCTTGAACTCCCGACCTCAAATGATCCACCTGTCTTGGCCTCCCAAAATGTTGAGATTACAGGTGTGAGCCACTGCACCCAGCCTATATCTCTTTTAACCAAGAACTTGGATATTGTTTCAAAGAATTCTCTGATCCCTTCATGTTGCCAGCCAACATGGACAGTGGACCTGGTGAATATAATTACTAAGTTCTCTCTCATGACAGCATTGTAGAATCCAGGTGACTGCAGCTCACACTCATCTGCTTGTCACTAAAAGAAGGCTTGTATTTGGAGTTACTGGAAATAAGAACTGACTTTTGAAAGATACGTATACTCACAGGCAAAGATGGAGCTGGGGGAGGAGCCAGCAGCATCAAACCGTGGTTATAAGACACTTGGAACTGGACTTGGACACAGCAGGGGAGCAGGGGTTATAATTCCTTGGTAAGCTGCTTGTTCATCAGAAACCTACAATTTGCCATACTCTGCAAGCACCTGGCCCGAAAGGCCATGCGTCACTCCATTGTTTCCCTGTGTTTTTGTACCAGGAGAGCACCCAGCCAGCAGTGTGGGAAAGATGCCCCTCTCTAATGTGCTGAAATGGCAATCAAATCCAAACTCTCTTAAGAGATACTTGTATTAATAGTTCTCTAGGCTGGGCATGGTGGCTCATGCCTGTAACCCCAGTACTTTGGGAGGCCGAGTGACAAGGATCATTTGAAGTAAGGAGTTCAAGACCAGCCTGGCCAACATGGTGAAACCCTGTCTCTACTAAAAATACAAAAATAAGCCAGATGTGGTGGTAGGCACCTGTAATACCAGCCACTCAGGAGGCTGAGGCAGGAGAATCACTTGAATCCGGGAAGCAGAGATTGTAGTGAGATGAGATTGCGCCATTGCACTCCAGCCTGGGCAATTAAACGAGACTCAGTCTCAAAAAAAAAAAAAAAAAAAAAAAAAAAGTTCTCTAAATTCTTGACACTACCTCATTTGGACATTTGGGATAAACTAAAAATAAGGTCAAGGTCATGAAAAACAAGAAAAAAACTGAAAAAACTGTCACAGTAAAGAGACTGAGGAGATACAGCAACTGAATGCAACATGGCACCCTAGAGTGAATCCTGGAAAAGAGAAGAGGATATTAATGGGAAAACTGGTGATATCCAAATACACTTTGGAGTTCTGTCAACAGTAATATACAAATGCAAGTTTCTTAGGTGTTGTTTGTTTGTTTGTGTTTTTTTTTCCCCTGAGATGAAGTCTTGCTCTGTCACCCAGGCTGGAGTGCAATGGCATGACCTTGGCTCACTGTAGCCTCCACCTCCTGGGTTCAAGTGATTCTCCTGCCTCAGCCTCCTGAGTAGCTGGGATTACAAGTGCCCACCACTGTGCCGGGCTAATTTTTGTATTTTTAGTAGAGACAGGGTTTCACCATTTTGGCGAGGCTGGTCTTGAACTCCTGACCTCGTGATCTGCCTGCCTCAGCCTCTCAAAGTATCGGGATTACAGGCGTGAGCCACCGTGCCTGGCCAGTTTCTTGGTTTTGACAAATGTACTATAGTAATGTAAGATGCTATTAATGAAGAAAACTAGGCTAGAGGTTTAGGAGTATTCTCTGTACTAGCTCTAAAACTTCTTTGTAAATCTAAAATTATTCCAAAGTAAAAAACGTATTAAAAAAAATAAGTCATGACCTCCAAAGAAAATAGGAAGCTGGGGAATGGTGTTTGTTATTAGGCTCAGCAGATATCCTGGTGGAACTGTACAAAGAGTTAACAGTGAGATTATTTGATTCAAAACTCCCTTGTTCTCTTTGGTGGGAACCCAGGTAAGTCACTTAAATTCACAGAATGTCCATTTCCTCCTCTGTAAAATGAAAATAGTAACACCCGGTTGACAGAGCTGTTGCAGGTATCATGCGAATAAGCATCATCAGGCTAGTGAGCTTGTTCATTTACTGCTGAATCCTCCCTGCCTAAAACAATGCCTAGCCCAAAGTAGGCACCTGATAAATATTTGTTACATGAGCGAATATACGAAAATAGTTCATTATGTCATCCACTTCAATACATTGTTGCTGTTAATAATAATATCGAAGCCTCATTAATCTGTTTTAAAATAATCTGAAACATGAGGGAGGGATAAATACATTCTAGTATATGAATATGGAATACTACAAAGCAGTTAAACTAGACTGATCATGTATCAGCATGACGAGCTCAACATAATGTTGAATGAAAAATGTACGCCACAGAATGATAGAGTATACTATTTATGTATAATGTTTGAAAATATACAAAATGTTGCAATATGTGCCACATATAGATACTTACTTAAGTGGTAGAAAAAAAAAATCAAGAAACATGGACCAGAAAGTTCACTAAATACACAGCAGTGGTCGTCTCCAGAAAAGGGCATAGTGCCCTTTGAGGCACAGCCAGGTCATAGGAGCAAAGAGCCTCTGGGTTTCAAATAACATGGCTATCGACAGTTCTAAGATTAACTTAGTTCACCCACTGGCTGCATTAATTATCTGCAACTACATTACTTAGCTGTTAAAGAACACACAAAAATGCACAAGTTAAAATAGTAAAACATAAGAAAATCTGTTTGGGGATTAGTGATTGTAAATTGCATGCTTGCAAGGTTAGCCCAGTGGTTCTCCCAGTGGAGTACCTGGACCAGCAGCATCAGCATCAATATCATCTGGGAGCTTGCCAGAAATGCAGGTTCTCAGGCCCCAGCCAGACCACCTACTGAATTCTGAACTCTGGGAGTAGGACCCAGCAATAGGTATTCTAACAAGCCCTGAAGGTTATTCTGATGCTTACCTCCAGACGAGAACCACTAAATTAGCAGGGTCTTCTGAGAAGGGCTCTTGTCCCACTGAGCCCTAAGTCCCTTTTTATCTCTGACTTAGTTTATCTTTTAAAATATAAATCTGGTCCAAACGACTTCTAAATTCTTTCCTAATTCTGCAGGTTTATGATCATGCACCGACTTGGAAAGCTGTTAACTTTTAACACCTACTTTCTCAGCTTGGAAAAGGCAGGCCAGAGGTAGTTATCTGTACTTCTTACTATCCTCCTGCTTGGCTGACTCTGTGGCTTAGCTATCTCTAAACCATTCACAACCCGATTCTTCCTTGCCTTCCTCTACAATTGAGGCTGTAAAGCTAAAACATGAACTCTCTGTACTTCCCTTGCAGAACATGTGAAGAAGTACTGGCCACGGAGATCTGAAGGAAAGAGTTTAGCTTCTTAAGTATCAAAATCTAGAGAGAGGGCACTTTACAAATACCACTTTTGTGTAGCAGCTGTCTTCCAAACCTAAAGATGAAGCCACATGGTAAAGATGGTGACCTAGGCAGACCAAAGGAGCCTGGGTCTTCTACACCATCCTAGAAGAGCCACATCAGTTCTATTCTGCCTTCCTCAGGACTCAGAGCCCTGTTTCTTCAAGCCCCTGTAGTTAGCTTTTCTGTTATTGCAGTTGACCACATTCCTGTTTGAAGTACCCCACATGTCCAGCACACAGCAGGCTCTAAGGAATGCCTGTGGATGATAACAGGGTAAAGAAAAAGGAAGGAGGAAAAGGAGGAGGAAGAAGTAGAGAGGTATGACAGAGGGCTGAAGAGAGCCAAGTGAGATTCCTGAAGACAGGAACCTCAAAGTAGTAAGTTCTGAGCAAGTTTGTAAAGGGACTAAGGGCCTGAAAGAGAGGAAAAAGAAGGCATGCCAAGTCTGTATTTACACGAGAAACTGTGTTATATCCATTAAAACACAGGGTTGAGGTGCCAGTTAGACATATTTTGATACATATTAAAATGAACATACAACTATTAAAATTTTTTTAAACATGGTCCATGTGCCACCAAAAATCATCTTGTGAACCAACAGAGATTTGCCTGGCACTCAAACGAAAGGCTGACTTATGCAAATTCCTGGGCCAGAGGGTTTGCAGTTTCAGTAGATCTGAAATAGCAAAACATAAACTGGAACGATCCAAATCTAAGCTTGTGGGAACTAAGCAGGAACCAGGACTTCTCAAAGAGTATGTTCTGTATCAAGCTGAAGGTCTGTATGTCTATTCTCTTTATTTTCCTGAGATGCACTACATTTCTTGGCTAACCCCAGGTATACAAGGAAATATGATGCACACAAAGAAGAAAGAATGGCTCCTGCCTAGCTCTGGGAAGATTCCAGTGATCTCTAATCCCTCTGGACGTTTATTTTATACTCATAACAGGGTTGTGCAAATATTTTAATGGGCATTTGCTATACTTTGAGGTATACAGTCGTGTTGCCAGGCTTTTTTTTTTTAAATATGACTTTTGGTGTTCTTTTTATTTTCAAGCCATTGCTTTTGTTCCTATTCCACTCTCACAACATCTTTTCTCTTTGCAACTACCTCTTCAGTAGAGAGACATAGACAACTGTTTCCTGTGTGTGGAGAGGCGGTTACAGGTGCATCAGCTGTGATGATGGCTAGCAAGAGGTGGCTGCAGTGTTTGATCTGCACCTCATCCTTCTTTTCCTTCTTTTATCCAAGTTGAGATTTTATATTTCTACCCATAGGCAGGAACTTCCTTTCTCCATTCCCTTTCCCCACCCGCATCCCTCAAGCCGATTATCCCTGTGGGCATGGCCCAGGCACAAGCCTGCTTCACTTTACAGTGTTTGTCAATGCACCCTGTGAAGGACATGCCACAGTCGTGGTTCAACTTCTTGGAATCTTGAGTGGTGAGAGCTCACCTTTGCCACCTCCCCATGAATGCAAAGCCTGGAGCCTGCTGGTCTACAGCCCACAGCTGTTGATCTGTGTCGTCTATGCATAGAGCCATGGGAGTTGGCTTGCCAACAGTCTCCATGGAGAAGGGCACTGGTTACAAGAGAAGTCACTGAGAGACATGCTGACGTATCAAAGGATGCTCAAGGTTGTCAGGGATCACTTTCCTTCTCGAGGTGGGAGAAAAATAAAATCTTTATAGTAGGAGCTAGATTAAGGGGGAGGGAGAGGCAGAATGAGAGGGTGAGAATGACATCTGTGTCAACTGTTTATTTTGGTGATTGTCTGCAACTTGCAGGCAACATGGCTGAGCAAAGCTGTCATGGAAACACGATTTCGTTGCAGATGACAAGTTGGCATAAAGACAATGTAGGTGCAAAAGAGGTATGGGAAACAAAACTACCTGTCAGGAAGGCAAAGGGAGGAAAAAAATCTACCCTCACATACTTTCCCATAATTAAATGTCAGATGTACACAATGCAGTAAAATAATTAGCATGGCATAATTACTGTTCCGATGGAGTCTTGTGTATATGCCAAACAAATTGCTGTACTAGAGCACAAGCTGTTAAAACAAATTGAGTTACTTAATTTTTACATGTAGCAGCCTGTTTTATCATTTCCTAAGATGCAAATGTTTCATTAATAATGCAGTTTTTCTAAATGTGCAAAGCTTTGGACCATTGCAAAGGCAGATCCGCTGGCCTTCCTCTAGAGACTATAGATAAAAATCAACTGATTCCCCTCTTTCCACAGTTATCTGCTGAAATCTCCTCTCCACATGGTAGCCAAAGGGATATTTTAAAGTCATAAATTAGATCATGTCACATCCCTGCTTTAAGACTTCTCGATGGCTACTCACCGACCTTAGAATAAAGTCCAACAAGGTCTAACAGAGGTGGGCTCGTCGGTCTCTCTGCAACCACCTGGGGCCTCTCTCCCTCTCACCATGCTACAGCCACACTGGCTTGCTTTCAGCTCAGGTTCAAGTCTTCTTGGACCCGAGGTCTTCATGCTTGCCGCTCCCTTTGCCCAAAACACTCCTCCCCCACTCCTTTGTCTTCTGTCCTCCCTTTCTCCCACTGCCCCATAGCAGCCTCATTCTTTTCCATAGGACTTGACTTAAATTGTGCATCCTCAGGGACACCTTTCCTGACCACCCTATAAAAGTAGGCCCTGATGGCAGGGAACATCACACACTGGGTCCTGTTGGAGGGTTGGGTGCTGGGGGAGGAACAGCATTAGGAGTAATACCTAATGTAAATGTCAAGTTGATGGGTGCAGCAAACCAACATGGCACATGTATACCTATGTAACAAACCTGCACGTTGTGCCCATGTACCCTAGAACTTAAAGTATAATAAATAATACTAAAAATGTAGGCCCTGACCCTCCATGCCCCAGCTGGTCCACTAGACCTCTCAGCTAGGCCCCTCTGTGGCATTTATTGCAGCTTGGACTAGAATTTTATACGTAATTTTTAAAAATTTGCATAATGCCTACCTCCTCCACAAGACCAAGCATCTTCAGGGCAGAGTACAGCTGTTTTGCTCACGACAATAGCCAGTGTCCAAACAGTTTCTGACATATAGTAGCTGCTCTATAAATATACATGGACTATGTGTTGTGACACTGGGTAAATCACTTCCCTTCACCATGCATGTTTTCCCCTCTAGCAAATGAGAGGGTGGACTTGATCAGTGCTTTTTTGTTTGTTTGTTTTTTGGAGACGGAGTCTCGCTCTGTCACCCAGGCTGGGAGTGCAGTGATACAATCTTGGCTCACTGCAACCTCCACCTCCCGGTTTCAAGTGATTCTCCTGCCTCAGCCTCCTGAGTTGATGGGATGGGATTACAGGTGCCTGCCACCATGCCTGGCTAATTTTTGTATTTTTAGTACAGATGGGGTTTCACCATGTTGGCCAGGCTGGTCTTGAACTCCTGACCTCAGGTGATCTACCTGCCTCGGCCTCCCAAAGTGCTGGTATTACACATGTGAGCCACTGCACCCGGCAGATCAGTGCTTTTTAAACCATGAGTTGTTCTCTTTTCTTGGGTTCATGAGACCAATTTAGCAGCTGTCAGGACAAATACATGCAGAACATGAAATAGCACAGAAACTATCAGGAACATAGAAACGATACTTATCCTCACCACCAGTCATGCCTTTTATCACTGGTAGTGAGGACAATTATTGTTTCATGACACTCTTCTTCCAGTATTTATATATGCTTTTGTTTCCTGAGTCATGACATAAATTATACATATCTTTTTCTGTGGGACACACACACACACAAAACATCAGAAAGTCGCACAACACTGGAAGCTGGAAAATGACAGAACTAGGCAATCTCCATGGGCTCTAAACTTGCTTCCAGCCTTGGCCTTCTAAGATCCTTCTCCCCACAACCCCTTCACCACCAATGGTAGGCCAGTAAGGTTTTTCTAAGTAGGATAGAATCACTCTTTGCCCCGAGGAGCCTGAGAAGAAACTTTAGGCCACAGCCTTGGTACACAGAAGAAAATGTCACCATCTCATCCTGTCTTTATCACCCCTCACATTACAGATCACTTGTTTATATCACAGACACGGATACACAAACTCCTATCTTCTTTTCCAACCCTGCAACTTCCTAGGACAGTCTCTTGAACATAAGGAAACGGGTCAGAAAACCAGAAGGGGAGAGCTAGAAATAAAGTTGTTTCTCTCTGTTCCTACCAAATAGGAGCTGGACTGGACATCACAATCAGAAGCCAGCTTGAGGGGAGGGGGACAATCGCCTCTCCAGATCGGGCCTCAACAATCATGGGCTTTTCAGTAGTTTCCATCAACATGGGAAACTTAAGAAAAAGTAGCATGAACTACGAGACTGCAACAGCACTGGTGATTCTAAAGACTCTTAAATAAAAGGGAGTCAGGGCATTGCCTTTTATAAGCGCCTGCTACCCTGCCCATTTAAGGGTGGGTGTTTCCCGACATCTCCCACCGACCCACACAGCTGAGCCCCAGCTACTCCCTCACAAAGGCCTCCTGCCACTAAGCACAGCAGCTCCTCTACTCTGGACAGAGTGGAGGTGGTGGCCAGAACTTTCCTGTTACCACTCCTATGACTATGAATGGTCGGTCCCTTGACCAACCTTGCTCCAGAAGTGGCAGGAAACAATAGTCGTGTCGAGGGTCAGGCTGGATGACGTGTCAACAAGGCTATGGCGGAAACCGCTAACCTGACCATCATGAAGGTTACACTTGGTGACCTCCGGCCCCATCTTTCAACTCCTAAAAAGAAGCCTAATGCCTCATTATGGGCCTGGATTTGTCTTTCCCATTGGAGAACGGGCCAGGGAATTTTTCTGGCTAGGAGGAGGCTGTGTGTGTTTGGGGGTGGGGAGTGTGTATGAGTTGAACCATTATAACCCAAGGAGCAAGCCTGGGGATCTGGGACCCACTTTTGCTTTTAGGCCTCTGGACTTCAGATCCTAGCCACCCTATGTGTTTCTTTTCTATGTTAATTTTTAAAAATAGAGATGGGGTCTCCCTATTTTGCCCAGGCTGGCCTTGAACTCCTGGACTCAAGTGATCCTCCTGCCTTGACCCCCCATAATGTTAGGATTACAGGAGTGAGCCACCACACCTGGCCAGTCTCTTTGTCTCTTACCCAGAAAACTTCACCAAGGGTGAGTATGATTATGCATGAGCTTCTTAACTATGGACTTCCTGATAGTTTCTCATGACAGGTCTGCTGTGGCAGACTCCTCAGATTTGGACCATCAGGCCTTTCAAAAGCACAGGAACATACTTTACCTTGCCCAACTCTATGGACGGGTAGGAACTTACTGGACATTTCCTCATTGGAGTCCAATGTTCATTCTCCCCTTCTCTCTCTCAATCTCCCCCTCTTCTCTTTCTATCTCTATACACACACACACACACACACACACACACACACACACACACACACAGAGAGAGAGAGAGAGAGAGAGAGAGAGAGAGAGAGAGAGAAACAGCTTGCTTCAAAGAGGGAAGCAGGGGAAGGGTATCTATTTCTGACAAGCTCCCTGAGGAGGCCTCAGGGGGCTGGTAACTTATCCCCCTTGCCTTCTCCTATCAATGCAAATCTCTCCTCTCATTAGCCCACCCTGGATCTCAGACCACCTTCTCTGCTCAGCTCCTGGCCAGGATACCCTCCTGACGGGCTTTTCCTGGCTTACTTCCCTTCACCCACATCCCCCAAATGGCCACTTGCCCAGGTGTCTCTGACTTTGGTGCCCTGGGGAATGACAACTCTGACTGCCTTTAAGCCGCCTCACACAGTGCCACATTAGGGCCACAGAGACCCTCACATCCTCGCCTTGCTCCCACCCAGAAGCCTAGTGTGAACAACTACCCCCATTTGCCAAGGACTGACGGGGTTCCCACCATGTGAGACTTTCAGTGCCAAACACACAGTTCCTCACAAAGCAGGATGAGCTGGTCACACCACAGCAGCCTAGAGTCTGGTCTTGACCCGTGGGCTCCTTTTATGACCTTTTCCTCATCTCCAGGACTCCTGGGCCCTTGCCTCACCTCTCTCTCATTTACTAGTTCTCACCTGGCCCCTGAGTGGAACACGTGATTTAACAGAGAAGGGAGTCATGCAAGACCAAAGGCTATCAAGATAGACACCTGGGTTTGAATTCTGGCTCAGCACATCTGTGGGCCAATTACAGAAACACTCTAGGCCTCAGTTTCCTCATCTGGAAAATGGGGCAATAGCAGCAGATGCTGTTGGTACACCACCCAACTCCCCTTTTCTGGGTTGGTGCATTTGACCGCGGCTGCTGTGAAGTTTGGCTAACAGCTCAATATAGCCCTTGCAATATGGGAGCTCTCCCATAAATGCATGGGACTTATACCCCACCCTGTCCTGGGTGATGTGACCTATAGCCAGTGACTGGTTGACAAAAGAGAACAGAAGCCCTGCCCCCTTGCCTCAAGTGAGAACAGATTTGTGGTGCCATTCACATGGGTCCTCCTGTGGTATCAGGCTAAGGCTAGACTTTTTCTGCAACCACATATCTGCTAGGCTTCCTCCCGTCTTTTCCTGCTTCCCCCATTTCTTCAACCCTTTTCCCCTAGAGCACTTCCTCCACAAATCACTTGCACAGGAATCCCTGGTTCAGGTTCTGCCTCTGGGAGAATAACCTAAGACACCTGCCTTATAGAACTGCTGGGAAGATTAAATGAGATAATGTCCAGAAAATGCTTATGTCAGAGCCTGGCACATGTGAAGTTCCCACATCGCAACTGCTCTGTCCTGATGTCTGGGATAGAGCTTGCCCCATGGCACTGCAGGCCTTGTCTGTTCTCTCTTCTGTGGTTCCACTTGTGCTATCTCGTGCCCTCACGCATGGCACACTTGTATGGCATATCTAGCACCACATTCTGGGTATCCCACAATCTCTGACTTGCAAGTCAAGCAAGTGCTTCACAATGAAAATGCCCTAAGTGACATTATCATGGGGAAACTGTTCTGTTTTAAAGTGATCACTTGAAAGCTCCAGGACTATCCTAAGAGGTTGCTCACGATTGATGGCTGTGGACAACTGCTGTCCACATCCAGCCCCACTGCTCCAGCCTTTCTTGGAGAACTTCTCCAAGCCCAGACCCTCTTTTCTCAGCTTCCTGAAGAGATCACAGTTCTTTTCCTCATTTTTCACCAGCATGTCTCAAGACTGGAGACAAGTCCTCCGTCACTGGTGATTTCTCCCTGGGTACTACTGCCCAGTGCCATGAGCACCAGCCTTGGAGGTAAGATTGTTCTCTCAGAGTCCTAAAGTTGTAGGAAGCCTTTCTTGTGTACCTAGCACTGTGCTCTTAGAAACAGAAGAACTACAGAAAAATACGAGGTTTGGTCCTTGTCCTCAAGAAACTTAGGGTAGGCCAAAGGATCCAAGAAGCACTATTTATTGAATGAGAAGAATGGTGATTAACAAAATGGAACATTTATTGAGCATTTACTATGCATCAAGTTTTTGCAAACTACTTTGTATGTGTGATGTTATCTAATCCTTACAGCTTTTCCATCATCATCATCATCCTAATTGCTCAGACCTCTGAAACATCAAGAGGTCAGGGAGCATGCCCGGGGTATACAGCTAGCCAGCAAGAGCAGGATTCATCCCAGGCCACCTGATCCCAGCCCCACACTCTCAGCTACTAAGCTCTACTCCTTCTAGCACTAAGCCCACTCCCCATGGGCTCCTACTTGAGCAATCAGAAGAAAACATGGGTATAAGGAACAGAATTCCAGAAAAGTTGCAATGAGTGAAATACACCAGGAAATAGTTAGTGATGGAAGGAACATGAGGCACTGACAACATCATACAGGGCCAAACTGTGAGACTGAGGCACTTCTGGGAAGAATGGGGGCTCCTTTTCCACTCTTGTCGGCAGCTAGTAACCCCCTCCATCCCTGCCAAAACAGAATGCCACTGAAGAATGCTACAGGAGAAGGCAATCTATCTGCCAGCATCCCAGGAACCTGTTCTGTGCCAGATACCCTCCCGAGCAAATATTGATATATTAACCGCAGCTCAAACACTGTAAGTGCAGCTAACATGCCTCAGTAGGGAGGGGCGGGCTGGCCTGCTGCCACCTCTCCAAGGCCTTCATCACAGCCAGAAATGGGTCCTTCTTCCTGGTGGAGGAATCTCTGCAGGGCCCTTGAACCAAAGCTGACTGGGAAGCAACAGTCCAGGGAATGCTAAAATAAAGTTCCGACGATGGACAAGTGGCACAGGCAGCTGGGGATGGAGTCAAGGTCTGTTCGTAAAGAGCTCTGGGGCCAGGCATGGTGGCTCATGCCTATAATCCTAGCACTTTGGGAGGCCAAGGTGGGCAGATCACGAGGTCAGGAGTTCAAGACCGGCCTGGCCAACATGGTGAAACCCCATCTCTACTAAAAATGCAAAAAAAAAAAAAAAAAAAAAAGGAAATTAGCCAGGCATGGTGGTGTGTGCCTATAGTCCCAGCTACTTAGAGGCTGAGGCAGGAGAATTGCTTGTATCTGGGAGGTGGAGGTTGCAGTGAGATTGCACCATTGCACTGCACTCCAGCCTGGGTAACAAGAGTGAAAACTCCATCTCAAAAAAAAAAAGAATCATGCAGGAGGTCAGGCACAGTGGCTCACATCCACCTGTAATCCTTAAAGTTTGGGAGCCTGAGGCAAGAGGATCACTCGAGGCCAGGAGTTTGAGACCAGCCTGGACAACATAGTGAGACCCTGTCTCTACAAAGAGAGAAAAAAATAGCTGGGCATGGTTGTGTGCCTGTAGCCCCAACTTCTCAGGAGGCTGAGGGGAGAATCTCTTGAGTCCAGGAGGTCGAGGCTGCAGTGAGCCATGATCATGCGGTTGCATTCCAACATGGGTCACACACTGAGAGACCCTGTCTCAAAAAAGAATCATGCAGGCCAAAGTTTAGACCAACCATACCCCTCTCCCACTCCAAACCTCAGTGGTTCCTCACTGCCTTCTAAATTAAATATAAAACTCTTTAAAAATCTGGCCATCACCCTAACAGTAGAACCCTAACCTTGAATCCAACTGCATCTTGTCATGTTCATGCCCTATGCAGACTGATCCTCTTGCCATATCCAAAACAACTCCTTTTCCCACCGCCATAAACCCAACTTAAGTCTTTTCCTTTCTTTTTGCTCCTGTATTGATCAGAATCTGACCTATCCTTCAAGCCTCAGCTCGATGCCACCTGTTCCAAGAAGCTTTCACTATTCCCTTTATTTGGGGATCCTTTCTCCCTCAAAATAGAATAGAAATAGAATTAAGTCTACGCCGACATGACCCTCCAAATCACGGAACTATACACAAAGACATACTGACCATGACATCGCCCCACAAATGAACAAAAACAAAATGAAACTTAAAACAAATCCACTGCAACAAAGCTGCTTTTAGGATCTTCATTCTGCCTCTTTCCTTGCCACCTCCCCATCTTTGAAAAGGTTTTGTCCAGGCCTGAGGCCTCAGAGACCTGTAAGATTTTTTTTTTTTTTTTTTTTAAATAAAGTCAGATCATGAGGGTGCATAATTCCATGGGGATTTCCCATCCGTTGCATATTCACTGTGAATAGAAGCTAAAACTCAACCAGTTAACTTTATTTATACTCTGGATGGAGCTTTCTCTTTTAATAAAACAGAATCCGTTAAGGATTATAAACAAACAGTGTTTTATGAACTAAAACTGCAGTGCGCTAGTCACTCAAGGGTAAAAACAGGGCTCTGGGTAGCTCAGCCAGCTATAAATAAAGATAAGGCCCTGCCAGGCAGGGGCTTGGGCAGAGTAATTGCTGACTCCATAATCAGCTTCTCCCCTCTTCCTTCAGGCCCACAAATCACTCGGGTGTTGGGTCACTGCCCACTGGATTCAGCCCAGAGACAGAGTGAAATAGCAAAGCAGTTCATTAGCTCTAAGACTGAGAGTATAAACTGGGACTCCTGGAACGACGAGGTTCCAAGTCAAACTATGGTGCGCCAACCCTGGCACTTGCATGGCTGGCCGAGCTGGGTCAACAGAACCCATGGGGTGAGCCTATGCTACACTCTGGACATAAGCTCTAACTGGGGGGTTTCGCTAATGTTCGTGTCTCTGCTAAACCTTACCACCCTCAATGGGAAAACCTGCTCCTACCCCACACCTACTCCTCACTCCAACCACGAGGTGGGGACTGTCAATAGCTCCCACTCAGGTCTTGGCCACAGTAATTGGTCCACATGACAGGTATGTGCTCCAAGCTGAGTCAATAATCTATGATGGAGATTGTTCAAACTGGAGCTGGAAGAGAATGTTTCTTTCCAGGTTGGTCAGTCATAGAAGAATATGTCTTTGGCGCTGCCAGAGGCCACCTTTCTTGCTATGTGAAGGGATCCCACCTGCCCCAGGAAGAATGATGCTGAGATGCAAAAAGAAGTAGAGAGGAAAGGACGGTGGGTCCTAATAGCCAGCAAGTCTCTATTTTTAATGTAAGTTGTGTCTCTGCCACTTTAACCCAAAGAAACCTTATTAATACTATGTTCGGCTGAAAAGCAGATTATGAAACATTTAGTAACTATAACATCATTAATTTAGCATCTACTAGGTGCTAGATATTGTACCATGCCATTCAGTAATAATAATGTAACTGTTGTTACTATTTATTCAGGATTTATAGCTTGCTAAGGGCATTCCATGGAATGTCATTTAATCTAAATACCACCGATAGACAATCTCACCTTCCTTTTGCAGATGTAGAAACTGATTCTTAAAGAGATTAAATACTTTCATCAAGGTTATGTGGCTAAAGGTCAGTGTAGCTAGGATATAAACTCAATCTGACACCGAAGTCGATGCCCTAACCCCCACACTACATTGCTGCAGTATGATTTCAACTTTGTTTGCATAAACAGTATGTATGCATTGGCCAGGTGCAGGGGCTCACGCCTGTAATCCCAGCACTTCGGGAGGCCGAGGTGGGCAGATGACCTGAGGTCAGGTGTTCAAGACCAGCCTGGCCAACATGGCGAAAACCTGTCTCTACTAAAAAATACAAAAAATTAGCCGGGAATTGTGGTGTATGCCTGTAATCCCATCTACTCAGGAGGCTGAGGCCTGAGAATCACTTGAACCCGGGAGGTGGAATTGCAGTGAGCTGAGATCGTGCCATTGCACTCCAGCCTGGGTGACAGAGCCGGAAGAAGAAGAAAAAAAAAAACAGTATGTATGCACATGTGTGTGTGATGCATTCATTAATATGTATCAGGGAGAGAGAAAGTGAGAAAGCATTCACAATGGGCAGAGTCACATGGGTCCATGGCAAAAAGTGGAGAGAAAATACAGAAATATCAAAGTAGCATATCCTTTTCTCTCACGCTGCCAATAGGTAGTGTAAGTTAAGGACTATGATTCCAGCTTTGACTGCACTGTAAGAGAAAAGCAAGGTGCACGGTCAAATCTCCATGGTGTAGACGAGACAAGGGGATACCATTTTTATTTTATGGATGGGAAAAATGAGGGCCATTATGGTATCTCTGCTTCTTCCCACTATCTCATGACACTCACCTCGCCCAGCTCTGTGCCGTTTATTTTCCCATCTTTGAAGGTCACACTCATTCCTGTCTCAGGATCCTTGTACATGTTCTTCCCTAGGATTAGAATGCTCCTTCCCTCCCATGTTTACCTTGCTGAGTTCCACTCCTGATCTCGGTCCCCAGGTCCCCTTGTTGGAGCCATCTTTCCTCATTACTTTCATGGCCCCTGCTGTACGTTCCCGTAGTCTCTGTACTTTTCCTTTCGGAAATGTTTCACTGCTTCTAATTATTTATTTGGGTTATTGCTTCATTAACATCCGGCTCTCCCATCTGAGTATAAACTCTTAAAGGTATGGAACGTGCTAGTCATGCTCACCATTTCATCCCAAGTGTCTAGCACAGGGTCTAGATGCTTTCAATAAATGTTTGACAAATAAGTGAATGATGAAAAGTGTGTTTAGAATGACACTGAAATAAAAAGTGGCCCTAACATGAGAATCCTCAGGAAGGGTCTGGTCTCTTTGGGAAGCCGTGTCCACCACCCAAGGCTCTGGGCCACTGAGCTCAGTCCAGGCCTTCTGGCTGACTTCCATGGCAGGAGAATGCATAATGGCCAAGACCTCAAAACCCAAGACCCACAAGATGCAAAGTCCTGCAATCTGGGCAGGAAAAGATGGGCTTTGTCCCAAGCCCTACCCTGCAACAGCAGAGGCAGCTATGAATTGAGAAAAGAAACAGCAAGACGGAAAATGTGGCCTGCCTGGGACAATGCAAGCTCCTTCCCTCCCTCCTTCCTTAATCTGCCAGGGAGCACCTTTTACATCCAGCCTGATTATGTTTAACCATGGGCTTTTTGTCCTCACCTTATAATTACCGCCGTTTTAAACCAAGTCACAAAATTAATTGCCCCTTAATGAAGGAGGGTAGCAATTAAGGGCAGTGAACCTTGTGAGGAAGGAGAAACACATGTTTGTTCAAGGTGCATCATCAGGATCCCGACTTTGGAGGCATCGTCATTATGGTTGTAATTATCTTCCAAGGCTGTGTGACACCTCCTTAGACCTGACCAGAATTGCCGGGCTCTGGAGAAACCCATTGTTTCTTCAGAGTTAATTAGAGTCCAATTTGGAGCTTCCTGTCTCCTGGACTAGAGAGGAAACACAATTTCTTATTGCTCGATGCCCACTAGGTCTGCTGAGGACAGGGGCCTTTCCGGTAGAGACATCGCAGGGCATGTCAGTTTCTTCCCAGGTCAATGTTGTTTCTAAGGTATACGTGTGCAGATGCTAGAGATGTCCAAAGCTGCAGGCAAACCCCACAGACCTCCACTTAATGAGGCTCTCCATGTAAAAGGAAGCACACCTATGTTATTAGTCTTCTAGTAAATCAGCTACAATTAAGTTCTTTATAGCTAAGGGGCCCAGCCACATTCACTGGGCTCCTTGTCACCCGTTAGCAGGGCTAATGACCTCAGATGGCTAAGAAACAGAGAGGGATGCTCTGTATGGATAAAACTGCATATTCATACATGCAGAGTAATAACCTATTCCTACCAGCTTCTGGGCTCAAGTCTCAAAGCTGAAGATGATAACATATCAACAACAATAATAACAGCTAACACATACTGGCGAGGCACGGTGGCTCACGCCCATAATCCCAGCACTTTGGGAGGCCAAGGTGGACAGATGGCCTGAGGTCAGGAGCTTGAGACCAGCCTGGCCAACATGGTGAAACCCCGTCTCTACCAAAAATACAAAAATTAGCCAGGCGTGGTGGCACACACACCTTTAGTCCCAGCTACTCGGGAGGCTGAGGCAGGAGAATCACTTGAACCCAGGAGGTGGAGGTTGCAGTGAGCCGAGATTGCACTACTCCACTCCGGCCTGGGCAACAGAGCAAGACTCTGTCTCAAAAAAACAAACCAAAAAAATAATAGCCAACACATACGGAGATCCTATCACATGCCAGGCACTTTTGATTCTTACAAGAACCTTATGAGGAATGTATTATTAATATCACTCCATTTTCTAAGGACATGTAATTAATAAGTGGCAAAACAAGAACACTAACCTAGGCCGCCAGGCTGCAAGGTATTTGTTCTTAACCACAAAACATATTCCCTCTTAAGCACAGGCTGGTGATGTTGCAAAATAAAACCTGACTCAGTGTTTGGCCCATGGTGCTGCTAACTAATGGCAGCTTTCTCTTTCAAACGAGGGAATCTGCTGCCCTGACAGAGCCTGATGCCTCCCGGGATTCCATCAGCTGCAGGGCTTTCATCGCTTCATTTCCCCTGGTTCTGGTTTGATGACAATGGCTTGAAGTTCAAGGCCCTTCACGAGCCAGCTGGCTCTAGCCATCCCTTCTGACCTCCACACCCCCTTCTCTGTTATCCACCTGCTCAGATCACCCGGCTCCTCCTGCCTCCACTGCCACCTGCACACCTCTCATCCACCAGGGTGCTCTCCCTGCTTGTCTAAGCTCTTCCAAACCCAGGTGACACACCCCCAGAGTTGACGCCTGTGCCAAACACCCAGCTCACAGGGCCCCCCTTCTTCCTTCAAATCAATATAATCCTGAGGGCTTTTAGGCCTCATCTTGCACATATATTTGCCTAGCTGATATTTACAAGAACGTTTTTTAAATGCATGGTACCAACTAATTATCTTTTTATGCAGCAGAATCCTGGAGCTGCCACTTACCAGCTGTGTGAACGTGGACAAGTTGCTTAGCTTCTTTGTGCCTTAAGTTTCCTCGTCTGTAGAATGGAGATAATGATTGTGCCTATCTCATAGTGTGGTCTGCAGTTAACACAGGAAAACTACTTAGCCTAGTGTCCGGCTCACAGTAAGTGCTCGCTAAATGCCAATTGTTGTTATCTGTCATACTGGATTGACAGCTCCTTGAAGATATAACCATATCTGATAACTCCTATGCAGCCTCCACAGTGGGCCCAGCACAGGGTAACTTCTGAGGCTAGATACATCTTTGGGTAGATACGCCTTTCACCAAATTTGTTCCAGCCACACATCAGAAAAAATGTCAGAGGGTCTGGCACATAGGACTTTGACAAACACATAAATCAATATTTTAAATGTTTTAAAAATATTTTGAGATGGAGTCTCACTCTCTTGCCCAGGCTGGAGTGCAGTGGCACGGTATCAGTTCACTACAACCTCCACCTCCTGGGTTCAAGCAATTATCCTGCCTCAGCCTCCCAAGCAGCTGTGACTACAGGCACATGCCACCATGCCCGGCTAATTTTTAGTACAGACAGCATTTCACCGTGTTAGCCAGGATGGTCTCCATCTCCTGACCTCATGATCCGCCCGTCTGTGCCTCCCAAAGTGCTGGGATTACAGGCATGAGCCACTGTGCCTGGCCATAAATCAATACTTGATGGTACTTTGTACATTACAGCACTATCCACAAGGTTAGGTGGTTTTATCATTAGTATTGACGTGCAAGTATTTATCTTTCTATGGACTGATCTGAGAGTTCTTGGCCCTCTGCCCCTTTCTCTCTAATCCAACTGAAGAGGGCCAGGATGAGAGTATGGAGATACCAGGGGCCTCCTGCTTTTCAGTAGAGGGTGTCTGGTGCAGCCTGCGCCAGCTATCAGGTATCCCTGGGCCCTAGATGTCTAAGACATAAAACCCTGCTGATGTTGACTCTCTCACCATTCCACCTACTGCCATGAAAACAGAGCTCTGTGCCTTTCCCTTTTCCTCCGTCTTCTCTCTGCCCCTTCCTTGGTTGGGGCCCTAGACGCCTGAAGCCAAAAGGAAGCCCCCTTTCCTTCTTAGAGAAAGATTCCAAGCAGATACGTTCCTGTCCGTTTTTGCAGGTCAGGGAAAGAAGAGGTGTGGGTTAGCAGCTTTGGAAGTCAGCCATCGTATCTCTATGTACCAGGTTCCAATCTAAGGTCCTCCCTTCCATGCAGCTCCAAGCCCTTCCAGAGTAATCCAGGTCTCAGTCACTATTGCTGCTTATGTTCAGGGTCAGAATTTTTCATGTTTGTTCTGATGCCCCTGGAAAACCTCAATGGGTTTTGAAAAATGTAGATGGTCCCAGCAGCCAATGCTGGGCCTGTATTTAGCCAATTTAACTTTGCAAAATGCTCCAACTATACACATGCTTGGGCTGCTGCTCAGAGCTCTTTTTAAAAGGCCGAAGAGGAAATAAAAATGAATGATGATGACAAAATGTCCACACGGGTAGAAAAACAGAATAGCCTGAAAGCTCCAGGGCAGGAACTGACACAATTTAATTAACTATTTGGAATAAACATGTTTGGGGCTGCTAGCAGAGCTGTTTGTTTGCCTTCACAAAATCATGCTTTTAATAAGTCTGAGATTAAACCTTCCAGAGAGTAATTAAATGCAACACCTTGACTTGAAATGTTAGGAATGGCCAAGCAGGCATAATATTTTCTTTGCACATTGTTCCGTGGCTGTCGTCATCTCACATAAACAATCCCTGACCTCGGTTATGTGTTGTATAAAAATTGTTACTGATTGTGATTTGGCATTGGTGCTCAATATAAAAAGTATATTCCTTAAATAATGTAATAAATGTTTAACAAGGAAATGGAGTGGATAAAATTTAAACAGTAGTGGAGCTGACACATTTAATTATATCCTAGAAGTCATAAACTGTTTTCCAAGACAAATCAGTGATGTTTGTGACTAACAGTGTCACTTAAAAAAAAAATCACAATACCTGCCATTTATTGGAAAACCTTATCCCAGACGTTGTGCTCAATGTACATCTACTATTCACAGAAGTCCTTTAAAGCAGTATCGTTATTCCCATTTTATAGAGGAGAAAATGGAGACAGAAAACCTGCATGACCCCCCCAAAAGCTACAGAGCTATTAAGTGGAGGAAAGTGAGATTTGAAAGTCAGATCTCCATAACTCTAAAGTCCACGGCCACAAGCCAGTCCGATCTCCTAAAACAGAAGAAACACAGCCTGGGAAATTCTAATCACACACTAATTGCATGACAAATTCAGAGGAAATGACACTAACAGATTCTATTTGATTGCTTATAGAAAGGCATTTTTGTAGTCAATGATTGTTCGGGGGTAAAATTATTGTAAACCTTCTTGTTAGAAAAGAAGATACAGCCTAAACTTATGAGAGAACACAACATGAGCTTTTTTGTTTTGTTTTGTTTTGTTTTTTATCTTGTGGTAATTCTCCTTGATTAATTCCAGCTCTAAAATTCTGTTCCTGCATCTGCACTGCAGTCTGGCTCTTCACCTCTGAGGGCTCTGCAATGGTTGACTTTTGACTTTTCAAATCCATCAGTAAGAGACCCAGACTCCAGAGACCCCTGGTGCACCCTCTAGTGGTTATCAGCACAAGTCATAGAACCAAAGAAACCGGGAGGGGAAAGAGGGCCACCGTTTAACTACTTTCGTGAACACTGGTGAAAGTGAAGAGGAGGCAACTGATGTTCCACAACTTGAAAGATCAAGGGCATGAATAATGTAAAATGGTTTTTAAAATCTGGTTACACGATAGTGTCCCGAACTAGGACAATCTTAGGGCACACACTCGTGATCGAATTCCAACAGATTCTTCTCTCCTGAGTCAGGTGAGATGGTCAATGTTAGCTGGTCCTTACCTCAGCAGAATCGAAGCTGTAGACACAGGGGATGTGATGGCATGAGATGGCTGCGGCATGCTAGATGAGACCCCCTACTTTTGTTGACTTCCCTCCATGCCAGGAAATATGCCAAGTGCTATTACTGCGTATCTCCTTTAATTCTCATTTGATCATTCCTGTTTTACAGATGAAGACACCGAGGTTCTGGCAGATAAAATAACTTGCCCAGCATCACACGGCCAGTGTGTGGGATTTCAACCCCGGACGTTAGATGCCAAAAGCAGGCTCTTTACACCATTACATTTTGATGTGCAATTGGATATTATAAATACGTCTTATATGAGCAACAAATCAACAAATAATTAGTTTCTGTTTTATGAAGACCTCTGCAAATTAGCAAGGGTTTTTCTGAATCTGCTCTGTGCTCCAACCCCTAATATCCTGTTGTAGTCAAGATCTCTAAGTTAATTACTACACCAGGCACTTCACGGCAGAGATAAACATCACAGATGCCTTGTGTGCCTGCCATTATGATCTGGTCCAGGCCAGGTCCACAATGGCTAATGAGGTTAAATATAAAATAAGATAAGGATAAAGCTGTGAGGCTGTGCAGGTTCTCTGAGACATGCAGAACACTTGGGCCTAGACAAAGGTCTAAATAAGGAAGAAAAAATGGTCTCTGTCCCAGACTGGGATCGAGGAACAATTCCCCATTCTACTTCACTCACATACACACATAAACACATACACACACACACACACACACACACACACACACCCGTACCTCATATAGGGATGTACAGACTTTGAATGGAGTAATGGAGCAGTAATGTCTGTTTTAACAGCTCTGGCCCCTCTTCGCCTTTTGGAGGCACCAGGATGAAGGAGGTGAAAGGCTGACTTAAGAGTCAGGTAAACTGCCTCCTGCTATGTCAATACTAAAACATTGTGACCCTGAACAAGACCTTGAACAAGAGTTCACATCTGCATAAGAGAGGTCTTATCTACTGGTCTCCAAAGGATCTGGGGATACGGAGCAGGATCCAGCCTTCACTCTGTAAATTACTCATCATCCTTAAAAACCCACCATTTTTTAAAAAAATGTAGCTTGGGAATCAGTAATTTGATCTCATGCGGAAGATCCCGGAAACATCTGTTAAAATTAATTCTCCAGTAATTTGGAAAGATCAAAACTCAAACCTTTCCGACTCTAGGAAAGGGGGTCCTAAGCGCTCTGCAGCTGGACTTCCAGGTAAGAAGGATCTAGCAGGGAGGAAAAAAAACTCCAAAAATACAACTTGGGACTTGGGATCCAGGTGGCAGTTCAGGAATCAGGGCTGGAACACAGAAGAGAAGTGTAAGGGACACCAGGATCGATGTTTGAAACAGAAGCAGTGACCACCCCCTGCTTCCCACTGAGCAAGCCATGCCTTGCCTTGCCTTGGCCATCTCTCTCTCAGCACAGCAGGCGGCCATTTCATTAAATGCATCATTTGCAGCCCATTGCTGCCTGGGAGTGTATTTCCCTCTACCCTGAGTGGTCCTGCTTCCCCTTTTATTGGGATCAAACCTCCTGCCCTCATTTCTGAGACTTCTCTGGGCTCCATCCATAGTACCACTGGGACTGTGTTCTAATGGCCTATCACACTGAAAGCAGAGCACTCCAAAGAGCTAACTCACTTTAAAAGCCAGCCTGGAATAACAGCTTTGGCAGGAAGAAAAATCAATGCTGGGACAACCCTCCTGTCAGGGACCCAAATGAGCTTCCTTGAGAATACAGAAGAAAGAATTTGAGTACTTTGTCAGCCCTGGGAGAAGACATGCTGGCTGCCTGTTCACTTGGCATCAGTGTCATCTTTCTTGGAAACTTTATTTAGTGAGATGACTGGGCCATTTGCTACCAACTTCCCAGGCTCGTGATTAGAGCAAGCCAGAGAGCCCAGCGCTGTAAAGTACTAGGATCGGCTCCTTTCAGCCTCTGAAAGGCCTGCCTTCCTCACTAAGTAAGTGGGCACACCCCTCAGTGGTCAGGAGAAGATAAAGAAGCAGAAGGGCAAAGCAGTGAAGGCCATGGAGATGCCAAATCTGAGTTCAAATCCTGCCCCTGCCTCTTACAAGCTGAGCAACCCTGTTCAATCATTCTGCCTTAGTTTCCCATCTATGAAATGCAGATGATCAGAGCACCTGTCTCAAGGTGTTGTTTGAAAAGCAAACAGAATAAAGCTTGTGCAACACTTAGCTCAAAATGAGATCTCAATGCTTGCTATTGACATCATCATCATCATTATTTTTATTATTATGGTTGAAATGTTAGTAGATGAATGTTTCCTTGACCAGGCAACACTGGACCCAGAGAAGCCATGTGATTATGGTACAAAGAGCCCCAGGTTTGAAGTCAGGGGGCCTTGGCTCAAATGCTTGCTCTGTAGCTTCCAGGAAAACCACAGCACACACAAATTTAAATTGAGCAGATTCAACTATGTGCATTTCTCACAAAGAAGAAAGTCAACAACTGAAATGGTCACCTGCCACATCACTCAGAAAGCAAATACCAGCAGTGAGCATGGAAGGGGAGACTCGAACCTACGGATCCCTCAGCTCCTGCACATTTCCCGCATGC
This sequence comes from Macaca mulatta, assembly GCF_049350105.2. Lineage (NCBI taxonomy): Eukaryota > Metazoa > Chordata > Mammalia > Primates > Cercopithecidae > Macaca > Macaca mulatta. Next base: position 178,025,195 of record NC_133411.1, read on the forward strand.
ATGCATCTCAGCAGGCTGAGTATTAAGAAACTTGACCTCTAAATGTAAGTCCACTGAATGTGGCTGGTAGTCCACTGAATGAAGGAACTAATCTCTTCCAGCTCTTCCGGGGCAAAGTGTCTGGGCACCGCCTTGGGGGGATGACTTGCAGCATTTTGCAGGGTAATTTTGACCACATGTACCTTTCTGGCTTACAGGTAAGTATAGGGGCTGAGAGTCTACTCTAGAGGTGTGTGGGCGTGTCACATGGTGAATGTCAAGATCCTCATCAGAAAAGTGGAAGACAGCAGGTCTGCCCAGTATATGCAGTACCATCAGTGATAGAAAATCTGTCCATGTGTTTTGTAAACCATACTCAGAAATACAGGGAATAATTATTTCCTTCCCTGACACTGTGAGTGTCCTAGTTTCAGACTCAGAGAGTGAGGGGCTGTAACGACACCTACTCCCGTATATGACATTCCCAGAGCATAAGAACAGGCACTCCCACCTGGACCCAAGGAAGCAGCCGAAGGGGGCTTCCCCTAAATTAAGTATAGCCTGGTTTCGCTGTGAGTCATTCTCAGCTCTATGGTCTCCATAAGGGTGGCACTTTCCCTTTTTCAGGTTAAAAGCATTCTAAAAATACCTTCAGAAGGCTCTGAATGTCCCCATAGTCATCCCTGCTCTGATTTCAATCCAGTTCACATTTCTCATAGTGTGTGTCTGGGTAAGACATCACTTTGGCTGATGTGGGCCAAGTTCAGAATGCACAGCAGGATATTGACAAGTTGCCTCAAATCAAGCTATGCTGCCCACCCCTCACTCCATCTGGGCCAATGGGGAGGGCAGGAGGAATCCCCAGCCCCACCCCACCCCCACCCCACACCTGCTGCTTTGACTTAAATTCCCAATATTTGGCAAATGGACAAGTAACGATTTTCTCTCCCTGAACAACTCTTGAAATCCACAACTTCCATGTGCAATCCTCAGGCTTCACACAGCAATGGAAAGCATATTGGGTAGTTTTCAGGTGCTTCTGCAGAATTTGAATTCTCTTAACAAATATTACAACCTGTAAACTGTGGCAGTGGACTGTATTTTATTTGAGCAGCAAAGTGCTATTGCAAAACCCAAGTTTGCTGTCTTACTGTCTCTACAAACAGACTGTCAGACAATACTCAGATCCTTGGCTTTTCTTAAACATGCAGGCCTGCGTTTTCTCTTTGGCTCCAGGACAGGCTGAACATCAGGCACAGACTGCTTGTAGTCTGCCTGAAGGGCTTGTCCTAAATCAGCACAAGAAGTTAATTATCTCTTGGGCAGAGGGGATCTTGAGATTTCTGCCTTCCAGGCCGGGACTCCCCAACATGAATGCTGCTTTGACTCTGATTCTAACCCTTTCCTTTAGCTCAACTTTTGCCTTCAGTGCCCAGTCTCTCCTTGAACTCCAGTTCTGGTTATTGGCTGCAGATGTCTTCCTTCGGCCAGACTCCATCAAGGTGAACTACTTGGCCACTTAATTCAAGTTCATGCATGGGGTCCTACTCTGAACCCCAACCACCCAGCTGTAACCTTGACAGGCTCCTCTGATGCTGCCAGCCTTTTAAGAGCTCTGGGTAACACAGACTCTTAATGTTTCCATCATTTTGTTCTGCTTCTATTACTTCTAATTGTACTTCCCTATGCTGCTGGCTCCTTGGCCATACCCCATACTTCCTGAGTTCTGCCTGCTGCCATCCTATAGGTGGGCATGACTCTCTGCCCCTTCTGCCTAGTCCTAGGGCTCTAGGTCCAGCTCCTGCCTGGCAGACACATCTCATCACTGAGAACAAGGCCATGCTCAGGTGTGTCCCAAGAGAGGGACTGTTGAGTTAACAGCATAGGCTCTGGGTCAAACCCCAGCCCCAGAGCTCCATTGGCTGTGCACACTTGAGCATGTTCCTCAATCACTTTATTCCTCATTAATAAAGTCAATATAGCTTCATGGAGTTATTGAGGGAATTAAATTTGAGATGAATGTAAATTTGTAATGAATATAAAGGCTAGCACAATGCTTGGTACTTTTTAAGTGCAGTATAAATGTTAGTTATTGTGTGGTGTGGACATTCAGGAATTCTAAAACTTATTTTGAAATATGTAGCAAACTGAGAACAAGGACCAAAGAAAATAAGCACGATCAGCAGAACTTTCTTCTTGAATGTTATAAGCTCATCGAGGCTTTTCCAAATTAACCTTCAAAGCAATCTCAGACCAAGCCATCTTTGGACTACATCTCATGGTGAAAAGAATGCTCTCCTCAGGAACATTAACAGAAGGAACCATCTAAAAATCAGCTCTAAGAATCAAATAGGATGACAAAGTTGAAGACAGTCATTTTGGCTTACCAGCTTCACCAAGACCTGGTTAAAGTAATGACAATGTGCACAAGAAGTTGCAGTTTTTGGTAACCTCGCATCAGCAGCTAGTGTTTGAGCCAATCAACCCTGTGTCCATGAGCCAGATAAGGGCCAACTTGCCAAGCACATCCACATATTCTCCTTAACAAAAGGACAATACACTGAAGTCTTCCCTATCAACAGTCAGCTTTTGGAGGCTGCATTCCTACTCAGACAAAGCAAGACTGTTCCAACCACTGTCAACACCTCGGTGTCTGCAGCTGATAGTGATCCTAGCCTTTCTCCTGGCCTAAGTCACGTTTACGTAATACAACATCATGCACAATTTGGATCTGAAATTAATTTATTGAAAACCCCACTGCCCCACAAGCTGCTAAAGATATAAACGTTTTGTCCTAGGTAAAAATCAAAGCACTTGGAGCAAAAGATCCCAAAATACAAAGAGATCTCAATTCTAATGTAGATACAGGGCTGGGACTGGGAGAAGGTAGAGAGAAAATATGAGCCTGAGTCTTTGCTCACTGCAGCGAGTCTATACTTCTGGATAACTTGGGGAACTTGGCTCTTTGGAGGAAACCCAAGGCAGAACTCTGAGGCCTTTCCTTTCCTTTGAAGTAACAGTTTGCAGGGGACATGGATCTGACTAAGGCATAGCCCTCCAATTCTCCAAGTCGCAAATATAAATTGGCTTTATCTTTTCTAAAGGGACAGAAGTGGCCACAGATAGGAAGAGAAGTAGCCTGTGCACCCTGGTTAGAAGGGCCACTACTACTCCTTCTCTTCAATGTATGAACTGCTCAACCTCGCCTACAGCAGCACATCCCACAAGCTGCCTCTTCAGGACACCAGTCAAGAGAGCAGTGCTCCATAACAAAATGGATCCATGCTGGGGTGAAGCTGAAAAACACTGAAGATTTACAATGTATGTCAGCACACTAAAGGTTCTTCAAAGGTTCCACAGTAAGTTATTTTACTTATTTTAACCTAGTATTTCTCAAATGTGTTTGAAATGTGATCATGAAAACTTATTAATTTCTGACCCCACAGAAGCCTCAGGAAACATTCTGGGGAATGTCAGGCTCACTACTTACTATAAGATACCCAAGTCATTCCCCTAACTGGTAAAGAGAAAACCAACAACTTGCATCCTATCCCATTCCCTTCTGACAAAGAGTGAAAAATTAATACAGTGGGGTGAAGGGAAGCCTCTGAAAACACTTTTTCCTCTAAGATAGATGCCTCCCAGAAAGCCACAGTATACATACACACGTGCACAGGGTCATGTAACATCCTCTTTAATGGCCTTTATGACCCTAATGAAGCATTCCCTGATTGATCTCTCACCCCCAATGGCTAATCTAACAAGTGAACTCTCAGCCTGTCAATAGTCCTCCTGTTCCAGAACCCTGGTCCTAGGATCTGCAGGAGAAGTATTCCCTGGCTGTGGAGATGGGAAGGCACATCTATGCCCATTTCCTGCCCCTGTCTGGGCTGTTTTCTCCCCTTGATGGAGAGCATCTTCTACCTCATTACTGATGGGCACCAGGCAGTATCATTAAAAATACTCACTAAGAGATTGAAAGGTAATCATACATGAGCAAACGATGATGCAAACCACCAGGTGGCTCAAGTCTGCTCTGTCAGAACCATTGAGGTACCTGATGATATACATAAAAAGCTATCCTAGAGGACTTCCACTTCTGGAAAGATGGTGTAGATCGGCTTTTGCTTATTTATCACACTGAGTTGAATTTAAAGCCCTGAGCATTATACAAAACAAACACCAGAAAACTCTCAAAGGCAGGAGAGCAGAAGGCAGGCTGGCAAGGGACTTGGGACCTGAGGAATGACACAGATGGTGGTGAGTTCTCTGGGTTTTCCTTTTGCTTCATATGTCTCCAACCTGGCAGTTTAGTAAACAGAAAAATTGAACACAATAATCACTTGACTCTAATGAGATACCACACACACACACACACAAAAAATCTGCATCCCCAACCTCCACCAGCACTGGCTAAATAGGGAGCCTAGACAAAGTACCCCAAGCCCCTGCTGGGGTAATGTCAGAGAAGGCTAAGTAGGGAGCTGGGACTTTGAACTTTGCTGAGGAGTGAAGAAGTCCCTCCAAACAATGTCAGCAGAGACTATGAGGAGTGGCTGGCCTTCCATGCCCACTTGGCAACAGATAAAAGGTGCCCCTCCCCTGTGACATAATCGTGGGAGTGATGTCAGAGGAGTTCTATGGAAAGTCAGTACTTTCACCAGCATCCAGCAGTAAAGAGGCCACTCTTGCCCCTTTTGCCCCGAGGTGTTGGGAGGCCATGTGGGAAACAGTAATAAGGCATGCTTGCCCTCCCAGCCAGGTGGTATCAACAGACACCCAGTGAAGAGCTGAAATTCCCACACCTACTCAGCAGTAACAAAGATCCCCTCTCCCCCAGGTATCAGTGGAGGCCAAGCAGAGAATTTGGATTTCCACCCCTATCTGGCCATAACAAGGCAATGCCTCCCTTCCCATGTCAGAGCAGTATCAAAAGCCAGCTAAAATAGAAGATTTAATAAGATCCAGAGTCTCATAACATAATACTCAAAATGTCCAGTTCCAATAGAAAACCACTCATCATGCTGTGAATAAGAAAAAATCAACTTGGATGAGAAATGACAATCAAAAGATGCCACCACTAATTTGGATTTTAAAACACCCATGCTACAAATGTTTTTATGAACAATAAGGAACATGTTTGATACAAATGAAACACCAGAATGCCTCAGCAAAAAAACAAAGAAAAAAGAACTTGAAAATTTCAGGAAAAAATAGCCAAAATAAAACATTCAATGAATGGGTTCGTTCCACAGTAAAACTGAGTGTAGAACAATAAAAATTACTCAACCTGAATAACAGAGAGAAAACAATTAAAACAAAAAATGAACAGAGCTCCAGGGATCAAACACTTGTATAATCAGATATCAAGAAGAAGAGGGAGAGAAAGGATGGGGCTTTAAAAATACATGAAGAAATAATGGTTGAGACATTTCTAAATTTGGAAAAAGAAACCTACAGATTAAATGAGGTGAGAAGATCCCAAATTGGATAAATCCAAAGAAATCTATGCCAAGACACATCATAGAAAAATTTCTGGAAAAAACAAAATCTTGAAACCAGCAAGAGAGAAACAATACTTTACTGACTTACCTACTGGGGAAAAAGAATTCAAATGACTGCATATTTCTCATCAGAAACCATGAAGTCCAGAAGGAAGTGACACAATTTTTTTTCAAGGGCTGAAAGAAAAGATCTGTCAACCCAGAATTCTATATCCAGCCAAAAATATCCTTTGGAATGAAGGGAAAATAAAGAAATTCTCAGACGAAAGGAAACTAAGAAAATTTGTCACTAGCAGATGGCCCCTAAAAGAAGGCTAAAAAAAAAAAAATCCTCTAAACAAAAAGAAAATGACTATTAGAATATTCAGAAAAAGGAAGAACAATGGAAAGAGTAAAAATATGGGAAAATATATTTCCTTCTTAAATTTCCTAAATTATGTTTAGTGATTAAAGCAAAAATTATAACACTGTCTGGTGTCATTTTTCAATTTATGTAGAAATATTTAAGACAACTGTATTGTAATAGGGGAGGGTAAAGGAACACAAAGGGAAGTGAGGTTTCTACACTTCAGTTTAACTAGTAAATTGTCAAAACCAGTAGAATGTGGTAAGTTATACATATGTAATACCTAGAGGCACTACTAAAAATGCTATACAAAAAGAGAATCAAAAACCTATAAATAAATCGAAATGGAATTCTAAAAAATGTTCTTGTAACCCACAAGAAAACAAGGAAACTAAAAACAGAACAAACAGAAAACAAAAAATAAAATGGCAAACTTAGCATTCCAATAATTACATTAAATGTAAATGGCCTAAATATACCAATTAAAAAACAGAGACTGAGGCCAGGTGTGGTGGCTCATGCCTGTAATTCCAGCACTTTGGGAGGCCAAAGCGGGCAGATCACCTGAGGTCGAGGGTTCAAAACCAGCCTGACCAACATGGAGAAATCTTGTCTCTACTAATAATACAAAAATTAGCTGGGCATGGTGGCGCATGCCTGTAATCCCAACTACTCAGGAGGCTGAGACAAGAGAATGGTTTGAACCTGGGAGGCAGAGGTTGCAGTGAGCTGAGAGTGCCATTGCACTCCAGCTTGGACAACAAGAGTAAAACTCCATCTCAAAAAAACAAAACAAAACAACAACAACAACAAAACAGAGACTGGTAGAGTTTTTTAAAAAAGCATGACCCAGGCCAGGCACGGTGGCTCATGCCTGTAATCCCAGAACTTTGGGAGGCTGAGGTGGGCGGATCATGAAGTCAGCAGATCGAGACCATCCTGGCTAACACAGTGAAACCCTGTCTCTACTAAAAATATAAAAATATTAGCCGGGCGTGGTGGCAGGTGCCTGTAGGCCTAGCTACTCGGGAGGTTGAGGCAGAAGAATGGCATGAACCTGGGAGGCAGAGCTTGCAGTGAGCCCAGATCGCACCACTGCACTCTAGCCTGGGTGACAGAGCAAGACTCCGTCTCTAAAAAAAAAAAAAACAAAAAAACAAAAACAAAAAGCATGACCCAACTATATGTTAATGTGATATAAGCAAAAGGTGCTACATGGCTACATGGCTACTTCCCTTAAAATGCAACCAGCACATGCTCTTTCCCATTTTTTGTTTTTCCTTCATTCTGCCTCTTAGAAAATGTATATAATGGCTGCCATTCCAACTTAGACTACTGGGATAAGGCCACAACATAGGGATAATAGAACAAAAAGCTAATCAACCTGGGCCTCTGAGCACTTGGTAGAGCAGAACTACTATACCAACTATAGATTTCCTAATTGTAGATTCACAGAGAAAAATAAATCTTTACTTTGTTTAAGCCATTACTAAGGGGTTTTATGTTCCTTTAGTTGAACTTAATCCTCACTGATCTCAAAGAGTTGTACTTACTGAAGGCTATTATATGTCTATCATGGTGCCATGCCATTCAGAGAGATTATTTTAATGGTCTAAGGAGCAAGACACTACTATTATCTTCCTTTTATAATGAGAAAATTACTGCTCAGAGAAGTTAAGTGACTTGCCCAAGGTCACACATCTCATCTGCCCAGTGTGAACCCGACTTGTCTAACTTTAAGGTCTAGGCTATTAACTTTACATTGTAAATGAAATCCAGTGAAATACCTAAGAAAAAAGAGACTTGTCCATTCCTCTTAGCCTGGGTGAAAGGCTTCCTTTCACAGTCACATGGGGCCATGATGAGTTCAGAAAAACCTTTAATTCATCAAGCATTTCTAAAGAGTTAGCCAAGATTCTTTTTGAATTTATCATCCTTTTGGACATAATTAAGCAATTAATCAATCAGTCCCCTCATTCACTCAACAAACATTTATAAAAGCCTCATGGTGCCAGGACTTGAGATAAGCTAGAGGAATGAATTAAGTGATACAACCCTAACCCTCCCAGCATCCCCAGTGTGAGCTGGGCACTGAGCTCATTTACTTTCAAAGTTGATTTTTTCCACATTTCATTGCTCAGCTCCAAGCCAAAGATGTCAAACAAGCAAACCACGTGAAGCCCATTCTCCCAGAAGCCCCATTGTTCCATCCACCTACGCTTTGAGGGATCCAGGTCAGCATTTCCCTTTTAGCTCTCTAACATGGCAATGGGAGACTTTGATGTCTCACCTTGCAGAGAAAAGAAAAAAGGGCAGAAAGACTTCAGAGATGGTGGCCAAAAAAGCTTTGAGATGATGCGAATCCCCAGTGGCATGGCTTGGTCTTTCCTCTATGTTGTTCCTTGGAATGAAAAGCGGATTTTTCTAGCTTCCCTCTCACTCCTACATACGTCCCCACCCAGCTCTCAGCTCCTGGCAGTGCCAGCACTCACATCTAGGGATAACAGTTAAAATCGCCTCCTCCTTCTCTGACAATGAAATACGGCATACCATTTGGCATCCCAGCGGTGCCCCAGTCTCCTGACCCCTGGCAGGGTCCCAGGGGATTTGTGGTCGGCCGCTAATCAGAGCCCTGGCCATAGCCATTTCCCATGACATAGCTGGAATTCTCCCACTGCCTGCCCTCTCAGCTTCAGTTACTCGGCCACGCTGAAACTATTTGCTCCCCTCCCACCCTGTCCATCACTGCCCCTTCCTTGGGCCGAGGCTCTGTACCCGCCTGCTGGCTAGACTCCTGAGGCCCTCCATGGGAGAGCTGCAAATCTCTCTTCACTTTTATTACTGACCCGCATCGTGCCGCCTCCACTCCTTCAGCCTGAAGGCCTCTTTAAAGCACCGTCCTCTTGAGCAATGATAAACCTCGGTGCCAGAGATGTTTAAAGAGAAACAGTCACTCCTGGCTGACTATATTGATATCAGAAGGGAGGCCAAGCATGTGATTTCAAAGCTGTGGTCATAAAACACTCTTTTTTTGGTCATGTATGGTTAATCTGCCTATCAACTAGAAAAATAATCTCCCTGCCCTTTTGTAGGGCCCCTTCTTAGTGTAACCTGGGAACGGGGAAGAGACAGGCCAGGTACTGTCCACTGTGGTAGCTGAGGGTGTGGCCTCAGGAGCCATGCTGTCTGGATTATAGCCCAGCTCTGCACACTTTCTAGCCAGGTGACCCTGGGCAAGTCACAGACCATCTCTGGGCTTCAGGCCCCTTCTCTGTACAAGGAAGAAAACAGAGGGACTACTACCTAGCCTTGCTATGAGAATTAAGTAAGTTCATATTTGTAAAGGGTGCCAACATGTGTCTAGCACATATAAAGTGCTGTATCTGTATTTGGTAAAGAAATACTACGTATATATGGGATATTCAGTTAATTTTCACAACAACTTGTTGATGCTATTCTGCTTTCATTACATAGGGTGCTACTGGATCCTTGAGAGTTCTAGAAACTTGCCGGTGGTCAGTCAGTAAGCCACAGAGATGGGATTTAAATTTGGGTTGTACTTCCCAATATGACAGCCATCCTCAAAGTGGGGTCCAAGACCTGCTGGGATCTTGGTATATGTGCAAATTATCCAGCCCCATGCAGAACCACTGACTCAGAAACTAGGGGGCAGGTTCAGCGATTTGTTTTAACAAGCCCTCCAGGAGACTGGGATGCAGAGTTTGAGATGCGCTGTGTATTGCCATGTTCCCCTTATAGCAGGAGAAGTTCCTTTCCTTCCTGTCTCTAGGTTGTCAGTACAAAGTGAACATGAGCTGCTCAGACCTCTCAAACAACGCACAGTCATGCAGGTCTTCTGGGTGAAAAGTGCTGTGCCGGATGCCATGGGGACACAAAGAAATGTGAGCTTCTTGCCTGCAGAGCATATTCCCTAATTATCAAAACCAGACAAGCATGTGTGCAAAGCTATCCAACAGCACTGACCACACCAAGAGTCAAAGCATCCGTGTTCAGAGGTTTGGGGTCAGACAGAGCTCGCACCATTCCCAGCCCCAGATTCTTACGAGTGGGGCTTTAATGAAGTCAGGTAACCTCACTGGGCCTGGCTCCCCTTACCTTTTCAGGCTGCTGTAAGGGTAAAATGAAGTTAGGGCAACGACCTTGTATGATGCCTGGCACATGGTATGAGGCTTAGGTGCTATATGGCCAGGGTTATCATTAAGATCTGTCAGCCAGATGATACAGGATTCACTGTTAAATCATAATAGGAAGGCAAGGTAGGAGTGCGGAGACAGTTCTAAGGGAGAACGACCTGCAGGGAATGGGGAACTTGAGCCGGATTCCAACACAGAGTAAGTATCTCAATAACAGATAGGAGGGAGAAGAAAATGGTTCCACTGATCATTAAAAAAGGGGTCAGGCACGGTGGTTCGCGCCTGTAATCCCAGCACTTTGGGAGGCCGAGGCGGGTGAATCATGAGGTCAGGTGTTCGAGACCAGCCTGGCCAACATAGTGAAACCCCACCTCTACTAAAAATACAAACATCAGCTGGGCATGGTGGTGTGTGCCTGTAATCCAAGCTACTCAGGAGGCTGAGGCAGGAGAACTGCTTGAACCTGCAAGGCGGAGGCCGCAGTGAGCCGAGATCGTGCCACTGCACTCCAGCCCAGGCCACAGTGCGAGGAAAAAAAAGGAAATGAAAAGGTATGCCAGGCTAATAGTCAAATTCATCTGATTTACATGACTTTCGCTTTGAACATGCAGACTCCAATGCATGAAGCCTAGGTTGAACCGGGGAATCTAAATTGCACTTAAGATACATAAGTATCTTAAGCCCGACACAGGCTTTCTGAGCCAGGCTCTGTTTAATCAACGGGTGTTTGGCACGAGGGCTGTGGACATCACAGTGGTTCCCTTTTCCCTAGTGTCTCTCTAGAGGAACAACCAAAATGCAACTTATATGTGTGGAAAAATGACTGAAAAATGTTTCAGTTCTGATTTATCCTTGAGGCTGGAAAGCTCACCAAAGTGATTAGACAGATAACATGAGCTATCAGCCCAGACAAAATCTGGATATTTTATCATTGCAGAGGGCATATCGGGAAATACTAAGGAAGTCCAGGAACTATCTAGGTTCATTCTACTGGACAATGGAAGGAAGGGTGACATGATCACTCCTGCGCTCTTCCAATCTTACCACTTTCAGGCTAGTTTCTCTATAAAACTCACCAAGGCAAATTCCTCAAACTTTTGCCCCATTAGCTCCTCTGGGCCTGGGCAGAGGTGACGCTTGTGGGCCCCCAGTGAGCACAGCCATAGGGCAGAGGGCAGAGTGCAAAGGGGAGACCATGAAAGATGGGCAGTGGGCCCATCTCCCAGTGAGCTATGATAGACTCCAACCCCACTTTCACCCCAGTGATTTATGTTCTGGAAGGATTTTTGCAAATCAACATGTTTTGGCTGCTCCTTTTCAAAGCCAGGAGAAAGCAACCCAAGACATCTAAACAGAACCACACATTCGAAAGTCTGGTCGATTGTTTTAGAATTTCTGTTGCAGGGCCTCTAAGTACCATCCTCGGACTCCCCATCAAGACCAGTAAATACAAGCCAATGGGAGGGAAAATGGGATCTTAAATATTTCCGGCTAATTCAAGTCCCTTGGAGAAAGCTTTCCTTCCCAAGGTCCCATTCTAGCACAACACGGTGGGAGTCTCAGGACCGCAGCCCCTTTTCCTGAAGAAGCAGCAGAGTCTGTGGTTCCATTTTACTCAACTGTTGTAAGTAGAAATTATCCTTGAGGCTTCAGGGTGTGCTTCCACTCTGGGTGGGATGGTGAAGGGAGTGATTTGTCTACCACATTACTCAGCCCCAAAGTATATATGCACTGGGGTAAACTTGGCTTCTGCATTTTCCCATTCTCTCCGGGCTGTTCTGCCATCTCTGTGAGTCAGCCTCATCCTGGGCCTTCCCCGCCAGACCCTCCAGGCCCTGGCAGTTGTTTGGTTTGGGGCAATGACAGTGCCCTTTCCTGCTGGTATGTGGAGCCATTGTTCTCTAGGTCCATGGCTGCTTTTATCTCCAGCATTCCTACAAGCAGGATTAACAGATCTGGGCCTGTCTCAATGGGTTGCTTTCCACTTCAATTAAACTGCAAGCCAACAACACGCCCTGTTCTCAGGCTTCCCAGGCAGGGCTGCCCTGCTGGGGTGGCATGCCAAAGATGGGGGCAGGCTCACTGTGTGAGCCACAGAAGATTCCCTGCAATGGGACGCCTGGGCTTCAGCCCCAGCAAGCGGCTTATTGCTATGCCAAACTGGGGAGCCACACCTAGGTTTCCTCATCTTTCAAACAGTAATGATAATGCATGGCCTCCTGGACTCTAGGGAGGAACAAAGGAGGCAACATATATAGGCAAAACAACTAGCAGAGTGCCTGGCACACAGTAGCTGCTCAGGAAATGCTAGATCCCTTGCCTTTGCTAGGGGAGGGGGTAACTAAAGGCACCTGCCTTGCTACCCAACAGGGATGTTGGAAGAAAATGATGCAATTTATGCAAAAGTATGAGAAACCTCAGAAGGGCTGCATGCATATGAGAACTTTTATAATCCAGGTGTGTGTGATGAGTCTTAACTTGTGCCTAGGCCAACCTAAAAGAGCGATCCTATTGTATGCAGTCTGCTAACAGAATCAGAGGAGACTTCTGTGGCCTTCCTTTCTGGGTATCTGAGTGACAGCAACAACTTCATCACCTAATCTGCTAAATATGAAGATAGCTAACATTTACTGAGCACGTACTATGCGTCCTGCACTATTCTAAGTGCACTGCATTTATTGTGATAACATTTCATCCCTATGACCCTATTTTTTCACGGATTCATTCATTTGATAGATTCATTCATTCAATATTTCCCCAAATATGCATATGGCTCCTTCCCTCACCTTATTCAAGTCCTTACTCAAGGGTCACCTTCTTGGTAAAGCCTTCTCTGGCTACCTTATCTAAAATTCACCCCACGCTTCCACCGCCAAAGACAACTGCTTTGTGTAAGTTTTCTCCTTAGCATGTATCACTGTCCAACACACCAGTTGCTTTATGTGTTTACCTTGTCTATCAAGTACACCCCCACTAGAATGGGAGTCCCATTAGAATAGGAACCCCCTAAGCACAGGCATTTTGTTCTTTCATTCCCAGCTATGTCCCCAGCACCTAGAGCGAAATAGTGTCTGAGTGCCTAGCTCTGAGCGAGTGCTCAGCAGATATTTGTCGATGGGATGAAACCTAAGAGGTAGGCACTATTCATATCATCATGCCTATCTTACAGATAAAGAAACAGAAACAGAGAGGTTAAATAACTTGCCCAAGGTCACACAGTAAAGATCAAAGCCTGGATTTGACTCCAGAAACCAAGCACTACCTTCCTTCACCTTTCTACCTAAGACTAATGCTGCTACTAATTTGTTCTCCTCCTCCTCATCTTCTGGGGTCACTGCCTTTGTTTTCTAGCCGTCTTTGCCATGGAGACCAATGACTCCCCCCAAAGTTCTTGTTCATGCTGGGCTGCAAAATCATTTGCTGACACATGTTCTTAATGAGAAAACTGCTGCCTGGTGAATTATTCGCTCAACGTGTTCATGCTCAGATGCTTCATTTAGCAGCGGGCACATCAAGGCACATGAGAGCCATATTACAGTCTGCAGGGCAGTGGGCTGAGGTGGCAGAAATAGCGAGAGTCCCAGAGTCACACACGTCTCAGTCTGTATGCCAGTGAGACCTCATCATAATGCAGCTGTGGGATCTTGATCAAGTCAGTTCACCTCTCCTGGCATCTGTTTGTGGTGAGGCTAATTCAGCACATACCAGAAGGGTGGGAGCTCAGCATGGTATTATTAACCATGCCCTCTTCCACCCACCCAGTCCATCCCCACTATCACCTTCCTAATGCTATAGGCCTCCTTGTTTCCAGTTTCTAGTTTATTTCAGTTATTGCCCAAAAAGCACAGGTGAGAGAAACTCCGGAATGGAAGAAATGAAAAGAATGATGCCTCCTATCCAGATAGGCCTGTGTACGCCCCCATGTCACTTGGAGAATGTAGAATATTCTCCAAAGTGACTTCCCTCCTACCTCCCCTATCCCTGTGTTGATAACAATGTTTGGCTGGGCACGGTGGCTCATGCCTGTAATCCCACAGTGCTCTGGGAGGCTGAGGTGAGATTGCTTGAGGCCAGGAGTTTGAGAACAGCCTGAGCAACCTAACGAGACTCCTCCATGTTAAAAACTTTAAAAAAATTAGCCAGACATGATAACGTATGCCTACAATCCTAGCTACTTTAGAGGCTGAGGTGGGAGGATTGCTTGAACCCAGGAGTTCAAAGCTGCAGTGAGCTACGGTTGTGCCACTGCACTCCAGCCTGGGCAACACAGTGACACCCTGTCTCTTAAGAACAAAAACAAAAACAAAAAACAAACAAAAACAATGATACTGACCAACATGAACTGAATGGCTTCTTGGTTCCAGGCCCTGTTCTAAGCACTTTAAAAAAATAATTCACCTAATCCTCACAGCAATCCTGTGAGCTAGGTACTATGTCATGCCCATTTCACAGATGACAAAACTGACACTCTGAGAGGCTAAATAATCTGCTCTGGTAAGGAGCAGAGGGTCGAAACCCAGGCAGACTGGTTTCTGGTACCTGAACTTCTGCTTCCTCTACCCACTTCCTAGCACCCTCTGCCCAGCCCACCTGCCACCCAGCGCCCACTCAATGATGCTCTGACTACACTATCTAGAGATGAGTAATGGGGGAGGGGGGCGGAGGGTAGGTGAATTCTGGAAAGTGCCCTGGCCTGAGGGAAGGTACACACATCTCTCTCGGAACTCTACCTGAGAGTTTCCTAGCCTGTCCACTCTGGGGATCTGAACTTTCATGTTCTATTGAGATTTCTGGCAACAAAGACGGGCACGAACATGAGAATTTCCTGTGGGGGCTCCTCCTCAGCTCTTCAAGCATTTCTCCTACACCGTAGGTCAACAGAACCCAAATCCCTCACATCCTCCTGGGCCCTTCACTCTAAGCACGGGTCAGCCCCTTCCTACAATCTTGTAGTAATGAAAACAATTTCCAGAAAGTAGGCTACGCATCTTACAAGACTGTGATTTAGTATTATATCCAAAACTGCTCACTCAAATCATTCTTAAGAAGGTGAAAAATAACTTTAAAAAATAATAAATATTCTACAATCTTGTCTTCTATCGTTCTACGACTGCAGAATACCAGCTCTCTGGGGGTGCTCCACAATCTGGCTTTAAGTTCTCCCCTGCCTTGGAGCCTTTTTGACGGGGGAAAATGCACTCCACTAGTCAGATGATAAAAATAGCAAATGTTTACTGAGACAGTGTTAATTAAATGCTGTGCACTGTGCCGGGAGCTTTACATGCATCATCTCATTTAATCTTTACAACAGCTCTATGAGGTAGGTGTTAGAGTTGCTACTTCAAAACCAAACCAAACCGAATCTCTGGGAAATTAAGCAGCTTGGCCAAGGACCCAAAGTGACAAAGTCAAGATTCAGACCCAGATCTGTCTGGCTTTCATACTTTTAAACCACTCAGTTACACATGATCCCCTTCAAGGCCTCAAACTCTCAGGGATGCTCTCATGACTGATGGCTGAAGTCTGAGCTGCCTGCATCCTTCAGGAGGAACAAGGGGAAATGGGGGCAAACTGGTGCAAACTATGGAGAAGTTCCTTGATTGCTGGCATATGGCCAGTGGCCAGAGACCCTGCTGGGACAACAGACTGGGGACACTCCACTCTATGCTGCTCTCCCTCCACCAAAGCACTGGGGAGCCTGCTTAAGAGGCATTCACTTAGGATTCATCCCAAGCCCTGTGATCCTGGAGCAGAGTCAGCCCAGAGCGGGGCATCTTTTTCTAACTCACATACAGGTGTTGTAAGTAACAGCAGCATTCTAGTTGCCTCCAATCTCTGGTGCTGGCTCCTAACCTGCCAGATGAAGAGCATGAGCTCCATGGGAGTGACAGCCCCTAGGGAATGTGCTCCGTTCCCTGTCCTGGGTCCACAGCATCCAGGCCTAATATATCCACAGATGCCTTTTCTGAGCTTTTCTGACCTCAGAGTCATGTTCAATATATTACCCTGAGCACTGTTTATCTAATCCGAGTGGGCATTCAGGACATAATCTCTTTGCCAGGCCTAAACTAGAAGCTCTCAAAGGCTACTTCCAGATTAGTATATCATTGCATGGCTTGTCTACATATGAAGCGTATGAAAACACACATTTTTTTCTGAAATAAATAATGGAATCAGCTTTCAATAACATAACTCAGGAAAATAAATGAGCTGGCTTCTCCCAGCCTTTCCATGCGAAAAGGTCTGAGCCCAGGGGCCCTTGAGATGTCAAACTGGGTAGAATGGTAGAAGTTTTCATGGTTCTGAAAATTAGAGAGGGGATCCCTGGCAAGGAAAGTCTCCTTACCACAAATTGGTCCCTATCAGAGAATTGCTACTCAGTTCAGATGGTAATTAGCACACCCCAAATTACTTGCCAGAAACAATATAACTAAGACTTGGAGACAAGAGAAGACTAAACTTGAGAGAGAAGCTGCATCACCACAAAAACATGATCTGACTGAGGAGATGAAATGAGGTAACTGCTTCAATTCAAAACAGATCTACCCATTGCTCCAAACCCTCTATTTGCAAAGCCCCACCAGGCAGAGAAGCTTCAAGGCCTGATCTGGACCGGGTGATGCCAGAAGCTGCAGGGGCTGGCCACAGAGCCCAAGTCCAGCCCTCCCCTGGGGTGGAAGCCTGTGATGTGGGCAGGCAGTTCAGGAATGCCCTTCCTTGCAGAGGGAACAGTCCCTTCGGACAAAAGGTTTCCAGGAGGGATGCCATGGAGGGAACCTCCAGACACTTCCTGAATGCACCCGGATGAGGGATGTGGCCTTGCTGGATGGGAGGTAGCAAATGTGCTACGAAGATCAACTGATCACACCGACACCCACATTTAAACACCTCATGCCGCCTCCACACCCGCTGGCTTTCAGATCCTGGAAAGAGCATCTGAGGACCACACTGTTACTAGGCGCCCTGTTCTTTGGGATGAAGACCGTGATGTTGGTCCCATCTCCTTCTCAGGGGTAAAAAGACTGTGGAAACATCAAACAGAGGTCCAGAAGAGTCATAACTTCCCAAGGCAACTGAGGAAAAGAGAGCCCTGCTAAAGGCCTGCTCTTCCTCCTGAGGAGTAAGGAAGAGTCCTAACAGCCAGCCTGCCTCAGCGGCCAATTGCTGGCCCTGGGCTTGCGGGCTTCAGTCACCTCTTCTGTGAAGCACTGTTGGGGAATGAAGACGGTTGTGTCCCCCAAGCTTAAAAGACTGCCCATGTGGGACAGTGAGACTGATGGGAATGGAAGCAAGCTGGAGACAATAGGCCCCTCTAAAGGCGCTCTGCAGGCTGTTACCTTCCAGGACACCGAACCCTGTGCTTCTGCTGCCACCAGAGCTCCCAATTTGGGGACAGGAACAAACAATCTGAATTTTTATATAAAATCTCCCCATTTTTAAATATAATCAGTTCATTTTTTTAAAAAAATGGTATGGGCCAAACATTCCTGTTGGCAGGAATCAACCTGTGGGACTGCCATTTTGTAATCTCTTTCGTTGAAAGGACAGTTTCAAAAGAGGGAGAACAAGGGTGGTTTTTCCAAATCCTTGACTTTGACCAATCAGGTGGCCCAATTAAAAACAAACAAACAAACAAGTAAATTAACCAGCTATTCTGTGCAAAGTCTTCTTGGCAGACATCATGGTTACCAACCATGTAGTTGGGGAAGAAAAGGCAGAAACAGAGGGAACATCTTGCTTAATAACACCAAAATGAGAAGCAGTCCATGAAAACAACGCCAAAGATATCACAAAAGGTGTGACTGATGTGGTTCTGGTTGACCATGCTGAGGAATTCAGGGCACAGATGAACAGAGAGACTTCTGTGAGGAGAGACGGCTGCAGCATTTTCACGGATTGAGGAGGATTTGAATCTCAAGGGTTAGATAACATAGCTAGTGTTTACTGAACACCAGGCATTGTGCTCAACACTTTGTAAGGATTATTTCATGTGATGTTTGCAATGACTTTCTAGTTTAGAACCCTCACTCTTAAGAACCATATGGCACTGTCTCTAGACTTGGATGATCCTTGGGAAAAAAGGCAAGGCATCCCAGGCAGGGAGAATGGTCTTGAGCAAACGTGTAGAGCAGCAACGGGCAAAATAAATGTGTGCAGGGAGGTGGAGGGAAAAAGTACAAGTGTCTGTTGCAAGTGTCCTTTGTGCTTGTGTGTTTTGTACAAACATCCAACAGCAAGATTCCAGAGGTCGTAGCAGCCCCAAGGCTAGTGTGGCACTCCCTAGATCTGAAAGCCTCAGGAAAGAGGTTTCAGCCAAGGATGCGGACTCCCAACTGGAGGTATATAGATCAGACCTCAGTCCTGAGCAACACGATGGCAGAGCAAACAAGAGCCCTGCCCTGAGGCTGGAATGCAGCCCACCCTGTGAATACACGAATATTCACTGCTTTGGAGAAGCTGCTGAACATTTGCAGACATCTACCTCAGAGGACTCAGCTGGGAAAAATTCACTCTATCCCTAGAGGAAAATGGGGTGGGGTGGAGAATGGGGATGTTGGATTCAGAAAGAGATTTGAGTTCCAACAACCCACCCAGAATGCCTAAGGGGCCTACAGCTATTCTCTGCCCCCTTGGGGCTAGAGGAATCTGCCAGAAATAGAGTTGAGAAAGTGTGAAGGGTGGTGAGCAAAGAGTGAAGGAAAGAGGGCAAGTTTAGACAGTGTAGGCATGGAGGGGATATGCCACCATTCTTCTAGCAAATCAGAAGAAACTTCGGGAAGGAGGTAGGGGGTTAAGAAAGCCTCTGAAATGTTTTTCAACTTGAGTGGAAAAAAGGTCCTGGAGAGGAAACTGGGTGCTATAAAAGGACTAATAATAACAATAAGGTTCTCAAAGGCCATGTTGAGATTGAAATGAAATGGGACCACGGAATTGCCAACCTGCATTGACCAATCTTTGGTCCATTTTGATCACCATGGGGTTCCCAGGAGAAATACCAGATTGTCCTCAGATACTTATTTCAGGGTTCTTTTATGTCAGTTTAACCTATGAATTAACCTAATATTAAGAAGTCGTAACTTCCCATTTTTCTTAATACCAGTCCTATAAAACTCAAGTCCCACCAAATGCATCCGAAACACAGACTCTACAGTCAAAAGGCGTTTGGGAACTAGCTGCGTATTTACTTTCACGTCTTAGAAATTCACCGTGCATATTAACATGGTAAATACCCTGAGAAGTCCTGCAATCAAGAAGCCTTCCATACTTCCTTTAGCACAACATCTTCTGAATTTATTTGACCAGGATCCTTTTGTTGCTGAACACCCATTAAAATGGACACATTTGGGAAACGCACATCTAGACATTTGGGAAGCTGATGTTCACATCCGCCGCCTCAAATACCTCTGAGGTAATGAATTCCATAAAATCGACATCTGCTCTTACAGCACAACTTCCCATTCATGCATTTTTTCCATTTTTTAAAAAAAATATTTTAGCACTCTACTAAACCCTGCTAATAAAAAATAAAAATACAATTCCCTGCTCACAAGTAGCTCATAGTATGGTGGGGAAGGCAGTTAAAGCACCAGTCTCAGAGTTGGAGTATGACTGATGCTCAATAATAGTTTGCCCGGGAAGCTAGAGCTAGAGGATGTCTTTCTAATAAGTAAGACCAGCGAAGTCTGGGAGGGCTTCCTAGAGGAGAGATGAGCAATGAATTTTAAAGAACGAGATTCAGCCTGTAATCCCAGCACTTTGAAAGGCCCAGGGGTGTAGATACCCTGAGGTCAGGAGTTCGAGACCAGGCTGACCAACATGGTGAAACCCCGTTTCTGCTAAAAATACAAAATTAGCCGGGTGTGGTGGCACATGCCTATATAATCCCAGCTACCTGGGAGGTGGAGGCAGGATAATGGCTTGAACCCAGGAGGCGGAGGTTACAGTGAGCTGAGATCGCATCTTTGCACTCCAGTATGGGCAACAAGAGCGAAACGCCATCTCAAAAACAACAAAGAATGAGATTCAGTTGGATAGCGGAAAGTGAGAGGATGGTTCCAGGTATGAATGAGAAGGCATAAAGATGCAGAGAAGCGAAAACATGGTAACTGAACTGCAAAAGGCTAGGACTGAAAGGAGTATGTAACGAGTGAAAGCTGGAGGGAAAGGAAGAGGTAAAATCTAGAATTCCATCGAGTCCCTTGATTGTCCTATAGTCTTGCCAAGCTTCAAGGATGCTGTCTCCTAGATCTGAAAATAAGGGCATGCCCTTCCTGAGTGCACATTCCTTCCTCACATTATTTTCCCAGTCTTATGATTTCAAATGTTCTAACCCGGGCAGTTACCACAGCAGTCTTGACATCTCCTCCACTGTATTAAATGCCTATCTGTAGCTCCCTGAGGTCGTTCCTGAGAATAGCTGCAGATGTGTTTTCCCTGTTTTCAGAGGACAAGGGAATTAAGTTGTATGGCACTCTGGGCCTGATTTTGGGCTTGAAGAAGTCTGGCATTCTGGATAGAAGGCTGACTGTCATATTTTGCATGCATCCTGCTCAGAGCTCCTACTGGCTGAAGTGTGTTTGCTCCAGTCTCTGTATGCCTAGAATCCATCTCCCTTTCTTTAGTAACCAAAGGTGGGCATGTGATGCTCACTCGGCTCATCCAAGACCCCAGGCCCCATTCACAGTGAAGCGTCTAAGGAAAGGCATGTGGCTCAAGCCAGGCCCAACAGGAGTCCTTCCCTGAGGGTTTTCTGGTACAAACAGTAGAGAAGACTCTTCTCTGGTTACAAACCTGTAAGGATATGGTGCCAGTCTGCCAGGGCTCCATCACGAAGGCACCTGAAAGAAGCTGCAAGATGCAGAGGTGAGATTTGGATGGAGACAAGACCTAGTGGGCTCTGAGCCTGGAGTCTCTCGGGCCATCCTGTTTCAAGGTTCGGCACTGCCATTGTTGTTGCTTGTTGGTTCATTTTCCCTCATCCTGCATTTCTTTAATTTCTGTCAATGATAATCCTGAGAGTCCTAAAAAACCCAGTTCCTCTAGGATGGAAGTAATCAGACCCCATGAGACCACACACGGCCCCTGCGATAATTCCTAGAGTTTCTTTCCAGGCAGCTGGGGTGACATTAGAAAGGTAGAGGAAGTGAAGAGAGCATCTCTCCTTCTCAGAGTGAAGACAGAGCATCTGATATGTACAATCAGCTTCCAAGTTGGAAAGACTCTTGTTCTGGTTTTGTCTTCATCTCTTAACTCTTAGATCACAAGTTCTAGATCACAAGTTCTTTAAACTCTTTCCCTTGACATCAGATGGGATACCACTAATACCCTCCCTCCTAGGGTTGGGAAGATAAATTGAGGATGCTGGAGAAAGAACCTGCCCAGCACATAGTACAAAACACTGCTAATTTTCTTTCATTTTAAGTTCTACTGAAGGCCAACTCATCAGTACGTCACAATCTATGAAAAATCCAGGAGAGGAGATATCTGAGCTAAGAGCTTTCCCAGTGTGATCAAAAGAAAAAAAAAGTGACAGCCTGTCCTCACCTGTCCCCCCTGCATATTTCCAGATCTCTCCCTCTCTGCTCTTTAACCCATGGAGCTGAAGCTCAACAAAGACGAATGATTAAAAAAAAAAAAAAAAAAAAAAAAAATCTTCCTCTTAAATGCAACTCCCTTTGACATGCATATGATGAAAATACCCTTTGCTCTTTTCACAACTGTTTGGCTGTTCTTGGCTCCTGACTGTGTGTTCCATAAATGTATGTTCATTTTAGATGGCAAATGCCTCAAAGGCAGAAGGTGGGTCTGCGGATCCCACTTCCTGCAGAGCTCAGAGGAATACCGTAGACAATGAACAATGACGGCCATGATGGAAAGCTTGGGTCTGTGTCTTAGTCATGGGAAGAAGGAACAAAATGAAGACGGGCCAGATGAGCTCTTAATATGAGTCAGAAAATAGACTGATGCTTACAATACACCATTATCCTTGACTATCTCCACAACTCTGGCAGTTGCTATATCCATTTATGCAGTGAATACTGAGGCTCAGAAAAACAAAATTATGTGCCTATGTGGTGGAGGTGGGATACGGTAGTCTGACTTCATATCTGTTCTGTGGTTTCCCCTCTTCCCACTCCTAGTACACAGAACAGTTAATGGGTTAGGCAGATTGGGTTATCAGCGCCACCATCGAAATTTTAGCTTGAGCAAATTATTTATCATCTCTGAGCCCCATTTCCTCTATAATAAATGAAATGGTAATACCCATTTCCCAGGATAATTATGAAGATTAAATGAGATTCTGAAGATGACGGCATTTAAAGCCCCTGGTGCTTTGTAAGCATTCAACAAATGATAGTTGCTGCTACGTGGTTGTGTGATTGACTATCATTTCCACTACATCTTCTCGTCTTCCTAGGTTCACAGCCCAATGACTATTTTGCAAGAGGTATTTTGGTCCCTGTTTTCACCCTGAGATGTCTGTGGCTTCCACAGACAAGCTGGTAACACCTGCAGGCCTTTCCTGCACACCACCTTTCCTACACCCGGTTCTAAAGTTCAGGGCAACAGAATCTGGCCCCAGGCTACCCCAAAGCCTAGAGAACCGCTCCTGCAGGGTGTGAGAGCCACAACTATGTTTCCATGTTGGCTGCAGCAGGGCTGGTGACTTCCACGTCCCCCATAAGGAAGCCAGATGGACCTTGCTCTCTCTCCAGCAGTCAGCACTGCTCAGGCAGCAAAGGCCATGAAGTAAGCTCTTTATCACCCAGGGCTGCTTCTCTTCGGCTTTTCTGTTGTTGTTTGATAAACATTTGTAATGTTTCCCAACAGCTGAAGTACTTCCGGGTCTGCTCCACCACCAGGCCCACAGTGAGTGCAGATTGAAGGAAACCAAGTCTCCCCCTACTCCTCCCCTTGCTTTCAGTGCCTCTGCCTTGGCTGCTCACATGCCTCTTCTCAGCAGCTCCTTTGCAGAGAGAGGGAAGGCCTGGATAAGTCCTCCCCAAGAAGGCCAATGCCTTCTTCCTTCTTTTTCTCAGGAAACAGCGAGGTTTACCTGAAAGAAGGTAGAATTTAAAGGCTGACAGGCAAGGTATGAATGCCAGGTCTGCGATTTCTTCGCTGAATGAGCTTGCCTAAAACACCTTCAGAGTCTCGATTTTCTCTTCCGTCAAATGGGTTTCTAATACTAGCCACCAGTCTGTGGAGAAAAGATGCAATTAATAGAGGCGGAAGCAATACAGACTAAGTGACAGCCATCCTAGATCCTTTCGAATTTCCTTGCTATGGCATTGAATTGTTTGAAAGACGTTAAGAGGAGTGATCTAAATTAATCCCTCCATTTCCATATAAAATATTTGACAATGTTTTTTTCTGGTAGAATAAGGATCAGAGATCAGCAACATTTTTCTGTAAAGGGCCAGATTAGAAATATTTTCCACTTTGGGGGCTGTATAGTCTCAGTCACAACTATGTAACTTTGCCCTGTAGCACAGAAGGGGCCATATATCATATGTAAATAAATAGGTGTGGCAGTGTTCCAATAAAACTTTATTTACAATAGCAGGTGGCAGTGGGCTGGACTGGCTCACAGGCTGCAGTCTGCCCAGCCTTGGGTTTGGAGCTGGTGAAGAGCATGCCCCTGGCCAAGCAAAGCAGAGGGCCAACCTCCCTCTTTCTGCCAGCACCCTCTTAGAAATCCACCTCGAGGGCTCCAGAGGCAGAGCCCTTGCAAGCCACTGAAATCCTCCCTCTGCCTTTGAGAACTGGAGGTTTAGATTTATGGGCATGACAATTTGTTTCACATAATTCTGTCAGTAATTACATCGACTTCCACCAGCAGCCATTAGGTAAATGATTTGGCCCTTTCCCCTGAGTAATATTTTCCCCCACTGAAATAAATGGAGGGTGCATTTCTCTCCCATAAGTTAAGCATATTATTTGCCTCATCACACAAGGCAAATGCAGTAGCTCTGAGCTATTAGTCTATCACTGCAGCAATCAGACGGCCAGGAGCCAGAAGTAATTTACAACAGGGAAGTAAACAGGGCCCCAGATAAATAAATAAGAGACCTGGGCTGATCTGGGGCCTGAAAAGATTAAGTAATGAGAGTATCTAACGAGAGATTTAGTGCTAAGTGAACTAGGACCAAAGCAGCATCCCATGGAGGAATGAAATTATATCACTGGAAAGAGATATTACTGAAGTCCCTCATGCTGAGCAGGGAATCAGCACTTTTTGGGAGGGGAGGGCTACCATCATTAGCATAGCAATTTGGGACTCTTCATTGGAGTCTGGCTAATTAGCTGCAGGTAAATGAGTTATATACGGTAGGCAAGCAGGGGGCAGTGACCCTACCCACCAGGAAAGCCTGGTAAGGTCCTCAGTGGTTGTGGGATTCTAAGTACCAGGCTGGGGTCTTTTCTTAAATACAAAGGCTCCTTATAAAGGAGAAGTAGCTATCTGGGATGGAAAAGAAAATGATGCTGATACAAAGCTGACTTTAGCTTTTTAACTTCTCAAATGCCTAGAGGGTGGAGACTGGGCTCCTAATGAATTGTCTTCCCTGGAACTGCTGTGAGCTCTGGGAAGCAGTCTCTGTCACCCCCACCTCAAGGAGACTCCCTTTCTCTTCCCTTCCTTTGGATGGCACTGCCACTCTTCCTTTGGATGGCACTGCCACTCTTCCTTTGGATGGCACTGCCACTCTCTCAATAGCAGGGTGGAATCTTTAGGGAGTCATCCTCCAATTTTTCCTTCTGATTGACTATTCTGTTGATTCTTTCCTTGGAATTACTCTCATGTGAGGTTTGTCCTTTCAGTTCCCTTCTTTAAGCAAAAAAGTACATCATGACAGCAACCACGTGGAGGCAGTCCTAGTGCTTTGGTAGAACCACTCACAATTTTTCTACAGGTGAGAATGGCTAATCCTTAGTTTCTGCAGCAAATCATAAACCAGTATCATAAACATCCTTTTCTTAAAAAAGTAACTGCTATCCCAGCTGGCCCAACCCAGGGAAGCGTCAATCTTTTACTTCTTGTAAGCTAAGATTCTGTCTTCTGTGATCCCCCTGTCGCTTAATGAAATATCATGGCTGAGGTAAGCAGGTACCTTTAGGCTGTGCCCACAGCAACAAACCAGAAATCTGAGTGCTGAGGTTTGTGAGTCCCGCACTGCTCCATGCCTCCGTTTCTCCAACTGTAAAATGAGGGCATTGCTACAGAAGTTCCAGAAGGTGCCATTCAGCTCTGGCATTCTATGAAGGTGGCTTCTTACCCACTGAGCGGTTGCTGTAGAGACAAGAGCTTACACAGAGCTTGGCACAGAATGGAGAGTCGCATGTGTGATCAGAGATTCTTCCAGCTGCCTTGGGAGGAGCCAGAAAAAGACTAAAACAAACCTGAGATATACCACACCCCACCACACACACACACGACTCTTATTTTCTTTCTTTCCTTTCTATTACCATATCTCTATCTTTAGCACCCCATTCCCTGTTTAATTTTATTGTTGCTGTTATCTTTTCTTCCTTCCTCCCCTTCTTCCATTCTTCAGGTTTTCTTCCTTTCTTTCCATTCTATAACCCTTCCCCCCGACCCGATTCATTTAACAAATATATCCTCACTCATAAGACACCTCTTCTCTTTCTTATGACATGGATTAAAGATAATGATGAAGTCAGGTTGTTCCTAACAGCAGCCTCTCTCATTGACTTTATTGCTCTTGAGCAAATAAAGAGAGTCTCAAGAGCTTACATTCTTCAGTGCAAGGTGGGTGACGGGCCCATGATTGAATGATGGTAGCTTTGCAGAAAGGAGAAGTGACAGGTAGGGATGGCGGGGGGGCAGGATGTAGGAGAAGAACAAACAGTAGGTTGGTGGTACAGCTTTATACAACACCAAGCCCGAGTGTCTCAGAGTTAGTTTGGAAAACATTAATATTTTGTTGCACCAGTGTGGCTCTGGTTCAATTATTTTAGAAGATATGGTTCATTTCAGGTCTGGACTAATTCACCAGAGGTATTTCAAACAACCTCTGGTTTAGATCTCAGATCAAGAAAAAAAATAATTTGGAGGTTTAGGTCAATGTTCAATAAATTAGTGAAACCTATTCCTTTTTCTTTTTTTTTTTCCAGACCAAGGTTTGGTTTTTGTTTGAGTCTCCACAGGTTATTTTTGTAAAGCCTTCACTAAGTTGAGGCTTCCAATAGCTAGACAATCCCTTTCAATGTCTATTAGAAGTCAAAAAATCAATGAGGCCTAGAGATGAAGCCAACACAGCTTATCTTTTCATTTCACTGTATCGCAGAATATTATTCCCAGATCTTTGAAACAGCATCAAAAACAACATTCCCCTCCCCAGTTCTCAGTCTCAAGCACTGGCTCACATCTGCTTGAAGAGGATTCTAGCATGGGCTGTTTCTTTCTCTTTGGTGGGAGACCCACTGTTGGAGTATGAAATCCTCCCACACTGGGTTAGTTTTATTCTCATTTGTGTGTGCTTGTGTGAGTGTGCATGAGCATATGTGTGTGTGCGCACACATGCTGTTAAATAGTCATTCCGGGCTTTTGCAGGGCAACGAGGAGAGAGCTCTGGTTTGGAACAAAAGGCACCTTTGACCATATAGTGAGAGGGAATAGCAGATTTTGGAGAGACCAGGTTCCTTCTCTCATTTGCTCATTTCCAGAGTGTGTAGCGAGTACCCACCATGTGCTAGATGCAGTGGTAGATGATTGACTGTAGAGTCAACAGAACAGATAAAATCCCTGCATTCAAGAAGCTTACAATCTACTGGGGGGATGAAAGAGCAAAATACAAACAAGTAAACAAATAAATGAGCAAAAATAATTTCAGGTAGTGATAAGTGCTATGAAAAAATAGAGCAGGATCATCTTGTAGACAGTGACCAATAAGGAAGGGGACCATGACTGCAGACAGGGGTGTTAGGAGAGGGTTCTCTGAGGAAGTGATGGCTGAGCCAGGACTTGAATTTCAGGAAGGATCTGGCCACACTGACATTTGAGGTCAGCATATTCCAGGCAGAAGGAACAGCAAAGCCAAGAAGAGAATGCAATTGTTGGAGCAACAGGAAGAAGGCTCATGATGCTTCGGTGTGGTGTACATGGGGAGGGTGGCGTGAGACGGCACTAGGACGAGTACCAGGGGGCCAGATGATGTAGTGCAGGAGCTTAGGATTTCTTCTCAGGACTACGTAAAGTCACTGGAACTTTTAATTGGGGGAAAGAGGAGATTCAATTTGCCTTAAAACACTAATGGCGGCTGTTCGATTGACAGTGAACAACACAGGAATAGGAGACGCAGCAGGAAGATTACTGAGGTCCTTGAAATCCAGCCAGAAGGACTGCTGGTCCACGGTGATGGCAACAGAGACAAAAGGTGGTGAACACATTGGTAATGCATGGTGAAGACAGAGATGGCAAGTTCTACCCAATATGCACATCACTCACATCAACAGCCCTCTACTCAGGGAGGAACTGGAGAACAGAATATTCCCTGGGCAACTCTGTCTTTCCCTGCTGCTGCTTTTCCAGCCCCATTAGACCTAATGATCTCCCATCCTTCACTTTTATTTAAATAAAGGAAGTGTCACACATAGGGAAAATGATCTGCAGAGAATACCATTAGCAATGGAACACGTAACAATTATTTCCTAAGATAATGTTGTTCAACAGCTACGCCCTTGAGAACTGGTGGTTGGCAACGGTCTGCTCTGAGTTCTAACGTGAAATGAAAGTCCGCGAAGGTCTCAGGTGGAAGCCTGACCCATGCACATCTCTTCCAGGGAAAAGAGAGCTCTCCCTGGAGGCCAGAAAACATTTACAGGAATAATTTACCGTCTCTGACACAGATCTGCCACTATCATCTCTACGGACCAAAAACACCAATTATGAGCCAAGATGTCAAAGAGCTTCTCTCAACCATCACTGTGGCTGCCTTTCTAATCCCTAATATCTCACCATAGCGTTGCCCAATAATTTGAGTTAATTTAACAGTCAGTGTCTAGCACTAAAGTGAAATTATATCTGTGAGTTGATTCAGCAGCCCAAAAAGGATTTTCATTTATTGGTCTGGGATTCTCCTATAGAGAGAAGGTTTTATGTGTGTGTGCATGGTATGTTAGGTGTATGTGCCTGTGCTTTTAACAATAAGGATTCAGAGTGGGAGATAGATATAGGAAGAAGACTATTAGAGCAATGATATCAAGAAAACTGATGATTCTGCATTTCTCTCTAGATTGCTAACATTGGTTTTCATCTTTTAAAAAGTATTAAAGTTGGCCGGGTGCAGTGGCTCACACCTGTAATCCCAACACTTTGGGATGCTGAGGTGGGTGGATCACGAGGTCAAGAGACCGAGACCATGCTGGCCAACATGGTGAAACCCTGTCTCTACTAAAAATACAGAAAAATTAGCTGGGTGTGGTGGCACATGCCTGTAGTCCCAGCTACTCAGGAGGCTGAGGCAGGAGAATCGCTAGAACCCGGGAGGTGGAGGTTGCAGTGAGTCAAGATCGTGCCACTGCACTCCAGCCTGGTGACAGAGCGAGATTCCATCTCAAAAAAAAAAAAAAAAAAAAAACAATTATTGAAGTTAGATTTATCTGAGCATCCTGATCCACAACACAGTTTCATGAATCCCAAATGGAATGAGGCTGAGATAGAGGAGATTAGTCCTAGGTTATCCTTGTACTCTCTTCAAAATCCAGTTTTCTTCTTTAGACTGAGCATTTTTACCTCCAAAAGTCAAGATGCTCCCTTTATCTGGAGAAATGTTGGCATGATTCAACATATATTTCAATCAAAAGCTGACTCGTTGACTAAAAATTCAAGTCCAGAGCCCCAGACACACCGAGAGGCCAAACCATCAGTTCAATAGCAGGATATTCCACTTGGCCAACCGTGGGGAGAGTTTCTGGCTATGCAACAGGCAGTGCTAATCAAGGGGCGGCGGGGCACACTTCTAAGCAGGCTTCATCACCATAAGCAGGGTGAGGAGAATTAGAAAAGGAATGATGGGAAGAAAGAAACACCATGAATAAAACATTAGAATATTATTCTAAACCATGAATCAAAAACTCAGGTCCAGCACACCAAATTCAGGCAAGGAGCGTGAAATTGACTTAAATGTCTCCATTTCTATTTGGTTTGGACAGTGCTGTGTTATCATAGCTTTGCTGTTGTTAATATTGCGTCAACACTTTCATTACAGGCCTCAACCTCCAGGACTTTGTAAGTGAACTACAAACCTTACAAACGGAATTTAATGTTCAAATCCAGGATACTGAGTCCATAGGAAAGCCAGAAGAAAGACAAAGTTACAGATGTTTTTGGTGATTTGAAATTATGCTAGAATTTGGGGCATCAAATTAAAATACTATTTGTCCCCTGGAAGGATTCCCAAATGTTGCTTGAAAATGAGAGATAATTAGGCTCTTTAGAAATGTTTCTGTTGATGCTGAATGTGGTTCAAGAACAAATATTTCAAGATTATTAGATGTGGGTACATTTGCATCATTCAGACAACTGAAGAATGTGTGTTTGGGTTCTGCTCACCTCAAAAGGTTGTTATTTTTCTATATACAATGCAGTATTTCCCTGATATTTAATTCCATGGATAGTTTCTAACTCCAGATAAAGAGAATGAAGAACCCATGGTATGGGTGAAGGCTGGCTTCTGGTCTTCATTCTTAACAAAGAGATGACTATTTCAGCACCCTTGGTGATGCCACAAAACCCTGCCTAGGCTGGCCAACCCCACCACATGTCACAGGGTGCTGAGAGCAGCACTAGTTTTGTGCAGAAAGGGCTCAGCTGTCACAGTTTCAACTCCGCAGGTGGGTCCCAGCCAAGGAAGTCTGAGAAAGAGCCAGGTGGCAAGAAGCCCACACTTACACCCACCGGGCTCAGGTTAGACATTTCTGTGTTCTATATTCAGCATCCCAACCACCAGCACATTGGAGTGACACACACACAGTAGGTGTTCAACAATGCTTTAGTTGTCCCCGGACACACACTCTCTTCCTAGAAATGGGGCAGGAATGTTAACAGGGAATTGACTGAGTTCCAAGTATCAGCTGGGTGTTTGTTTTATTTTTCCATTTTCCTAACTCACTATTTTCATGTGTAGTAAAGGAGAGTGTACTGATGTATGAAGGCTTTCAGCTGTATGTGCAAGGAGGTGAGCTTGTCTTGCCATCAGCTGTTCAATGTACCACCAGGGCTAAGATTTAGGAGGTTTTTCTGAAGCCCTTACACATACAACCCTTTCTCCCTACATTCCTCCTTTCCTGCAGTCAGTTGGTCCTAGATTTCACCATTATCTCTAATGGTCCAGTGCTGCTCAACAAAGGTTGGTCTGATTTCCTTAAAGGATGGCTTTTCTCACTCTGGTCCATGGCATGACTCTGGGATGATACAAATATCTTCAGAAAACCATCTTGGAAGGCCCACCACGTAAACCAGCAAGAACCCTTACCTTCAAACCAAAGAAAATACTAAATCCATGAAATCACTTAAGCCACCCTTCCAAAGAGAAGGAGATTCAAAATGTTTTATGCAGCAACCTATAAGAAACTCATTTTGTGGGATGTTTCACATTCCAGCCCATGGTTTATTCCCCCATATATCCCTGCCAGTAATATCAACCAGATGTGGCAAAGAAGTCTGTGCAGAATTGTAAAAATTACAAGCATATTCTGTAATTCCAAAGCATTGTAAAGTCACAGTTTGGTTTTCTTTCCTTCTTAAAAAAAATTTAAAAACAATTTCCAAGCTGGTAGAATGTACTTCTCAGTACAAGTATTGCCTGATCACTTTAGAAAACTCTTCTGCTGGTCCACAGGGCTGAAGAGACAAAAAACGTAAAACCCAACTCTGCCTTTGATAAATCGTAGGGAATTTAGAAAGGTCTACTTGCTAGCATGTATTTAGGTCTATAAATCTTTTTCTTTCAATGTTTCAAGTATTAATATCCTAGATCTCAGATAGGAGCATGTGCTCATATATACTCATAGGAGCATATAAGTTCAAAATACTGAACCATGAAAGCTTCATAAATTTACGATTGTTATCTCTCTCTCATTCAAGATGTGTTTTTGCATAGAAAGAGCACCATAAGGTAGGGGAAAAACTCACAGGGAGTAAGAGGGTGAGAAAGTCAGAGAGACCTGGCTTCACTTCTGGTGAGTGAGTGAAACTCAAGCCCAGTTTCATCATCAGTGTAGCAGACCTAAAAACACCTTTCCTGCAGGATTCTTGGGAGGACTGAAGGACCTGGCATCAACATAAGGTACCTAGCATACATTGGGTGCTCAAAAGATGTTTGGTTCCTTCCTTCAAAATATATAAAGTAACAGGGGCTGTATGAGATCGATGTTTCTTAAAGTATGCCCCTAAGTGACACATAACAAAATCACCTAGGGTGCCTATTTATAAAGTCAAATCCCCTGGTCCATTCCAAATCGAATGAACCAGACTTCCTGGATGTGTGGCCTGGGATACAGCATTTTAACCATCGTTTCAAGAGATTTGCTTCTATATGCTAAGTTTGAAACCAACCATAGGCTAGGTCCTTGCTCTGCTGTGGTCCTAGGCCAGCACCATCACTCGGGAATCTGTTAGAAATGCAGATCCTTAGGTCACACTCCAGACTCACACCATCAGAATTCATTTTAACAAGATCCTTAGGTGTTCAGATACATACTAAAGTTTCAGAAGCACAGGTCTAGATTGCTATTCCCAGCTCAAAAATTCTGTAACGCAGAATCTACAAGGCCATTTAAATGTTAACCTTGTTGTCAACTCTGTGGTAAGTCCACAGGCTTCTATGCTCAGCTGGACACATCCTATTGGAGGAGAGGGATGACACCTCCCAGACCTTCATCCCTGGTACTGGCTTCAGATACTACAGAGAGAATGACTCAGCACCCACCATAATCCATTCTCTGTCCACACACAGATTGAAGCAAAACCTGTCTTCAAAAGCATGACAAACCCTGGAATTGATGACATGTGCCATAAGACAAACACAAGGCTGGCCTCACTGCAGCATTCAGCGTTTGGGGGAACAGGGAGAAAAAACAGGAAATGGGGACTCAGTGTGCAAGGACATTTTCCATGAGCTTCGGGTAGTTGTGTCCCTGAAAAACATCACCCCACGTATGAGATGGTGAAGCTGGTCTTGCCATCTCTGGCCTCTGAAATCCGGGCCGGCACACAAGGGAGCAGGTCTCTGCATCCAGCTTCAGGCAGGCGGGCAGTCTCTGAAGACCCCACCAGCCTGATGGATTGGTTTTTCTGTTGTGCTATTATCATTTCACCACATCAGATAACAACTCCACTGGAAAATTGGGTAGTATGGTTTTTGTTTTCTCCACTGGTTTTTCACTTTTATAGCACTGTTTCACATCAATGCAGAGTTTTATAGGGACACATATTGCATGTAGTTATGTTTTAAAGTTTAGTGCTGAATTGGAAGACGAAGGTGGCTGCAAAGGGCTCTGTGAGTAGCAGAAAGCACTACCTAGAGGTGCACGGCTCCAGTCATTCAACAACTCGGAGCTCATTTAGGGTTTCATAGAGATAAAGGAGCTGGCATTCACTGAATTCGTAACTAGGCGCCTGGCACTTTAGTTACTAACTTCTCAGTAGTACAGTACAGGAATCATGGTTAGGAATGTGGGCTCTGGAGTCAGGCAAGCTTGAGTTTCAACTTTGGCTCAGCCAGTTACTGGCTCTGTGACCTTGAGCAAGCTGTCTAAATCTCTAGGCCTCTGTTTCGGTCTCTCTAAAATGGGGATAATATCATGTCTACCTCTGACATCTGAGAGGGAGTGAGAGAATATAGGTGAAACGCTTCGCAGAGCACCTGACCCCTAGCAAATACACCACACACATTTGGGAACTGATCAGGGCTGAATTGCCCCTGCCCCCCACCCCCGAAAGGCTTATGTGGAAGCCCTAATCCCAATACCTCAGAACATAACCATATTGGAGATTAGGTTGTTAAAGTGGTGATCAAGTTAAAATGAGGCCAGCAGGGTGGAGTCCTAATCCAACATAACTGGTGTCCTCATAAGAAGAGGAGACACCAGGGGTATGCTACCACAGAGGCACGACCACATGAGGCGGCAGCAGGGAAGGTGGCTATCTGCAAGCCAAGGAGAGGGGCGCCAGGAGGAACCCACCCAGCCAGCATCTTGATCTCGGACTTCTGTCCTCCAGAACTGTGAGAAAATACATTTCTGTAGTTTAAGCCACTCAGCATGTGGTATTGTGTGATGGTAGCTGAGCAAGCTATTGTAGGAACTATGATTAGCATTCCTATTGTATAGCTAACCAACACAAGACTGAAA
Organism: Macaca mulatta; assembly: GCF_049350105.2. Classification (NCBI taxonomy): domain Eukaryota; kingdom Metazoa; phylum Chordata; class Mammalia; order Primates; family Cercopithecidae; genus Macaca; species Macaca mulatta. Next base: position 178,058,554 of record NC_133411.1, read on the forward strand.
ACAGTGAGGTCACATGCCCAGGGTCACCAGAAGGGGGGATTCAAACCCAGGTCTGTCTGGTTCCCAAGTTTCTGATCCTTGCTTTAATATTGGACTGCCTCAAAGAAACATGAGATCATGGTTCTGAATGCAGCTTCCAATTTGTGTGGGCTTGGAGCATGTACACACGACACCTATGATAAAAGCAGAAAATGGTGAATATGAAGAGGCAGTGCGCACCAGCCGAGATAAAAGTTCAGAGGAGGACTCAGCCCTGGGAAGCAAATTCCCTGGAAGCTGGAGTCTAGCAGCCTTGAACTAGCAGGCTAGCAGGCGGGGTTTCACCATGTTGCCCAGGCTGAACTTTCTGGTGGGGAATCTGCTCTTCCATGATAACAATGCCAGTGACTCGGGGCTAAGTTGGTTGGCCACATTGCATATAGTTTTTGGGTGCCTGGGGATTAACTTTCCAAGTCACTTGCAACTCCACTGCCCAAGTGAATGATAGCAGGTTTAGCCTCAGTGGCATTTTTTTTTTTTTTTTTTAAGCTGTCAAATACCTCATAGAAGGGGATGGAGAATAGATAAGCCCTCCACCTGGCTGCAAGTACAACTGCTTATGCAGCTATGGGTTTTTTGTTTGTTTGTTTGTTTTTGAGACGGAGTCTCACTTTGTCACCAGGCTGGAGGGCAGTGGCGCGATCTCAGCTCACTGCAACCTCTGCCTCCTGGGTTCAAGTGATTCTCCTGCCTCAGCCTCCGAGTAGCTGGGACTACATGCGTGCGCCACCACGCCCTGTTAATTTTGTGATTTTAGTAGAGACAGGGTTTCACCATGTTGGCCAGGATAGTCTCTATCTCTTGACCTCATGATCCACCCACCTTGGCCTCCCAAAGTGCTGAGATTATAGGCGTGAGCCACCGCGCCCGGCGTGAGCCACCGTGCCCGGCGGCAGCAGTAAGTTTTAAATATGGAACAGACTATTTGAACCTGAATCTGGGATAGATGGGCCGAAAGGAGCCCCTTGGACTGCTCATCCTTATATGGCAAAGATAAACTTTTTTTTTTTTTTTTTTTTTTTGAGACAGAGTCTCAGTCTGCCACCCAGGCTGGAGTGCAGTGGCACAATCTCGGCTAAGTGCAAGCTCCACCTCCTGGGATCAAGCGACTGATCCTCACTTCAGCCTCCCGAATAGCTGGGATGACAGGCATGCACCACCATGCCCGGCTAATTTTTGAATTTTTAGTAGAGACAAGGTTTTGCCACATTGGCCAGGCTTGTCTCAAACTCCTGGCTTCAAGTGATTGGCCCTCCTCGGCCTCCCAAAGTGTTGGGATTACAGGCATGAGCCACCGCTCCTGACTGCAATGATAAATTCTTAAAAAAAAAAAGTTGTGAACCATGTGTCCCTCAGCCCCCACGAAAGCTCTCTAATCTGGTAAAACACAGAGGGTATATTTTGTTTGTTTGAGATGGGGTCTCACTCTGTTGCCCAAGCTGGAGTACAGTGGTGTGATCTCAGCTCACTGCAACCTCTGTCTCTAGGGCTCAAGCAATCCCTGCACCTCAGCCTCCCAAGTAGCTGGGACCACAGGTGCAGGCCACCATGCCTAGCTATATTTTCGTATTTTTGGTAGAAGCGGAGTTTCACCATGTTGCCCAGGCTGGTCTCGAACTCCTGAGCTCAGACAATCCAACTGCCTTGGCCTCCCAAACTGCTGGGATAACAGGCATGAGCCACTGCACACAGCCATGCAGGGGATTTTAATCACTGTTTGCATCTTGCCTTCTGCTCCTTCTAAAGAATTTCTGGCAATATTAACCAGTCAGCCTTTAAATAACTAGAAATCCTTCACTGTCTCTCCCATGGGTAGGTTAAAGAAAAACCTGGAAGGGGATGGCAAAGGGAGAAACTAATAGCCTATAGGCCATGCAAGATCATGCTCCATCCTGTCCTCGCTAGATGAAGCCCAGAGAGGCCAAGTAACATGCCCAGGGCCACACAGCTTACAGGTAGAAGAGCCAGCATGACGACCCAGGTCTTCCCACTCCAAGTGCAGTGCTCATCCAACCCGCCTCTAATTTGGAGACTGGACTCCTTCCCTAGGTGCTGCAATGTTTATACTACAGAGCCCAACGCCTCAGCGTATGCACTGCTCTCATCAGCTGGCCAGTCAAGGTCAGCCGTGACCATCTTCCATGCAGTATTTACTATGTGCTTTGTTCAATGCCAATTTTTTTCCCCCAGATAATTCCTATTTATCCTCACAACAACATGGAGAAGTCATTTCTACCATTGTCTATGTTACTGATGAAGAACCTGGGACAAGAGAGGTTAAGTAACTTGCCAAAGGTTTCGGGACACACAGTGGGCAGTCCCTTAACCCCTTCACTTGACTGCCTCCTCCTGTCCTCTGCTCTGGGTCAAGTGCTGCAGGAGCCTAGAAAGAACAGAAGCCCAGTCTCCACACTTGACCATGATCTATGTCAGGATGTCAGGGGGCAAATATTTACTGAGTGACCCAAGTATGGTAGAGACCTCACTGGGCATTTTGCAGACCACAGCAATATAAGTTCAGGGCACCTCCAAGATCTGGGATTTCTGGGATTCTATGGCTCATGCTCTGTGTGTTTGAACAGCATAAGAGGACAGATACCCCGCTAATACACACATGGGTCAGATGGTACTGGCTGTGAGGATGGGTACACGGAGGGTAGCCAGCAAAGTCCTAAGGGAAACCCTCGGATATATGACAGGTCCATCACCAATCCTTTTGAGCATAACTTCAGCTGCCCATGGTAGTTAGCATGGCAGTGTGGTATGCTAGAAAACATAAGGAATTGGCAGAGACCCAGATGTGTACCAAGTCCTAGTTCCATTGCATCCTAGTTATACAACTATGGGTAAGTTAGATACCCCTAAGCTTTAGAAATAGATTTAATAATGATTCTCTTTGCATGATCGTTGTGATGGTTAAGTCTAAGCAGTGAGGCAAAGTGCCCAGTACAGTATTGCTTCTTAGATAGATGGGATATATAATATATACATATATATATATGCAGTAATATGCAGTAATCTAAACTTTGAGCTTTAATTTCCTCACCTATAAAATGAGAGCATTGATTCAGGCTTAGGCAGGGAACTCCCAGTAGAGACAAATGCAGACTCTGGAGTCAGGTTACCCAAATGTGAATCCTGGTTCTGCCACTAAGTAGTTGTCTGATATTGTTCAAATTCTTTAACCTTTCCATACCTGTTTCACATGTATAGAACAATACTAACCATAGTGCCTATCCCACAGAGTTGTCAGGAGAATCAAATGAGTTAATAGACATGAAGTGCTCAGAACAGCACCTGGCACTCAACGTGTTTGCTAGTGCTATTACCTATCTGGAAGTGCTATTGTAAGGATCCAAAGTACTCAAAGCACAGGGAACTGCATATACAGTGGATGCTCAATACACTAGCAGACATCTGTTGTTTTCGCATTTCACATCCCTTCTTCTGTCTTCTGATAGCAGAATTACTCTTTACTGTGGGGAGCCCATTCTCTAAGCAAGTGGGATGAACACAGCTTGATCATCAGAGGACACCATCTCATTAGCAACATTGATTGGCTGGGACGTGGGCATATATGACCAAGCTAAGTAATCAGAGTCTACCCTCAGTTCTTTCCAACAGGAACATTGACCAAGTCCCTCTTCACCAGGATCTCTGAATTAGTGCATTTTGAGTCTTTTGCATTAGCTCACAAACAAGTCCATGGTTCCAAGGGAGTGAAGGAGCAAGATGAAGACCTAAGGACATCTGCAAGACCCTGGATCCAGCTGTTCCTGAAGCCATTCATAACTACTACTGCTCTTCTCAGCTATGTGAATCAATATATTGCCTCTCTGGGCTAAACTAACTTCTGTCACTTGCTAGTGAGTGGTGTTATAGTCACAGCATAGGTTCTCATAAATATTATTTCCCTTTTCATTACTATTCAAAGCCTGTTTTTATTACATGACTATAGACTTTCCAAGAGATATTCTTTGGATAAATACAAAATATTAAGTAGTTTTGCCTGTACGACAAATTAAAAAAGTAGTATCAAGAATTGTTTATCCCACATGGCATACTCTGGCATAGCCAGCCACATAGAACCCACATTTAGCATGAAAAATGCCTCACTGTGTCTATTGAGATGCAGTGCTCTTTTAAAACAGAGCCAGTGGCATATGTATACACACTCATGATTGCACAGTTATTGATTTCTAATTTGTACCCTGCTTACTTCCAAAAAGGCTCTGGAGTGGCTGACAAAATAAGACAAAGACACAGAGGGCCATTAAGGAAAATCAAAGATCAAGCCCAGAGAGAAAAAGGGATTGCTGATTATAGCCCAAACTTGGGTTAATATAGCTGCTTCAATAAAAAAAAAAAAAAAAAAAATTATATTTAGCTCTCAGCTTTTTGGCAGCCATTCAAAGTGTGTCATAATAGGGCACATAGAGAACTGGACATCCTTCATGTCTACAGCTCAGCACCCAGAACAGAGGCCATGCTGGAACAGACACGCAGGGAAAACCTTACTGAATGAGTGAGTGAACGAATAAATGAATGAACAGTGGATAAAAGAATCAAAGCTCGCCAAGGGCGCTGTTTCTATCCTTAGGCCTATATCATTCATTTATTCATCTACCCAGTCAACCATCACTGACTGAGAGCCTATAAGTGCCAAACTACACCCGGACAGGGACCCAGCAAGAGACGGATACCAAAATGAGCCAAATGTCATCCCTGCCTTCCCAGCTGCAGCTCTCTGACTTGACGCAAAAGCTCAGCGTAATTGACCTCAATGCTTATCACAACTCCTAGTCTCTTCATGCCTCCCAGAGAAAGGAGATCAGAAACTGAGGTGGTAAAGACGGGAACTGTAGGAGTAATAAGAGTTGCCTTGGTGCTTACACTTATACAGCAATTTAAAAAAAAACATGCACACCATATGATCTCACTGGATACTTACAGTTCCTCTACAAGGTAGGTAAAAGGGAGGAGAGGGTATCTCCCTTTACTGATGAAGATATTTAGATACCAAAGGAAAAGTGACTCTGTCAAGCTCTCTCAGGACATGGCAGAGGACATAACTCATAGGTTCCTCATGCCCACGTCCCTGGCTCCCAGAATCTCAGAGACCCGTTATCACCACTTGAACTTCCTACTTTGCCTGGATCAAGACCAGCTCTGCAAAAAATGGCCATCACCTGATAGCCATGGGAAGGTTTCTGTGAGCAAGAACCAGCCCACCTGAAAACCTGCAGCGGCTGGGATGCTCAGACCCCACCCACATAAAGTCGTCCAGCATTCCAGCCTCACAGGTACCTTCCCTTTGCCTTTAAACTGATGCTCATTTCTCAGATGAATAGTGTATACTCTGCTGCAGTACTTAGTTAAGAGCAGGTTGAAAGGTGCAATGCAGTACTGGGTGGAGAGATGGTGATTATGTGAGCATCTAAGGGCAGAGCTATACAAGGCAGGGGATGTTACAAACCAGGGTGGTGTCTGGTATGCCTATTTGGCATAGCTTATCCAGCTCTTCTGGACCCGCTGGGCTGCTGAACAACATTTCCTCTGCCCCCATGCCCATCCAGGCAGACCCAGACTGGAAGAGTAAAAAGGAGGGTATAGCCTTTCCTACATTTAGCAAAGTCAGCTAGGGCGACTGAGCCAGAGAAAAGGGGCACACAGCAAGAGGAGACCCGACAAAGTTCAGAAGGCAAGCAAGACCACTGCATGACTGGAATACCAGACAACCCTGGCCTGTTCTTGTTCCAGCAAAGTGCCCTTTTAAAATAAATTTATGTATATAGTCTCTGTGTGTGTGGCTGTGTGTATAGACATATATAAATATATATTCCTAATTCAGAACTCCTTCGTAAGTGCACACACTGACATGTGTTTCGTGTTTCCCAATTTATCCCAGAGCCTGTATGCAGTGTTTGGCTGCACAAGTAGGCATTAAATGCAACCATTGGGAATCAGAATGGTGGCCACAATGTTGGAGCCTCCCTGCAATGTTAGAGTCTTCCCAGCCAGGCTGTAAATCTTGCTACCTGACTGCAAAGCCATCCAGGACTGTGTCGCTTCATTCAGAAAGGTGAGCCTTGGGCAATCCAGTACACCCCATGAACTGAGTCACTACCAGCATGATTTTGGGTTCACTGTCAATAATTTAATTAGCACTTGCCTGACGTCTGCAATACATGAATCACAGTCTCCACTGTCACCTGCAACTCCAGCTCCTGGGCTTCCAAACTCTCCCACCAAATAACAGAGGTATCTCCAACTCTCCCCTCTCCTCATTTTACCCTGGACCACTGAAAAGGATAAAGCAAAATTCAACATGCTTCTTCCTTTTCCCACAAAATCATAAACCCCCAGACCCAGGGTTCCTCGACTGGCAGCGCTAGGAAGTGGGAAAAAGGAAAAGGCAGGAGCTACTCCAACCAGCAAGGTGATAAGGTTGCCGTGTTTGGTCCAAACTGTTGCCTTCTGAGACCACTGGCAGTCTCGCGTGAATAAATCTATCTCAAACCCCACCTCAGGGAATTTCCCTGAAAGTAAGTTCAGACCCACAGTAAATGGAAAAATCTCCTCCTTCTTTGCAAGGCCATTGATCGACTACCACACATCACTAGTCCTCACTGATCACACAAGCCGCCGATGTCTGAGAGAAGGAGCAAGAAGTCAGGCCTGGAAGTGTTTGGGGGTGGACGTCAGGTCAAAGCCCTGCTCCAAGTCTCTATGTCAGGGCCTAACTGCCAAGCTCCACACGGCACGGCGCTCCACAAACCACATCCTCCGCGTCACCAAAGCCAGGCAAGGCACAAGGTAGAGAACACAAGGCAACTCTACTCACAGTCTGGTGAGCTTCGGTGTGCTCTGGAAAAGCAATTCTGGAAGGACTTGGAGCTTATTCTTGTTCAGGCGCCTAAAGAGGAAAGAGAATGGAAGGATGTCAAGGGGACATTAAACCAGATCAAATGTATTCAGATACCACTTTAATCAATCAGTCAATCAATCAGTAGGCATTAAGAGACTCTCTACATCTTTCAGTATGGGCTGCTCAACACATGTAAGGTATAGTCCCTGTCGGTGGGGCTTAGAGTCAGACTGGGAACGCAAAGCAAAGGTCAGTCAAAAGTAAAAACACAGCACACGCACTGTGCTGCCACACCTCCATCAGCTGTGATCTTGGACAGACATCACTAATGGATCACAATATTCCTTCCCATGGACCAGACAAGACTTTTGAACTTTTCTCGCCATGAGCTCCATGTAGCTATTGCTGAGTGATGGAAATAGCATGTGAAATATGCCCCTAAAAACATAAAGGGGCCAGGCACGGTGGCTCACGCCTGTAATCCCAGCACTTTGAGAGGCTGAGGCAGGCAGATCATGAGGTCAAGAGTTCAAGACCTTCTTGGGCAACATGGTGAAACCCCATTTCTAATAAAAATACAAAAAATTAGCTGGGCATGGTGGTGCATGCCTGTAGTCCCAGCTACTTGGGAGGTTGAGGCAGGAGAATTGCTTGAACCCAGGAAGTTGCAGTGAGCTGAGATCGTGCCACTGCACTCCAGCCTGGTGACTGAGCAAGACTGTGTCCAAAAAAAAAAAAAAAAAGAAAGAAAGAAAGAAAGAAAAAGAAGAAAAAGAAACCATAAATGAAATATCAGAGGAAATATTCAGGATCCTAAACGGTGATCATGGGAGCAGATAGCAGTTGCTTTAGGAATAGAGAAGAGGGCATGGCAGATCCCCTTGGATTGAGGAACAAAATGGAATTCTGGCCATCTTGGCTCTGTGGACCAGAGTAGGGTTCCACTGTGAGTTTTGTGGGTCCTTGGCAATTTTGCCTTTGTGGGCTGCTTTCTCCATCAAAAAAATTTTTCATATTATATTTTATAACTATGTTGGTATAAATGCAAATATATTAACATTACATAACATTTCTACCCAAAAGTTCATTTTTGTCTTCCAATATTAGAAGAAATTAAAACATTTTCATGAGCCCCTAACAGTATTATAGATCCTTATCACCGTCTCCACTGGGACTCATGGAGAAGTACGCGCTGGGTCAGGAACCAAGGTCTGGGCATGAGGTGGGCCAGTAGGGATGGCTCACATTGGATGTTGGCCAACAGAGCCAATCAGTCTCTCTTAAGCATGGTCAATGCTAAACACCCACAGAAAGGCCACCTGAGTTTTTAAGTGACACAGAGTCACCATTATGATCTCCATGAAGGCTGCTTTCTTGGGAGCATTAGGCCAAGAGAGAGGCCCTGTTGCATGCTAGCCCCATGCCCTTCTGCCCTAGTGAGGTGACACAGCCTAGCAAGGGAAATGGGAAGCCACCTAAACCATGGTTAAAGCATACACCCCACAGTCTCCAGAATTCTTCAGAGCCAAAGAGCAGTTCATAGCCTGATGAATTTTTCTACTTAGAGTGAATTGAGTGTGTCCTATTTATTACATGGTATAACTATATGATCCCCATCTGAGAGCTAAGCAAACTAAGGAATAGAAAAGGTGAGCTTCTCCCTAGCTCCTGGCCCCCTTCCCCTGCCACCAAGCAAACATGCTTCCCTATTTGGGATTTTGCTCCCATTTCCCACCCCCCTTTTCTTCCTAGGTCTATGGACAACAACTTTAGAGGGATGAGTGACTAGAAGGAGGCCAAGCAGGACAAAGCATGGGAGAGAGAAGCATTGAAGACTTCACATAATAAGCTCACTGTCAAGAGGGTGCTACTCAGTCTGATAGCCATGCAGCGAGTGGGTAAGCATTGGGCAGGGATGCCATTTACGAGACTCCTGATTAGGAGGAGGCAAGGAGGAAAGGTTGGAAAGTTGGATAAGATAAGCTCTAATTCCCTGGCCACCTCTGGGGCAGCCTGACTCTTGTTTTGTTTTGCTTGAGACGGAGTCTCACTCTGTTGCCCAGGCTGGAGTGCAATGGTGCAATCTCGGCTCACTGCAACCTCCACCTCCCAGGTTCAAGTGATTCCCCTACCTCCGCCTCCCCAGTAGCTGAGATCACAGGCACGCACCACCACGCATGGCTAATTTTTGTATTTTTAGTAGAGATGGGTTTCACCATGTTGGCCAGACTGTTCTCAAACTTCTGACCACAAGTGATCTGCCCGCCTCAGCCTCCCAAAGTGCTGGAATTACAGGAGTGAGCCACCGTACCCGGCTGAGGGAAGCCTGACTCCTAGCCCAGTGCTTTCTCTTTATTTTTAAAAAATTGCTGTAAAATCACATATCATGAGATTTATCTTCTTAGCAATAAAAAAACTGTACACTAAAAGTGTAGTTAGTTCAGTAGTGTTGAGTATATTTACATCATTGAGCAACTAATCTCCAGAACTTTTTCATCTTGCAAAACTGAAACTCTGTCCCTGTTGAACAACAACTCCCTGTCTCTCCTTCTCCCAGCCCCTGGCAACCACCGTTCCACTATCTGTCTCTGATTTTGCCTGGTGCTCTTCGACCACTGCCAGTATCTGCTTTTTGTGTGTTCCTGTCACTAAAGTAGAAAAAAAAAAAGTGGGGAACTCTGGGAAGAGCAGGATGAGGCAGTATCTATTTTTATGTTTCAAGTAGTTCCCATGTTCTCAGTGATAACAGGTGGAAGCCATTGGAACTGGAGAAGGCTTGATGTGATGTCTTTGGGATTCACTGGGGCTGGGCACAGGTCTGGCTATATTGTGCTCTTGTGAGATCTGAGGCAAGCTATCTAGCCCTTTGGACCTCAGTTTTGGATCTGCAAAATGGGTTACGGTGAGTCTTAAATGACACAGTGTCTATGCAAGTGTTCAGCACTTCAATAAGAGCATGGCAACAGTGATGATAATGGTGCTGACTGAGTTCTACATGCATGTCAAACGCCATGTCACGCGCTACACAGGCAGTATCTCAACTGCAGCAGTGCTCACGGTAGGTGTCATTATTAATCCTGTCTCATACAGAACGAACCTGAAGCCTGGGGAGGTCAAGCCATCCCCAAGGCCACAGTGTCAGGAAGTGGTAGTGGCAGGATTTGCACCCAGTCGGTCAGACTCCAGAGCTCTAGTTCTGAACCACCATGTTACTCGAAGCCTTTCAATAAATAACAGCTCCCTATCCCTTTCCCTTTCTTAATTGTTCTGTTTCTTTTCATCCACAGTTGCCACTTCCTGCAACCCATCCAAGGCAATGAACCGCTCTGTGTACACGGGCCTCTCTGAGAAGGAACTCTCTTGGAGGTCCCCAAGGCAGGAACTGGGTCTCTATGTGGGTCTGTCTGGACCCACCCTCTATTGTCACAGCTGTACAAGCCTTATAAGAGTTACATTCAGAGAACCAACACTCCAGTCTAGGCAAAAATCCTAAAACCCAGCCTGCCGCTGTCTGCAGTGAGTAGGGTGTTCAGTTTGCCGAAAACCCTAAACCAGAGTTGAAGCTAAAAATAAAACCAACTTGGCTCCAAGGCTCCTGGAAGGAAAGGAATCATTTTGTTTTTTGCCGGTATTTGTGGCTGGACAAAAATAAAATACAACCAAATTTAGTCAATTGTGCGCTGCCCACTGCTTCATAAACCCTGAATGAGGATTCTGGGGCAGATGGGTGGGGCTCTGCTCCCAAAAGCCTTGGGGCCGTTCCACTTGAGCTTGGGCAGGTCGCCTCCTGGTTCTCAATATCAGAAGGAGCTAGATACTGTATTTCCAGGTAACTCCAGGATCTATTCCTATTTACTGAGTGAACAGCCTGGCCTGGAAAGTCTTCCTTGAAAAGGTGATGAAGGCTCCAAGCTGTATAAGGTACACTTCCCATGTGGCCGCTATGAAAGCAGCCCCTGAACAGGAAAATGAACAGAATGAGATGTGCTGTTCTCCTGATAAACAGGTAAGTGCCGGGTGCAGACAGTGGCTATTGGCCACGGTGCACTCATGCCATCTGCTGTTCTGTTATTCTGGGCCCAGAGGTGGAGATCTCCTGCCATAGTTCAAGCTGGAAGTAAATCCACGATTACTGAATGGAGAACAGGACTGAATGCGACTCATATGAGGACAGAACTGAAAAAGTCAGCAAACGAGATGTGGGCCAGGGCAATGACAGGATAAGGCCTTCCTAGGTATTCCCTCTCCCGCTCAGATCAAAACTCCTTCTCAGCCTTCCTAATGCAACAATGGGGAGCACAAAGGTAAAAAAACCAACTGGCTGCTGAGTTGCAAAGTCACACTGATTTTTCAGCCAGAACTGAGAAGCACCAAGAAATAGGCCCTTGTCTTTGTGGAACCACTAAAGGCCTTTCTGGATGTACCTGGGTGTAAGATATAATTAGAAATTTTTGCCACTTCATTGAATTCATCCATGTATCCATTCAACCATTCATCCATCCAACTGTTCATTTATCTGTACATCCAACCACCATCCATCTATCCATCAACCCATCTACCCAAGCATTCACTCACTCATCCATCCAACCACCATTTACCCATCCATCCATTCTTTAATTTCTCCAGTCACTTTTTTCAATATGAACATACAAAAATGAATAAGATACAGTCCCTTCTTTTAAAAATGTCATATGCTTACTGTAGAACACAGATCTGAAAACAAAAAATTGCCATGATCTTGAAAGCAAAGGTGTTGTGTGAACACAGAGAAGCAGCAGCTAACCCAGTCCTTGTTAAAAGAAGACTTCCTAAGGAAGATGGTTTTGAGTTTAGTTTTAAAGGATGACTAGGACTCCTTAAGGAGACAGGGATGGAGAGTTCTAGACTGAGAGAGCAGTACATGCTCTGTACTCCATGGAGGGCCAGGAGACAGAGGAGCATTTGGGAAGCAGGCTGGCATTGCTGGAACGCAGAGGTGACCTGCCAACACAAGTGATGAAGGTGTACAACTAGGCAGCAGTCATACCACAAGGGGCCTTTTTATCCATAATAAAGAATTTGGGCTTGGCTTTTTACAGACAGTAAGAGGGAGACAGAGAAAGGGTTTGAGCAAGGGAGTGATACTCTGGTTTGAATTTTACAAAAGTTCTCCTAGCCAGGCACGGTGGCTCACGCCTGTAATCCCAGCACTTTGGGAGGCCAAGGCGGGCAGATCACAAGGTCAGAAGCTTGAGGCCAGCCTGTCCAACATGGTGAAACCCGATCTCTACTAAAAATATGAAAATTAGGTGGGCATGGTGGTGCACATCTGTAATCCCAGCTACTCGGGAGGCTGAGGCAGGAGAATCACTTGAACCTGGGAGGCAGAGGTTGTGGTGAGCTGAGATCACGCCATTGTACTCCAGCCTGGTGACGGAGCAAGATTCCGACTCAAAAAAAAAAAAAAAAAAAAAAAATATATATATATATATATATATATATATATATATATATATACACACACACACACACACATACACACACACACACACACACACACACATCTCCTGAGTAGCAGTAAGCCCGGTTTGGAAGAGGGTGAAATCAGAAGCAGGAAAACCAGTTCACAGGGTTCTTGGGTAACCAGTGTCTCTGTGTGAAGACTTGGTTAAGGATAACAGTGTGGCTGAAGTGTAGGAGAGAGGGGTGAGTACAATCGACTGGGTTTTGTGACAGGATGTACGTGAGGACTGAGGGAGTTACAGGAGTGCGAGTATGAAAAGTGGCTCCAGGTTGAGTAACTGATCAGTCAAATTACCAATCCCTAATGAAAGGAACAGAGAAGGGAGGAACACCATGCGGAAGGTGTGTGTTTAGATTCAGGATTTCTGAACACTGAAATCTCTCAAATATGTTTTGACAACTAATCGCAGCAGCTAGTAATAACACTAAAACCATGAGCTAGGCATTGTACTGAGCACTTTACATGCACTACCTCATTTAATCTCCATGGAAACACTCAGAGGGCCAGCGCTCTTCGCATCCCTATATTTAGGAAATACCGGCCTAAGACGGTTAAGAACTTGCCCAAAGTCAAGCTTGACCAATGTGATAGTTGGTGGGACTTGAACCCAGGTGCCTGCTGCTAAGCCTGTGCTCTTACCTACTATGTGTAGTGAGAATTCTTAATTTAGCCCTTCATTATAAACTGTCTTATCACCTACGTTTCAAAGGTTAAAACTGGGAAATACAACTAAAAATTCCTTTGTGTCCCAACAGTAGCCAACACAGCATCAGGCACACAAAGAACCTTCCAGAAGGGCCTGCTGAATTTCGTGAATAAGCCAAAAGGTAGGAAAGGCCAGCTAGGGGAGCCTGATTAATCAATAACCCTGGTGAGCTGGGAAGTCACACTGTGTGGGGGTAAACAGGGCTCCCAGAGTGCCTGCCTGAGTCTGTCTTCGTCCTTCAGAAACTTTACTTAGAGACTCGGCTTTCAGAGGTATCAACCTCACTGACAAGCAAAGCGAGCAGGGGGACGGCTCACTACTTCCCCTCCTTCAGGAAAGGGAAGGGGTGAGGGGCCACCAGGGCCTGGGCATGGCCCACTGCATATAAGTCCCCTTCTTTCCTCAGGGAGGTGTGGGATCTCAGCTGCCCAATCAGGCCTGAGGGAGAAAGAAAGTCAAAGTATGCTAATCCCTACAGGTCACCAGGGCTGCTTGCTTTAGTAATGAACTCAATTGTTTCCCCTTCCCCAGGCAGCTTCTTAGGCAGCCTGAATTCTTTCTCAGTCTATTGGTACTTTCAGAAACACTCACATGTCTCAACAACAAGAACCCAAGCAGTTTTGTTATCTAGAGCAGAAGCTCCATGCCACTCCCAGTGGAAAGAGGGAGAGGGACAATGCTTCCTGCCAGCTGCTGATCCAGGCCAGCAAGCCCCAGGGATGATGGGTACAGGCTCCGGGCAAGGGCAGAACCAAACTTTGCAGGCCTCAAACATCAGTTCAGAGATGACATCATCAACTATGAAGATGTACAGATGTCAGTATAAATCACGGGCAAAAAACTTGAACTCTGGAGAGTCAAAAGAGCAGAGATCCTTGATGCGGGGCTGTTCCAACTTGTTGTTTGCTGTAGTCACTGAAGGCCTCTTACTTGCTTGGTTTCCTCACCTGTCTAATAGCCAGTTTGGACTTTTTTTCCTGCTATGCGAATTTTCATAATGCAAACTGGGTCTAATCTGAGCAATTCAATAAGGAAGCTAATTTGTGATGGTTGTTGGTTTATACAGTGTCATGATCAGGAATGGCCCCCACATGTGAGGCAGGAAAGCCTAATGCCTTACAGACTCAATACCCATGGCCATTTTAGTTGAATGATGCTATTCTTTACTTTTGTGGCTTCCCTTTTTTGGAGGGACAAGCAGCTTCATTGAGATATAATAGAGCTTCCTTACAGTAAGTGTGGACCAACCCACAATTTATTTTGATGGCTTAGCTGCGAGTTGACCTGAGATTTGTCTTCCATGGTATTCAGTATTTGCTCAATGACATTTAGACTAGCTTACGCTAATTTTGAAAATATTATTTTTTAGTTTGTAAGTTGTGAAAGTCCTAATAGCAATTAAAAACCCCTTTAATTTTGACATTTCTGTAGGATAAATAATTTTGTGGTCATATTCTAAAATTCTGATCCCTAAGCAGTTTTTTTTTTTCCTCATTGAAGTTGTTTGCAAAAACCCTTTTAAAAAATAACCTAAAGATTATTTTAGGAACACAATTATTATGCAATAGCAAAACATGTACCTCATGGGATATCTGAGAGGGCTGAATGGTTTAACATCTGTAAAGGGCTTTGCAATGTTTCTCAAGGGCTCAATAAGTGGTAGCTGTTACAGCTACTGTTATTATCATTATAATCATCCCTAGATGTCCCAAGAGGTTGGAAATTCAGGAGATTTATTTCTCCTTCATAGATGACTGTATTGGTCAGCAAGGCAATAACAAACGAACTCCAAAATCTCAGTGGGTTAACACAATAAACACTTATTCCACACTCACGTAAAGGGCTTGTTCCATGTGGTATGATACCTTAGAGAAAATGTGGCCTCCAAAGCTGCTGTGCCAGGGGAAGAGAAGAAAGGAGGAAGTACATCAGCTCTTAACTCTCTTGACCCAGCAGTGACTCATACTGCTTCTCACATGATTGGCCAGAACTAGTCACATGGCACAAACCTAGCTGCAAAGGAAGCTGGGAAATCTACAGGAACACTTGGATATTTGGTTGAGGACTATCTTAACAACCAGTATGCCTTAAGCATCAAAACAGCAAAGATGTCTTTATCAGCCAGGCACAGTGGCTCATGCCTACAGTCCTAGCACTTTGGGAGGCCAAAGCGGGAGGATTGCTTGGGTCCAGAAGTTTGAGACTAGCCTGGGAGATATAGTGAAACCTCTCTACAAAAAATCCAAAAAATTTGCTGAGCATGGTGCCACACACCTATAATCTCAGCTACTCAGGAGGCTGGGTGGGAGGATTGCTTAAGCCTGGGAGGTGGAGGTTGCAGTGAGCCAAGATCATGCCATTGCACTCTAGCCTATGCAACAGAGCAAGATCCTGTCTCAAAAATAGATAAATAAAATAAAATAAATCAAAAAATCTTTGTCCTTGTCCATCTATCCATCCTTCCTTCCTTTTTTATGTTCACATAGGGCACTTACCACTATGAGCTAAGTGTTGTGTTAGGTGTTTTATCTGTATTATCTCACTTCATCCTTAAAGCAACTCTTGAAGCAGACACTGTTATGGTCATTAAGATAAGGAAACTGAGGTACAGCAAGGTTATGTAGCTTTTCCAAAATCACACAGCCCAAACTTAAGGCTTGAACAGAGGTCTCTTGGACGCTAAAACCTGTGATTTTAACCCCCTTGCCATTCTGCTTCTCTAACTTTTTGGAGCTTGGTCAACAAAAGGCTGCCCAATAATCCCAGGAGGGAGGATAGAAACAAGGAATATTTGCTGGCCCTGCCTCTCTGGTTTCAGAAGAAGGCTGTGAGAGTCTCAGGAAATCTCTGCCCTATTTATGTGGTTCTAGAGAACTCTGGGGGCTTGGTCAGGATCACATCCTATTGAGATCCACCTCAGGACTCCGTATGAAAAGAAAACAAGCACAAAGCCCCCCCCCCCGCAACCCCCAAAACACACATACCAAACAACCTCTTTTGACCCTTCCTGTACCTCACATTGGATTACTTTTTCTCCAACGACATGACTGTTAGGGAAATGTAGGGTACATAATGGTCTGAGCCTGCCTTGCCTCTGACCCCTGCCCTGGCTACTTCCACATGCCCCTGATGCCCAAATGCCCCTGCATCCAGAAGACCTTGATTTCAGGAGAAAAGAAGGGGGTGAGGGAGAAGATGGACAAGAGTCCTGTCTACGCAGCGGTGGAAAATCACTGGCTCTGCAGAGAGTGGGCCAAAAGGCACTGTGAGTCCTCTAGTTCCAGGATGGCTGACCCACAGGCCTAAGTAATTTTTGCCTAGAACAATGCAGGGGAACCCCAGAGGCCGTAGCCAACATGTTGCTTTATACAGGACTAAAGTCAAGGGCATGGGTCTCTGGGGATCCCCAGAAGATTGTACATGGGTATATATTAGTACACTGAGGGCTCAGACTCCAAGAAAACATATCTAGGGTGGAAGAAAGCACACATTTATGCATGCATGTGAATGTGCACACACACACACACAGAGCAGATAAAAATATACATGCAACGTAATAGTCATTTATAACTTCAGAGCTGGCCAGACCCATTTCAGGCAGTCAGACCACTTGGCAATCACCAAAGCTCCATCCCTATAGTGACCTCTTCCCCACGACATCTCATAATGGGGCCAACAAGGCAGACAACTCCCCAGATTCAAGAATCACTCCTGGATCTCTTTTGAGATTTTCTACTCTTGCAGCTTTCCCCGGATCAGAGTTGTTGCACATGCTCTTCCCTTCTCTGGGAATGCTCTTTACCCTGCTACCAGGATAACAGCCGCAGAGGTGTTAAGAAGTAGTCAAATTCTATAAATAATTTGAGAGTAGAGCAGACAGGATTTGCTGATGGATTGGAGGCAAGGCAAGAGAGAGAAGGAGAGTCAAGGATGAGGCTGATATTTTGGCCTGTGCATCTAAAACTTTGGAACTACTGTTACCCGAGATGGGGAAGACTGTGGGTAGAGCAGGGGGTGGGGGGCAGATTTGGATATGTTAAATTTGACATGCCTACAAATATTCCCAATTATAGATGCCCAACAGATGATGGGATATACAAATATGGGGCACTCAGGGATAAGACCAAGATAGAGAGATGTAGGTGGTAATTTAAAGTCATGAACCTGGATGTGGTTACCATGGGAGATGAAGATAAGGCAAGAGGAGTGTGGACTGAGTTCTGGGCTACACCATCCAGAGCGAGGAGGAAACAGCTCCCAGTGTGGTGGGGGAGAAGCAAGAGAGAGCAGAGTTGTGAAGGTCAAGTGAAGGGAGAGTTTCAAGGAAGGAGGGGAGTAGGGAGGGAGGGAGGAATTGGTTAGCCAACTTCTGCTGAGACACAGAGAAAGATGAGGATAACATTGGGTTTAGCAATGAAGAGCCCACTGGTGACCCTGCAAAGAGCTGCTTGGTCCAAAGATGGGCATGACTTATTAGCAGGAGTGGTTCAAAAAAGAATGGGGGAAAAGAAAAAGGAACAATGATGTTGAGACATCTAAAATAAAGGAGAGAGAAAATGGGTTGATAGCTAGGAGAGAATGTGGTCAAGTGGGGGTTTATCATTTATTTAAGATGAAGGAAATTGTGACATGCTTCTGTGCTGATGAGAATGACACAGAAGAGAGGCACATTGATGATTTAGGGGAGGTAGGAGAAAAATGTTAGCGTGAAGCTCCTGAACAGGCAACAGAGGTAATTCCAGTGTACAGGGATGGCAGTGGCCTTTGGCAGGGTCAGAGACGGGTCACCTCTGGCAACAGCAGGAAGGCAGAAGTCAGGGGACAGGGGGTGGCAGATGTGGTGGTGGGTATCTGTGGAAGGTCTCTTCCGATCACTTCTGTTTCCTCAGTGAAAAACAAAGCCAGATTCTCAGTAGAGGCCAGGGAGAGAGGAGGAGAGGTGTGATGACTGAGAAGGAAAGGTGAGACATCGCTGTTTAGGAAAGGCTGGAAGGTTACCAGGCAGCAGCCAATGCCCATTTGAGGTTAGTGATCATGACCTGTGAGTGAGATTCGTCCACAGAAGCATGTGTTTTTCTTCAGCAACATTCAAGTCCCCTGGGTGAGAGGGTGCAAACAATAGAAGACTGAATTCAGCCAAGGTTAGGGTGTTTCCAGGCAACTATGATGAAGGAAGAGAGGGGCTCAGGAGTTGAGGGAATGTGCTTAGAGTAATTATGAAAATGAGCCATGAAATCTATGCTGAGTAATGAGGGAGGGGGCCTCATTAAGCGGGTAAGGGATGGTGACAAGTGACAAAATCTATGAATTATATGCCTCTGCAGGGTCTAAGAACTCTTGGACAGGGCATGGGGCTGGGGCTTACTTAGGAAGGCCGTACTATATAATTCTAGCTCTACCCTAGAGCTATGCAACTTCATGTAAACCACAGCCCTGGTTTCCTCCATCAACAGGATCAGTGGGTTGGATGAGATGAGTCCTAAGATGACCTATTCTATTCTCCTTATTCTGAGAGCTGGATAGAATATTTGAATTTTAAGTCCCGTTCTTAATGTACTGCACAGCTTTAGGATTTAATATCCCTATGCCTTGGTTTCTTTACATCAAAATGGGCAAAATGATACCTACCAGAATATCCATTCAAATGTGTAGTGCCATGAGAAGAAAGATTTTTATCTGTTTTGTTCACTGCCACTTGAGCCTGGCAACTAGTAGGTGCTCAATAAATATTTATTGGTTAGTTGGTTGGTTCATTGGTTGGTTGAATGACTAAATGAGTGAATATCTACTCCACTTATCTCACAGAATTAGAGGAACAGATGAGCCAAAGAAGGCAAACTTTGTGAAGAACTGAAAGTGCTATGAGTTGTCTGCTGCTGCCCAAGACCTCTGTGCTGGCTTTCACTTCAGCTGTTAAAACCAGAGGATTTCATTAGGCACCTTCTAGAGTTACTGAACAGTCACAACACAATAGCACAAATCAAACACTTGGACCCATACTGCTTGAAAGAGGGTCCTGAGAGTTTGGAGCAAGAGGCTCATGCCAGCAGTTTTGTGCAGTAGGGTGAGGGAAGCAGAGGCAGCTTCAGAACAGAGTGAAGCCAGAGTCAGGGCAAGCGTCCTTACACCAGGTGGGGCATTCACATAAGGTTTCTATATCAGAAGAGTGAGGGGTGCTATTAATAAAAGGAAAAAGTGGATGGCCCCTAAACTCTAACTTTCTCTTTTCCATGCTGCCTGGGAATAAATATGAAAGAGCTATGTTGGGGGCAGGGAAGAGGGACTGAGAATGCGTTAGCCTCATTCTGCAAAAGCACACTCCATCAAGACATTAAACAGGCCTTGAGTAGCCTATGGTTAATATCTACTCATTTTTACTAGGAATTAAGAGAAAAATACTTCAGGCAGTTCTTAGGATTTTTCTCCCTTTTTTTTTTTTTTTTTTTTTTGAGACGGAGTCTCGCTCTGTCGTCGGGGCTGGAGCGCAGTGGCCGGATCTCAGCTCACTGCAAGCTCCGCCTCCCGGGTTTACGCCATTCTCCTGCCTCAGCCTCCTGTGTAGCTGGGACTACAGGCGCCCGCCACCTCGCCCGGCTAGTTTTTTTTTTTTTGTATTTTTTTAGTAGAGACGGGGTTTCACCGTGTTCGCCAGGATGGTCTCGATCTCCTGACCTCGTGATCCGCCCGTCTCGGCCTCCCAAAGTGCTGGGATTACAGGCTTGAGCCACCGCGCCCGGCCAGGATTTTTCTCCCTTTTTAAGACCCCCAAAACAATGCAGCAAAGCTGGTTCTAAATCAGATGGTATGAGCACAGTCCACCACAGATTCTCCATGTTCTCTCTGGGTTATTCTAGGCCTTTCGCCTAGGTCTCCAACCCCTTCGACCCACAGGTAGGAAACTGACAGATGCAAATTGAAATAGAAATACTCTAGCTAGTAGATGTCAGAGAGGGCAGGTGCAACTCAGCACAATTTTCTGGAAGTGCGCTGTTTAAAATGATCCTGTTTGAACCCATTGGCCTTTTCTTTTGTTCTGAGTTAGTTCAAAGTGACAAAAGAAGTCCTGACAGTAAAAAATTCAAACATTCCTAGTTTGTGAATGACAAATTTCTCTTTCGTTTTTATTCTCAACACTCGAAATCTGCAAGATCTGTTAATGATGGTGTGCCTCTCTGTGTGTTTATCTAGGCATTTACATTTATATTTACATATCCAGCAACAACAACAAAAGTTCTTTTAAGCCTTATCTGGCATAAACCAAGGAACGTAGAGTAATCATCTGTGACCAATTCTCATCTATAACTAATTAGAATTTTTATTTTCTCATAGC
Organism: Macaca mulatta; assembly: GCF_049350105.2. Classification (NCBI taxonomy): domain Eukaryota; kingdom Metazoa; phylum Chordata; class Mammalia; order Primates; family Cercopithecidae; genus Macaca; species Macaca mulatta. The sequence goes on from NC_133411.1 coordinate 178,079,000, forward strand.
ATTTCCTCCGATTCAGGTCCAAGGTTTTTTTGTTATTATTTTTTTCTAGAAAAGGAAGATACCTGGATAATATGAGAACTGTAGGATGGAAAGAGAGCTGGGTAAAAGGGGGAAAGGGGCACTTTTCAGATTGTATTGTCACTTCGATCTGATTGAATCTTTTCCTTATTCCTTTATTTTTTTTAATGCTTTTCCAGCATGGGAAGGATTTCTCAACCCTCTGGCTATTGCATTTGAACTGAAGTCTGCAGAAATAGTTTAAGAGCCCCCGCTCACCTCGCTCACTCCCACCTCAGGCGAGCAGTTCCACATCCCAACCACAGCTTTGAGATCCCATCCAAACTTGCTGGCGTCTCAAACTGAATCCCAGATGTTCACTTAGCGAAAAATAAATGAATGGCCCAAGCCGTGGACTGAAGCAGGGACCCTCACAAATAGATTCCAGGTGTGTTGGCCTCTGGACCACTATCTTTCTCTGTTTTACATACATGTACACACACATACACACACACACACACGGCACCAATTCCATCCTGAAAAGAATTCAACATCATCTCCAAGTTAGAGCCAGTATAGGATGAACAGAGGTAGTCACCTAACACAAATAACATATTTTAAATTGTGGATGAAGGCAAAGGGCTCCACATTCACACTCCTTTGCCTTCAATAATGAAAATCATGATGTGTTTGATGTTCAAACTCATCTTAGGCTTAAAAGAACTAAGAATGGCTAAATGATCTGAATTATCGTCACTGTTCATTATCCATCTTAGCTGCCTTCTTGTGTTCCCCTGTGCTATGGTCCAAATGTTTGTGTCCTTCCCCCACTAAAATTCACATTCAAAATTCAACCACTGAGATGACGGTATTTGGAGGTGGGACCTTTGGGCAGTGATTGGGCCATGAGGGTGGAGCCCTCATAAATGGGATTAGTGCTTCCTTGCATCTTCCACAATGTGAGCACATAAGCTAGAAGGCGCCATCTATGACCAGAAAGTGGGTTCTCACCAGACACCGAGTATACTGGCACCTTCCTTGATCCTGGACTTCCTATTATATATAAGCCACCCAGAGTATGCTATTTTGTTATAGCAGTTGGAATGGACTAAGACTACACAATTCTTATGTCAAATTTAACAAGCACCTACTGTTTGCTTACCTCAGGGCAAACAGGGAAGAAAAAAAAGAAAAGGAAAGATCTGCCTCAACTCATAGTAGTGTTTTGAAACATCAAAATTCCAGTTGCTAGCTTATAAATTAAGAAATTCATATTCTATGAAGAAAGTCAATGGGTAGCCTGATGGGAATAGCATTGAATCTATATGTTATTACTTTGGGCAGTATGGCCATTTTCACGATATTGATTCTTCCTATCCATGAGCATGGAATGTTTTTCTATTTGCGTCCTCTCTTATTTCCTTCAGCAGTGGTTTGTAGTTCTCCTTGCAGAGGTCCTTCACAATCCTTGCTAGTGGTATTCCTGGATATTTTATTCCCTTGGTTGCAGTTGTGAATAGGAGTTCACTACTTTAAATTCCATATGGAACCCAAAAAGGAGCCTGTATATCTAAGAAAATCATAAGCAAAGAGAACAAACCTGGAGGCATCATGCTACCTGACTTGAAACTACACTAATAGGCTACAGTAACCAAAACAGCATGGTACTGGTACCAAAAACAGATATATAGACCAATGGAACAGAACAGGGGCCTCAGAAACAACTCCACACATCTACAACCATCTGAGCTTTGACAAACCTAACAAAAACAAACAATAGGGAAAGGATTCCCTATTTAATAAGTGGTGTTGGGAAAACTGGCTAGCCATATGCAGAAAACTGAAAGTGGACCTCTTCCTTATACCTTAGACAAAAATTAAGATGGATTAGAAACTTAAAAATTAAGATAGATTAAAGACTTAAATGTAAGACCTAAAACCATAAAAACCCTACAAGAAAACCTAGGCAATACCATTCAGGACATAGGCATGGGCAAAGACTTCATGACTAAAACACCAAAAGCAATGGCAACAAAAGCCAAAATTGACAAATGGAATCTCATCAAACTAAAGAGCTTCTGCACAGCAAAAGAAACTATCATCAGAGTGAACAGGCAACCTACAGAATGGGAGAAAATTTTTACAATCTATCCATCTGACAAAGGGCTAATATTCAGAATCTACGAAGAACTTAAATTTACAAGAAGAAAACATACAACCCCTTCAAAAAGTGGGCGAAGGATATGGACAGACGTTTCTCAAAGGAAGACATTTATGCAGCCAACAAACATATGAAAAAAAGCTCATCATCACTGGTCATTAGAGAAATGCAAATCAAAACCACAATGAGATACCATCTCACACCACTTAGAATGGCGATCATTAAAAAGTCAGGAAACCATAGATGCTAGAAAGGATGTGGAGAAATAGGAACACTTTTACACTGTTGGTGGGAGTGTAAATTAGTTCCACCATTGTGGAAGACAATGTGGCGATTCCTCAAGGATCTAGAACCAGAAATACCATTTGACTTAGCAATCAATCCCATTACTGGGTATACACCCAAAGAATTATAAATCATTCAACTATAAAGACACATGCACAAAAATGTTTATTGTGGCACTATTCACGATAGCAAAGACTTGGAACCAACCCAAATGCCCATCAATGGTACACTGGATAAAGAAAATGTGGCATATATGCTACATGTGGAATACTATGCAGCCATAGAAAAGGATGAGTTCATGTCCTTTGCAGGGACATGGATGGAGCTGGAAACCATCATTCTCAGCAAGCTAACCCAGGAACAGAAAACCAAACACCACATGTTCTCACTCATAATTGGGAGTAGAACGAGAACACATGGACATAGCAAGGGGAACCTCACACGCCAGGGCCTGTCGGGGGTAGGGGGCAAGGGGAGGGATAGTATTAGGAGAAATACCTAATGTAGAAGATGGGTTGATGGGTGCAGCAAACCACCATGGCACATGTATACCTATGTAACAAACCTGCATGTTTTGCACATGTATACCAGAACTTAAAGTATAATAAAAAATAAATTATGAAATTCAATGTTTACTAGGTGCCTATTCTGTGTCATACTCTGAGATACAAAATTCAGTAAGACCTCCTTCTTAAGGAACTTGCAATCTAGCAGGGGAGTAAGATAAGCAAGATAAACCCCTCAGTGCCTTGTGAACATGTGATGTGTGCCACAAAACACAGAAGCTGTGGGAGAAATCTTTATGGCAAATAGCTACCCATGGCACTACACAGTGAGGGGTGCATCACAACCCAGGCAATGGACATAGAGAGAGATTAGAGGTAAGACCAGACAGGTAGGATGAAGGTATAGGGCCTTCTGGGAAGCCAGTGGGTTCCAAAATGCAGTTGTCCAATCTCTCAAGATTTCAGAGGGCAAATAAATGAACAAAAAAATTTTATTTGCATTATATTTTTTATGTTTTTACAAAAATGCATAACTCTCTCATGGTCATTATTTAAGAGAGGCCAAGGAAAAAGAAAGGAAGTTGACTTAAAGTCAGATTAAAGAAAATAATTTGAGTAAAGGTGTCGCATGAATTGACAAAAACCAAGAAGGTATAGAATGCACTGGCATTTGGAAAATGCTGTGTTGCTCAGGAGCTGGTCACTGAAGTTTCCTGGGAAGGACTGGCATGAAGAAAGCCAGCTAGTAGGAAGAGAACTTGGGTAGTGGTATGCAGAATGTGTTGGGTGGTGCGGGTGAAACTGGAGTTGAACATGATGAAGACCATTGTGTGAATCAAAGGGGACCAGAGGTAGGAATGAATGAATGAAAGTAAGAGGAGAAACAGGAGGAGACAAGGCAAAACTTAGTGGCACACAGGATGAAGACAGTTAGAATAGAGACAGGGTGTGGAGACTGGTTCACTGTTTCCAATTCTACTCTAGTAGAATTATACACCCAATGGTTTGGCTGTGTGATTTTGCAGTATCTTCCATTAAAGTGAGAAGTATATATTTCCTTGCTCCATTGATGTTGGGTGTGGCCATGTAACTTGATTTGGTCAACAGAAGGTTGGTGAGTGTGATGTGAGCAGAGATTTTAAATGTGCTTGTGTGACTTGGCTTGATTTCATCTCTTATTCCATTTGCCATCAAAAAATACGCCTTTGATAGCCAAGAACCCAAACAGAAGGAGAAGTCACAAGGATATTTCTGAACCCAAATCACAGGCTGAATCCAAGCCCAACTGAGCCCAGCTAAGACCATCTGAAACAGCCAAACCTAGCCAACCCATGACCCACGTACAAAGAAAATAAATGCTTATTTTTGTAAGCCACTGAGATTCTGAGGTTGTTTGGCTAGAAGGGAAAACTGACTAATGCAGAGGAGGAGGGATTGGGTTGAGAGTTGCAGTAGTCTCATGACAGGTTCCCGTTTCTGCTTTTGCTCCTACATCCCATTTTCCAATGAGCAGTTAGAGTGAGTGTTTCAAAACTCATGTTAATCAACTCATTCTTTTGCTCAAAAACCCCTCAGTTGCTCCCACATCACTCAGTGTAAAAGTCAAAGTGCTTGCAATGGACCATATACCCTTACATGATCTGTCCATCTCCCTATCCCTTTACTCCTCAAAATTCACCTCCTACCACTCTCTTACTTTCTTACTCTACTCCAGCCATGTGGCTTTCCTGCTACTCCTGGAATACATTAGGGTGCACCTTCCTTTGGGCCTCTTCCTTGCTTTATTATTCCTAGAAAACACATCTAAGAGCTGACATCTTTTATTATAGTATACTTTAAGCTCTGGGGTACATGTGCAGAACATGCAGTTTTGTTACATAGATATACACGTGCCTTGGTGGTTTCCTGAACCCATTGACCCATCACCTATATTAGGTGTTTCTCCTAATGCTATCCCTCCCCTAGTCCCCCATCCCCTGACAGGCCCTAATGTGTGATGTTCCCCCTCCCTGTGCCCATGTGTTCTCAGTGTTCAACTCCCAGTTATGAAAGAGAACATGAGGAGTTTCGTTTTCTGTTCTCATGTTAGTTTGCTGAGATGATGGTTTCCAGCTTCATCCATGTCCCTGCAAGGGACATAAACTCATCCTTTTTATGGTTGCATAGTATTCCATGGTGTATATGTGCCACATTTTCTTTATCTAGTCTATCATTGATGGGCATTTGCATTGGTTCCAAGTCTTTGCTATTGTGAATAGTGCCACAATAAACATATGTGCATGTGTCTTTACAGAATAATTTATAATCCTTTGGGTATATACCCAGTAATGAGATTGCTGGGTCAAATGTTATTTCTAGTTCTAGATCCTTGAGAAGTTGCCACACTGTCTTCCACAATGGTTGAACTAATTTACAGTCCCACCAACAGTATAAAAGTATTCCTGTTTCTCCATATCCTCTCCAGCATCTGTTGTTTCCTGACTTTTTAATGATCACCATTCTAACTGGCATGAGATGGTACCTCATTGTGGTTTTGATTTGCATTTCTCTAATGACCAGTGATGATGAGCTTTTCTTTCATGTTTGTTGGCTGCATAAATGTCTTCTTTTGAGAAGTGTCTGTTCATATCCTTCACCCACTTTTTGAGGGGGTTGTTTTTTTCTTGTAAATTTAAGTTCCTTGTAGATTCTGGATATTAGCCCTTTGTCAGATAGGTAGATTGTAAAAATTTTCTCCCATTCTGTAGGTTGCCTGTTCACTCTGATGACAGTTTCTTTTGCTGTGCAGAAGCTCTTTAGTTTGATGAGATCCCATTTGTCAATTCTGGCTTTTGTTGCCATTGCTTTTGGTGTTTTAGTCATGAAGTCTTTGCCCATGCCTATGTCCTGAATGGTATTGCCTAGGTTTTCTTGTAGAATTTTTATGGTTTTAGGTCTTACATTTAAGTCTTTAATCCATCTTAATTTTTGTCTAAGGTACAAGGAAGGGGTCCAGGTTCAGTTTTCTGCATATGGCTAGCCAGTTTTCCCAACACAATTTATTAAATAGGGAATCCTTTCCACATTGATAGTTTTTGTTAGGTTTGTCAAAGCTCAGATGGTTGTAGATGTGTGGTATTACTTCTGAGGCCTCTGTTCTGTTCTATATATCTGTTTTGGTACCAGTACCATGCTGTTTTGGTTATTGTAGACTCTGTTTGCAGATGACCTGATTGTATATTTAGAAAACCCTACCGTCTCAGTCCAAAATCTCCTTAAGCTAATAAGCAACTTCAGATACAAAATCAATGTGCAAAAATCACAAGCATTCCTATACACCAATAACAAACAGAGAGCCAAATTATGAGTGAACTCCCACTCACAATTGCTACTAAGGAATACAACTTACAAGGGATGTGAAGGACCTCTTCAAGCAGAACTACAAACCCCTGCTCAAGGAAATCAGAGAGGATAGAAACAAATGGAAAAACATTCCATGCTCATGGATAGGAATAATCATTATCGTGAAAATGGCTATACTGCCCAAAGTAGTTTATAGATTCAATGCTATCCCTATCAAGCTACCATTTACTTTCTTCAGACAACTGGAAAAAACCACTTTAAACTTTATATGGAACCAAAAAAGGGCCTGCATAGCCAAGACAATCCTAAGCAAAAGGAACCAAGCTGGAGGCATCAGGCTACCTGACTTCAAACTATAGCTGACATCTTTACTTCCTTCAGATCTCTCTTCAAATATCCCTTCCTCCAGGAGATCTTCCTTGACCATTCCATTAAAATTGCAGCTCCATCCCTGAGCTCTCTGACTCACTCCCCTGCTTAATTTTTTTCAAAGTGATGATCTGACCTATTATACATTTTACTTGTTGTGTTTACTGTCTATGGTCTCCCACTAGAATATAAGTTCCATGTGAGTAAAAACTTTTTTCTCTTCCTACTATACTCCCAGAACACTAAGAACAGTGCCTGGCACATGACCCAATAAATATTTATTAAATAAACAAATCAAACAAATAGCCAGGTATCTATTCTAGAACTATGTGCATAATAGTGATGGCTTTGACAGACTCAGAAACTTGGAAAAAGAAAGAGGTGTGGAATAAAGTAAGAGTGGCCAAATGAAGCCACCAAGATAGCAAGTAATAGGTCAAATTTAAAGAGAGAGCAGGCATCATCCACTTGGTGGTAAGAGCTAAGCCATGAGCATTGGGAGAGTCTGTCATTTACTACTCAGAGTAATTGACTAAACTCACCAAGTCTCAGCCTTCTCATCTGTTAAATGGAAAGAATACAAACACCTCTTTCCCAAGGGAGTTGTGAGAATTAACTGAGATCATACAAGTGGCTCTGTATTCTGCCTGATACAAAATAAGTGCTCAATATCTGGTTCCAAGTAAGTTGGCAACACCCGCTTCATGGAGAGCCCATCAAGGGGGAAAGAAGATGGCCCAGGCAGAGTTTGCTCTAAGGCAGCAGACAGCAGAAGTCAGGGCTCAAGAGAAAGCACTGTGTGAGGCAGTAATTATAACAGCTCCCATAAGGGCCTTAAAGGGAAATTGGGACGTGGAAAGAGAGAAGAGGCAGAGGAAAACTCAGGAACCGCAGTGAGGAAGTGGGAACAACCAAGGCTTGTCTGGGAAACTGGGAGGAGGCCAGGGTGGCTGGGAGGGCCCTCTGGAGAGGCAAATAAAGTTCCTAAAGGGGAGGTGAGGCAAATCCGTGTGTGAAAAAAGTGGGTAGAGGAGATGGTGGTGGTGGAAGTGGGTGGAGTTCTTTAACATCAGGATCCTGAAGCTGGGTATTACCCAACATTTAACAGGGACTCCCTCATTGTCTTCAAGAGTAAAATGAATGGGATATACTCCTCTGCAATGAATCCAACGTGACATCTTCTGTGGGTATCCCAAAGGCATCTTCACCATGGACACTGTCATCTCCCTCTATCCCCAACCTGGTCCCCATCTCAGAGAATGGCTCCTTGCTCATGCTTCCTTCCTTTTCACTTGATATTCATGATGTGCAATCAATCGCTATATGCCATGAGGTATGCCTCTTTAAATATGTCTCCAAACAGTCCCCTTCTCCTAACTGCATGGCCGTTCCCCTAGTCCAGGCTGCCATCCTCCCTCTGCATTACTGAAAGGGGCAGTTCCTTGCCTCCAGTCTCATTCCTCATCCCTCCACTTAAGCCTTAAATCCACCTTTCTTGCAGGAAAGAATGATCTCCCTACAATACAAACTTAATTTTGTTGTTTTTCTGCTGGAAATCCTTCAGTAGCTCCCCATTGCCCTCAGGAAATCATCAAAATGTTTTAATCCTACCTGCAAATCTTTGTGTCGTCTGTCCTCTGCCCTCTCCCCCAGCCATGATGAACTTCCTTTAGTTCATGATGAACTCCTTTACTTCTTGAACATAACTTGCACTCTCTCACCTCTGGGCCTTTGATGATGTTGTTCTATCTGAAATACTTTTCCCTTCTCCTCTACTTTATTATCTCGAATTCAGCCTCTAGGTCTCACCAAAGAGGGCATTCTCTTCTAGGAAGTCTGTCTGATCTTCCTGTCTACTCCAGAGTCCTCTGTCATTATTTTACTAGAATTTTCTATTTATTTGTTTCTTTCATCACAGAGTGAATGAAGGTAGGAAATGCTTTCTGTAAAGAGCCAAACAGTAATTACTTTGGGTTTTGTAGACTCCATGGTGGCTGTCAGCACTACTCAATTCTGCTAATGGAGTGCAAAAGCAACCATAAACAATACATCAGTAAAGTAGTGTGGCTGAGTTCTGATAAAACTTTATTTATAAAAGCAGGCAGTAGGCCGAATTTGGCCCATAGCTGCAGCTTGCCATCCCCTGCCCATCTCCCTGGGCCAATCAGAATGCTTTGTACATCAAAGGAGTTCCTAAAGATTTCCTGAATAAAGAAGGAAAGATTGAATAAACATTTGAATAAATAAATGATAAATTTCAAAGGTCAAGTGCTAACTTTATTTGAAAAACTTTTTTCCTAGAATCAAATTCCTATTTTAGGAACTGTCTTTTCTTGTTCCCTCATGTCTGAAGCCCATCATCATCATCATCATCATCATCATCATCATATTTATTGAGTACCACTCTTTTAAACATTTTACATTGATTAAACTATTTCACGCTCAAAATAACACTATGATACTTCAAACCTATTATGAGAGTTCATGCCTATTATTACCCCTAATTTACACAGGAAGAAATCTTAGAGGGGTTTCTTAAAGACACGGCTGTGCCTTGCCCTTGGCCAATTCCTCTTTTCCTACAGACCCTCACTCAGTGCCTGGAATTCAGGCCCTGACTGGCTGGCCTGAATCCATGCCTCCCACCTGCCTTGATCAGCTCACACACTGTGCCACCAGCCTAGGGTCGGATGGCTAGTGCAGATCACCTGTTCACCCTACTCTCGAACTCCCTTATCCACCATCTCCAGGTCTGACACTGCTTTCCTGTGTCCAGTGGATTCATCACTGCTCTGGGCCCCAGTGACCCTTTGAGCTCCATTCTATCCCTTTTCCCTTCTCTCACCGTCTTTCTGCCCTCCAAGGAAGTTCTAATACCCACCTGACACATTTCAAAGATTAATGCACAATGGATTATATCTAGAACTTGAAAAGTGTGAGAAAAATCCAAGAGATGAGAAAGGCTCTGATAGAAGCAGTAGCAAGCTCAGCAGTCTTCCTACAGAGATTCGGCCAATTACCGAAAACACTTCCTTTGGCTGAAAAGCTCACTATTGAATCAGACTTGGAGAAGAACGTGCTGTCATGTTAAACCCCAAAGGGCCACTCTTTGCTCTGAGCCCTGATTTCATCTGTAATTCCTCGATGGTTATCTGAAGTATGCTACCTGTGAGGATGTAAGGGCTACCAACAAAAGCAGATCCCTCATTGAGAAGCTGGAGGCAGCACTTTCAGCCTGAGTTTGTCTTTTCTCGCTTTTTTGGAAATGGGTCTTTATTTGTCTGTCATCCCAAATTCAGCAGCCTGCAGCAGTGCTGGTTTGAAACCGACTTATGAGCCGATAGGTATTGCTACGAGATGCGTGGCTCGGATGTTAATTGCTCATTAGCCATCTGTGTGTGCTGTACCTCAGTTAAAAGACAAGAGAAAGAATGTGAACCACTGATACCTGGGAGTCCAGCTACCGACACACATGGAAACCATCCGGGGAGACCTCAGGTTCAATCCACAGCTTGGCCACATATTTATTCCTCACTAAAATAACATCTGGCTTTCATTTTTTGGTGACAACTCGTTTGGATAAGACCTTGAGTAGGTTAAAAAAAAAAAATAGTCTTTCTACCCTTCCCCCAGCCTTGGGGAGCTAAACTTTAAGTTCCTTTGTGAGCCAAGGGTGTGAATAAAAAATTGGTGTGAGGACGGCAAGCAGGGTGTAAACAAGGAGTTATTTGTTTCTTCTTATTAAAAGACAATGACTCTCTCAAGAATTCACACACTCCCCACTTGTAAGCAGGGTAGAGTTCCTGGGGAGAATATATAGCAAATTATGCGTAGGTCCCAGCAGCTCACAGCTGAAGTACTTGGCAATCCTAGGGCTCGACTTTGTGGCCGAGGGACTGGGACCCCAGTGTCGAATGAATGGGTTTGGGAAGCATGTTTGAATTCTGTAGTAATCCAGGAGAACATGACACCATTGCCACAAACACTCTACAGGTCTGACGAAGAGCTAGCGGCCCTGATCCAGCCTGGAATTCCTGGGGGCCCGCGGCACAATGCAAGTTCCCGGAAATCGGGGGCATTTACCTCCTGGGTTCTTTACTGCATGCTCAACACCAGTGTCTGCTGCAGTAGGTAACAAACCAGCGACTGCTGAATCAATGAGCATATGAATCCAACACACAGGCCGCTCTGTGATTCTAACCCCTACCTGTGGCCACATCTTCCAAAGTACACCCACAATTCTGAGAGGTGGGAGGTCATTAACCATGTGGTAAAAAAGCATCTTTGAGACAAAAAAGACAACATTCCTCACTGGCTGAACCACACAGAACATAGAGCGAATGGCAGCCGCTGTTTCCTGGCTGTCCAGCTAGGGCATTTCTGAGGAAGAAATGGGTGAGGTTGCACAGAAAGCAAGACCTCTCGCAGAAAGTGAGACTTTTTTGTCTCACATCCAAACTTGAAATTTAATTCAGTGCCTAACATGTGCAGAGCATGTTGCAAAATGCTTTGGAGGTCTCAGAGTAGTGAAGAAAGAAGAGGGTGTCTGCTCTTGGACTTTCTTGAAGATATTTTCATAGGCCATGCTCCTTTCTACCAAGGACTGTCTGCACCAGCTGCTTGCTTACCGTATGTCCTTCAAACGTCCCCATATTTATTTGAGTCACTTCAGATCTTTGCTTAATCATCATCATCTCAGGAAAGCCACGTGATACCACCTTTGCCACGAATTGGTAAGTGGATGGCTGCCAGGTAATTGTGCATGATGTCACACCTTAGACCCAGCAAAACAAACTAGATAACAAAGCCAGCCAAGGCGATGTGGCTTCCTCGTTGAGAGCATCATGATTCAAAACATGGGCCAGAGACCAGCAGCATCAGCATCTTCTGGGAGTCTGTGAGAAACGCAGCACACCTCAGGCCATGCCCCAGACCTGCTGATTCTGACTCTGCCTGTCAGTCACAACCAGATCTCCAGGTGACTGGCAGGAACATTAAGGGATTGAGAGTTTAGAGCTCTGCAACTAGATTGCCTAAATTCTAGTTCTGCAGCTCACTAGCTCTGTGACCTTAGGCAAGTGATTTAACATCCTTAAAACTCCATTTCTTCATCTAGGCAAAGGGAGAAACTTATAGCACTAACTCACTGGGTAGTTCTGAGCCTTACTTAAGATCATGCTTATAGATGTGGTTAACACAGAGCTTGCGGCTGGTAATTGCTGAATTAATGTTACCCATGATTATTAAAAACTCAGTATTCAAGGCAGAATGCAGGATGCTGGTCCAACTGACTACTCTTTAGGTAATGAGATGTTTAAAAAGGGATACAATTGGTATAATTAAGATGAGGCTGCCACCAACCCAGCCACGGTCTCCAGCTGCAATGATTTATCACTGAAATGTTGGGAGGCTCCAATCCTGTAAGAGTAAGTGAACCAGATCGGGCCCATCCTCTTAGACTTACAGTTCAAGACAGACAAGATTAGGTCCAGAGCCAATGTAAACAACAGAATGGACCCTGAATCTCTCTCCTGATTAGATCAGCAAACACACCAGGGCTGTTGCCTTAGGACACATTCCCCCAGGACAGAGGCAGATATGAAGCAGCTCCAGCCCTGCCCAGGGGTAGTTGATGATCAGAAGAAAAAAGACCACAGGAGAGGACTGTCCCAACTCCAGCACAGACCACAGCCTCTGCTGACAGGCAGAATAAGGTTCCAGCGTAACAGTAGCAACTCCTAACCTTCCTTGAATGCATTCTGCCAGTGCTATAAGTATACTATAGGTTTTAATTAATTTAATCCCCCCAACATGGTTATGAGGTGCAGACCATTACTAATCTCACTTTACAGATTATAAAACTGAAGCTTGGAAAACTGAAGCTACATGCCATACAACTCATCACACTTCTGGTGAGTGGCTGAAATAGGACTTCTGTTAGGTGCAGAATGCACCTCTCACCTTATCTGTGCCTTCCTCAAACAACGCCCACCTGCTATCTGTCCATCCTGTTTGGGTGGGGAGCTATCTGAGCTGCCCAGAGGTGGCAGGGGTGGGCCCTGCTGAGGAAGGCAGCAAGGCGCTCACCCCGCGACCCAGAGATGCATGACCCTGCCCAAGGGAGGGCTTCTCATCTTACTCAGCCTCAGTTACAAGCCAGTGGTGACACATTCCAGGGTGCCTATTCCTATCCTGAGATACAGCCCCATGGAAATTCAAAAGATGAAATCACAGAAGCAGTTTATTACCCAAGTATAAAGACAGGCATCTGTCAACAAAGGAACATGATCATAGCTGAGTGTTTCGTGAGTGGATTTTCCTTCGTTGCTCTCAAAGCCTTTTGAGATCTCGAAAAGTCTCCAGTGGCCAAGACTTGACATTCTATGTGTGAGAGACAGATGCAGAATCAGACATGGATACTGTGATTCGCTGCTACATGCCAGCATCTTCAGCTCACGTCTGCTCACTCACACACCAGGCAGCCAATCCCAATGATGAGGATCCTGTCCCAGCCCCCAGTTCTCCAGCAGTGTCTCCTGGCTCCCCTCCTTAGACCCAGCACCACTCTCATTCTTGCAAGCCACCCCACTCATGGCTTTCCCATTCACCCCCTGCCCTGTCCTTGGGACCCCACATTTCTCTGGGCACTGGTCCCATAGTGGGGATCCCCAGGCAGAGAGAAGATACTAAAATCAACTCACTTGCAAACAGGCCCTCTTCCTCACAAACTGGAAGATGGATCCTAGCCAAATGGGGGAAAAAAAAAGCCTTAAATTTGGACGTTTAAAAAAATCAATGTAAGGAAAATTCTCAAATGGCTGAAAAATATTCAAACTACAGTAGGCCTTGGGGATATGTATTTTTTTTTTTTTTTTTTTTTTTTTTGGCTAGGGGACCTCCTGAATTTCTTTAACCACACCAAATAAATGATTACCTTCTCCATCTATGGATAAGGCTGTCTCTGATTGGTATATGAGATCATACACATATATATTCTCTCCCTCTCGTAAGTTTGTAAAAGAGTAATTTCTGGAAGCATATAAAAGAAGACAATAGCTACATTTGGAAAGAGGAACCAGAAACTGGGTAAAGCAGGAATATTTATCTTTTATATTATCTTCTAATCCTTGATAGTTTTGCACCATGAATATGTAATACCTTCTACTTTCAATTTCAAAAGTAGTCAATAGTAACAATAAAAATACATGAACTTGTTGAGAGAAGTATGATCATCTCACATGCCTGCTCCAAACTGGTTCATCAAACCAACCCTACTCCCAAAGCTTGGTGCAGGATGTCAGCCAACATGGGACACAGTGCCCTTCAGGTTACTGGATCTATACAATCCTCCTACCCCCAACTTCTCCCTTCTGTACCAGTCCCTTCCGGCATCTGACCCTTCACTTGGTTCCCATTTCCAGCTCTCACTCTTCGTGTTAATCAACTGATGTGGTTTCTCCAGACAAAGTGCTTTGCTCCATGATGTGCCCTCAGGCTTTTTCTTAGGGTGGGACATCCCTGAGATCCCTAACCCATAGGAGCCCACCGCAGTCATTGCAAGCGCTCAGGATTCCAGAATCCATTTTCACTATCAGGGAAATTTGCCTTTGCGCTAGTTTCTGATTTCTTCATAGAATCAAACTTAAGCTCTTTTAGAGCTCAAAGTGCAAAAGCGAATCTACACATTGAGGTTTGAAATCCTGGTTCACACCAACAGAAGAAAATCTCATGATTCGATTAAAGCAAATATGGCTCAGAAAATTCGTGCTTTCTCTCTGGCTCGGGCTCTTTTGTTTATGCACTGTTTCTTCCCATTCAACAGGCTGTCATTATGTGAGTGTCAATACACTGGGCGGAATCGTGGACATGATATATCAGTGTTGAGGGCTACCAGAATTAGAACATAAAGACCACTTAACTCAGAACCAAATCAGGGAGCCCACAGATTAGTCACCAGAGAGATGCCAAGACAATGTTAGTCTACTCAGTGCACTCAACAGTATTACACATCTGAGTGGGTGTTAGGCTCCCCCAGGGGCGCAGGGTGGGATTTATTCACTGCTTCTGTTGCATGGGTGGGTGGTCATTACCCCAGCTCCTCTCAGGTGGAGTGTGACATGCCTCTAGACATCGTTCGCCCTCCGTTCCTCCTCTGACTCCCTGCCAGCCATCAGTTCCTAGTGCTGTGTCTGCCTTTCACCAGGTCTTGGCATCCCTCTTCCAATGCCAATGCACAGAATGGGATGTGCACACTTCACTGGGAAGCTCGTTTCTTCCCACTATGTCTCTGCCTCATCCAGACAGTCAAGGTTGCAGAGATTGCTTTACATCTTAATGATACTGGGAAATACATAGGATGTAGAGAGATTGCTTTACATCTTAATGACACTAGGAAATACATAGGATGTACAGCACAACAATTTCATTAAAAATCCATTATGGCTTGGCTGTGTGGTGAGCCATGCAAGTTAATGACCAGGTGTTGTCAAATACTCAAAAGCCCTTGGCTTACCTCCTTGAATAATAAACTGACTTGGGTCCTTGGGGGATGTGTGTTTAAGTACACCTAGGATGGCGGCTTTTGAGATTTTTAATCATTCACATACTACCTTGTTATTCTGTGTATTATCTGTATTATTTAATATATTTTTGTGAATTAATTCCCATTTCATTTTTACTTAAATATCTTCTGTATCCTTGTCCTAAGCAAAAATATCCATAGGGTCATGCGTTTGAAAAGCTGTGTATCTAACATACATCACCAAAAACAATCCATGAAATTATTATGCTGGCTACATCTTGGAGCACGTAGAAGGAAAACAATGACTCAGAAGTCAATAGACTCCATTGTGTCTTTTTATTTCCCACCATTGCTAGCGAAGAATCATATACACAGTACATGCTCAATATCAATTTGGTGATTATTGATTTGCTCTCAGGTGACAATTACAGGTGACAATTACTTGTCAGGATTGTGATGAAAGAAAAAAAAGATAGTTCAGGATCTAATTTAAGCAAATTATTTCCCTGATTTCTAGGCCTTGAGACTTGGAAGCTACTGAAAAAAAAATCTCAGCCCCAAACTTCTTGGTTCAAGTAGAAGGGTCTAAGAAAATTGACAAAGCTATGCCATAACTTACTCTTAGTAAAACAACAAAACACTCAGGAAAGCTTAGCTTGCAGAACAATGCAGCATGTTTGCTTTAAGTGTCCTCAGGAGGAAGAATGTCTCCAGATCCAGTACTTTCATGCAGAGTTGGTATACGCATGGCCATCACATGAACGCAGGTTAGCACTTCAGCCACTGTCACCCAGACAGAAGCACCAAGAGCCATGGTGAAATCTCCCCAGCCCACTGTTGACCAAAGTTGGTTGTTAACCAAAATGGCTGAGGTATGGGAGTTCACTCAACAAGGCGACAGATGGCCAAAACCAAATGAGAAGGTCTGCTTCTCACCGGAGAAACTAGACGCTACATGGAAATTTCCACGCCACAGTTCAAAGGGGCACTGTGACCTAATAAATTTAGCTGCATGGGTTATTAAAGGCAACTGTAAATTCAGCCCGAATTTTTTTTCCTGTGCTTTTCCCACAACTGAAACACATGTTAAACCAGAGAGAATTCCCAGGGAAGCTCAGTGCCTGTTTTGATAGCATCTGACATACCATGTGCCAGGATGAGAAATAACTCTGTAAATGACTTGTTGTCAAAACCAAGATCCCAGGAACACTGGCCTAGCATCTCTGCAGAAAGCCTTGGAGTGGGGATGCTATGACCTCTAGGTAAAGAATGGGTGACTGAATCTGCAGTCTGCAGCCAGCCAGAGTTGGGGACCTTTCCTTTTATTGGCTGGTTCTAACACCTAATCTCACCAAGGAACCTCTGTTAGAGAGTGAATAATTCATGTGCTCTTCTTCTATGGCGTTTAGCAGCGTAGGTGTCCTGCCAAGTCAAACAAAAGTGATAGAGACGTGCAGTTAGGGATTAGTGCAAATCAGGACTCCTAGCTGATGGGATTTAGCTCTGTTCAGGCCTCTATACTGCACCCTGGGTGATCTCAGGGTCAGAAAACCAAGTGCAAAGGCAGGGCTCAGGCTTGAGTAAGCATCACATTGGAGTCATATACATAGCCTGTCTTTTATTTCTCCTTGAGCTTTTCAGGAGAGACCTTTGGAGATAAAAAAGATTTTGAAATTCCAAAATTGATGTACAAAATGGGTCCCTGTCAAATAAATCAACCAGGAAAAACAAAACCAGCAAAGAGATTGCTTTTTTTTCCAAGGGCTGACTCAGAGATCTGTTTCTGTAGAAATGCCTGTGAATCTGTCTTCCGGACCATCTGCAGGAATATCATGGAGGGAAAGGAGGAGGCTGCAGGCAATGGGGAGGGCTGAGAAATGGGTCCTTCACCTTTGTTTGTGCCTCTAGAGGTTGTGCGCAAGGTACACAAAAGAAACAGGCTTTTGACATTGTAATCACACCTCGTCTTTTACTAAGCAGTCTTAAGAAGACACATCAGATTAGGAAATGGCAAGATCATTAGCTTTGAAGCTAAAGAGAGCTGCTTTCAAATCTTGCCTCCACTTCTCACAGCAATGAGACTTTGGTCTCATTTAAGCTCACTGGGTCTCTTTTTTTTTTTTTTTCTTTTTAAACTGGTAGAATGGGATAACATGCACTCCATAGAGTAATGGTAAGAATTAAAACAAGAAATACATGTTTGTCAGGCTTATAATAGGATATCATAGAAATTAGATGGCATATAGAAAATTACTATGACAGGAGATCACCCAGCTTACTAACATACTGTATTTATTCCACCTTGCTCCAAATAGTTTGTCCATTTTTAATTTTTCTTTCTCTCTCTCTCTTTCGAGATAAGGTCTTGCCCTGTCGCTCAGGCTGGAGTGCAGTGGCAAAATCACGGTTCACTGCAGCCTCGACCTCTTGGGTCAAGTGATCCTCCCACCTCAACTTTCCAACTCGCTGAGACTACAAGCGCGCACCACCACACGTGGCTAACCTTTTGGGTTTTTGTAGAGATGGGCGTCTCACCATGTGGTCCGAACTGGTCTTGAACTCCTGAGCTCAAGTGATCTTCCCACTTCAGCCTCCCAAAATGTTGGGATTACAGGCATGAGCCACTGCATTCAGCCAGGCCCATTTTAAAAATTATTATTATTCTTTCTTTATTGGAGAGAGTCGCTCTGTTGCCCAGGCTGGAGTGCAGTGGTGCGATCTTGGCTCACTGCAGCCTCTGCCTCCAGAATTCAAGCGATTCTTGTGCTTCATCCTCCTGATTAACTGGGACCACAGGCGCTGGCCACCACGCCCAGCTAATTTTTGTATTTTTAGACATGGGGTTTCACCATATTGTCCAGGCTGGTCTCAAACTCCTGGCCTCAAGTGAGCCACCCATCTCGGCCT
Organism: Macaca mulatta; assembly: GCF_049350105.2. Lineage (NCBI taxonomy): Eukaryota > Metazoa > Chordata > Mammalia > Primates > Cercopithecidae > Macaca > Macaca mulatta. Next base: position 178,097,088 of record NC_133411.1, read on the forward strand.
CCCAAAGTGCTGGGATTGCAGGCATGAGCCCCCGTGCTTGGCCCATTTTTTAAATTAAATGCACACTTTAAAATATATCATTCTTAAAATCCATGTATTTTATGTAAATTATACCACAATAAAAAAAGTACTTGCTACTAACAAGGATGCTCAAAATGATAGGCTGCTGAGAATGCAGCAAACATTTCCTAAGCACCCGCTATGTGACAAGTCCTGTATGACAACCTGGGGAGAGGCCAAGGCTCTGTAAGAAGTGTTATACAGACAGGTGCATCACTGGGACAGGGGTGTGGCCTCACAAGGTAACTACTAGAAGTAGTTCTAGATGCTTACCATTCCCACTGCAAGCGGGTGGGAAGAGAGCCGACTGAAGAATAACCCAGCAAGATCTCTCTAACTGGAGATGTAAGGACAATGGTGGGGGTAACACAGGGCTCCCAGTTCTGGCTGCCCCTCTCTCAGTGCTCTAACTGGATTCCAAAGCAGGATGCTACTCACTCTCACAGCAAACATCACCAAGTGTGGGTTCCGGCCAGGCACGACGCTAGGTGCCAGTGATACTGTGCTTAGCACAAATATGTGGTTTCCCTCTCAGAGGCCTGACAGTCTAAGGAGGGAGAGAGATGCCAAGCCAACATCACTAACGAAGGCCCCATAAGAATGTATGAGACCGGAGTGGGGCCATACCCGAGGGGCGGGGAAGGGTTCCTTGAGGAAGTGACTGTTTTGAGTTGAAAAATGAACGGCAGTTACCACAGAGAAGACGGGGGTGGGCGGTGATTTCCCAGTAGAGGGAAAAGCAGAGGTGACACTAGAGAGGGAGGCAGAAGCTCACTCTGGCTGCTCTAGTGCAGAGTACATTGTCTGTGGGGCCAGAGTGGAAGCAGACAGGGAAGAGAGGAGGTCTGCAGTCCTTCGAGCAAGACAGGATGATAGTGTGGATGAGGTCAGCCCAGTGGATAAGGAGGTAAGGGGAGAGGGAGAGGCCAACCGTAGAAGGCAGCTCCCCCATCTCAGCTCTCCATACCCCACTTTAGTCTCTGCCAGCCCCTGGCTGTAGTGATACAGATGTGGAATCCCCATCCTTATGCCCACTAACCACCCACAGCTGGGAAGCGGGTGCTCTGGAGCCACAGAGCTGGAGAGAAACCAGAGCTCTCAGGAAACCAGGGACAGGGGTAGGGGGCAAAGCCAAATGGCTGGGGTTCTGGGGTGGAAAGTATCCTGCTGAGACATACCTTTGGGTGACCAGATGGACTCCTCTGCAGCCCCTTTTCTTCCCCTGACCCTTCCCACTTCCAGGATGGAACAGAAAGTGGCCTGATCACCACTACCCCCCTACTCAGTCCGGTCACAAAAACAGAGTCCCTGAAGGCCTAGAACACACTAAAAGGGGTCCAAGCTTTGCTCCCAGGTAGCAATCTCTGATCTGCGGGACTAAAAACAAATCAGGTGCCTTCACTGACATTGTTTCCTCATCTGTCAAATGCTGATAATAGTCCCCACCTTGCAGGATAGCTTAGAGAATGCAAACAGACGGTAGATATAAAGTACCAAGCACAGCATGAGACAGAGCAGGTGTTCAATAAATGTCAGCATTATTCATGCATTCTAGGGGCAAAGTTAAGGCCAGAATCAAAACCCCCACCCCATATTATCCTCAGTCCCTTCTCTCACTCTGTCTTTATCTATAGAGGTGGTAACAATGGGTCTCGGGAGGCTCAAAGACTCAGGTAAGATTCACTTTCAGTTTTTGCTAAAATTCTGACCTAGATTCACTTCTACATTTACAATGTGGGACACTGAGGGGGGTATTTTAACATCTGCACCAAAGCGGATGCTTCAGTGAGATACATACTAAGGCTAGACTGACAGTGACTTCGTCTGCACACTCCACACCCCTCAGCTCTGCCTCCTTCAGTCCTGTCACTAAAGCCCCCACCTGGTGTGTGTGTGGGGGGCTCACTAGCATGGAAAAGGGCAGGTTCCAGGCAACCGCAGGTCTACAAGATAATGGCTAAGTGGGAGGTGTGGAAGCCACAGAGGAGACACGGCCACCCCTAGTGGGCACTGGCATATATAGGAATGGGAGTCACAGACTTAAGCATGAGTTAGGGAATAGCTGAACAGTCCATCTTCTAATTTACACTTGCTTACATTCTTGGACAATATTTTATATACTAAATTATGCCACATAAATCTGATAATCAGGATGACGATGTAGTTAATGGTTAATGCATTTCATGGGGGATTTACTTCGTGTCAGGCATTTTGCTAGACGCTTTACATGCATTACCTTAATTAGTCCTCTCAACAACTCAGTGATAGGTATCAGGTTGGTACAAAAATAAGTGTGGTTTTGTGATTACTTTTTTTTTTTTTTTTGAGACAATCTCGCTCTGCCATCCAGGCTGGAGTGCAGTGGCACGATCTTGACTCACTGCAACCTCCCCCTCCCGGGCTCAAGTGATTCACCTGCCTCAGCTTCCCCAGTAGCTGGGATTACAGGCACGCACCACCATGCCCAGCCAATTTCTCTATTTTTAGTAGAGGCAGGGTTTCACCATGTTATCCAGGCTGGTCTCAAAGTGACCTCAGGCGATCCGCCCACCTCGGCCTCCCAAAGTGCTGGGATTACAAGTGTGAGCCACCACATCTGGCCCTGTGCCATTACTTTTAACGGCAAAAGCTGCAATTACCTTTGCACTAACCTAATACTTCTATTACCCCCTTTTGCAGATGAGGAGATGAAGGCACGTGCCTAAGTCTGCACAGCTGGTAGAGAAGGAGCTGAGATTCAGGCAGAGGGAGCCTGAGGTCTCAGCCTGTGCTCCTCACCTCCAAGATGATTTCTAAAATATCAGCATTTTAGCAATACAGGTGGGAGCACTCTGCAATCTTCCAGAGGGGTTCAGTGCCAACTTTATCTTATTTGATCCTAGAGAAACATGTCTAAGGAAGCGCCCAGGTTCCCAATGGAAGGCCTGATGGCATGCTTTTTCTAGAAATGACCATGATGGCCCTACTGAATCAATTATAAACGGTACATTTGTGCATTGTACAGTATACGGTTCTCTGGTGTGTACATATATCAAATAAATAAAGCAGTACGAGAACCAATCACATACATTTAATTGCATTTTATTTACTTTGGAGCTCCTGGGAGAAAAACCTAGCAGTGCTGAAGAGCGACTGTGGGACTTTGAGGAAACTGCTGGAAGAATCTTGGGGAGAGAGCCTGAGGCCAAGAGCCAAAAAGGCCTCCCCAGGAGGGGAGTTGCCATTTAAGAGAGATTTTCTAAAGTCACCGAAGCAGGAGAATATACTCTGAAAACACAAAAGCTGCCAGGAAATGAAATTACTGGGTGACAAGGAGTGACGACCGCCAGGAGAAATTCTCTAAGTAATGACACGAGTGCCGTCATCAGGGGCCTCAAACTGTTGGAAGAAAGGCAGCACCAGAGCCTTCCTGGACTTGCTTTCATACATTTAATGTATCAATCCCTCTACAGCACTCACATCTTGGAGACAAAGTGTTTAACAACATATACTTCATGTGTGCTTGCTTGACGCGTTTTGGTCTCTGGGCCTCTAAAACGAAGTTGAACACTCAAAATATAATTTTTTTTTTAAACAAGAGAATTAAAGCATCCTGGAATGTCTTCCTTCATCTTCCTGCTCTGAAAGCTCCTAGGAATCTTCCTAGTCAGAACTTTAATTATGGAAATTCTCATTTATATTATGTGATTTATTTAAAGCCTTGTCTTTCCAAGAGAATAAAATCCTGGTTTTGAAGCACCTCTCAAAATAATTTATTCTTCTCCACTGACTAACTGCTTTGGCCAGAAATCATGAATTTATAGTACATTATGCCAAAGCAAAACACTCTAATAACTTAATCAAACATTTAAAATCCAGCGCACAGCCATATAATATACAGAAGCAGTTCTCTCAGCTCTCTCGTTAAAGGTCAATCACCATTTTTATTCCAAACCTTCACATCTTGGAGAAGCCGTGCGCACACACACAGATTGAGAGAGAGACAGAGACAGAGAAAGAGAGAGAGGAAGACATAAGCATTTGGAGATAGAAAACTTGGCTGACATATACCCAGGCTCACAACAATTCTCCTTGTTATGCTTTGAAATGCAGGAGTCGATCCTTCAGCTATTTTTTTTTTCAAATTCTAGCAAAAAATGGGATCTAAAGAATAAAACGAAACTAAAAAACTCGTTTTTTTGATCTTCACGACATTGAGAGGAAAGAGCGAGACCTAACTCTCAACAGATTAATGTGGGCTTACCCACTAAGGATAGTAATATAGAAATAAGAACGATAATTTGCATTATTTTGTCTGCATGCCTTTTTAGAGTACTTTAACACATACATACTTTCTGACAACACCCTCGTTCCTATCAGACGTAAAAGACTATTAAGTTCATTTTTCAGATGAGAAGAAGCATGCTTCAGCAGCTTCTGATGGGAGAACAGGGAAAGAATGCCAGTTTGGTATGTATTTGGCATGGGATGTTTGACCTAAGAGATGGACTAAAGCCAATGAGTAAAAATGTATTTAGCATACTTAGTCAAATAAATTCCTCTCTCTCTCTCCTTATTCATCACTCTTGGGCCGTGGTGATGATGATGAAGCAGAGGAGCGGAGCTGAAATCACTGAGTGATGACTGTGCCGATCTCGAAATGAAGCACTTCATATGGGTAATCTCATAAGAGCCTCATAAAGTGGGTTAATGGAGGCATGGCGTACATGCATTTAACTTGTAAGTGAACCTGAGCATAGGCATCCAGCAAAAATTAAGGGGGAAGGAGTAAGAGAAGGTGAGAAATTCAAGGTGCCAAAGATCCTACAGCCGTTCTTCTCAATGAACCCGTGGCCGCAAATGACCCTGAGACGAGGGATGTGAATCTGCTCTTCCTGCAGTCTCACAGTCCTCATCTGCTGCTCACTGTATGAGCATTTCATGGAGTGTAATTTCAGTAATCAAAGGTACTTCTCAGCATACATGGCCCCTACATGTCTTGTTTATAGGAGCTATACCTGTCAATCATTTTGAATATATTCCATTTTTATCTTCCATGCTAACTTTACAAACAGGCCTCTCTTTAAAAGTTAACTCCACTGAACAACAATTAACCCCATTTAACAGATGATACTCGCAGCTGCTAAGAAAGTTGCCTGGAGTCTCATGACTGGTAAGTGAAATGAGAACATTTATCCAGATTCAAATCCAGGTCTATCCTAACTCTAAAGTTCAAGCTCTGAATCTTTACATACTTAGACTAGTATCCACCAAACCCTCTCTCTAAATTAGCAGATCTAAGGGGCTGTGGAAATTTCCAGAGAGCAGCCCTTGCTGTTCTTGCTCCCTATTCTGAATGAACCCAAGTTCATCACTCTTCGTCAAGCTGGTGGTCATGATGTACGTTCTTATTTGATCTTCAAGATTTGATTCATGTAGTGCTTCTTTGGTGAAGCTTTCCCTGATCTCACTGGTGGAGGTGATCACTTCCTCTGTACTCCCAAGGGTTTACTGTCTGCCATGGTAAAAGGTATGCATTTATACACCTGTCTTCCCAGGGGACTATAAGCACCTGGAGGGCAAGAGTTCCACTGCATTCTTCTCAAAAACTCCAACATAATAACTGGTAGACAGATGCTCAATAAATGACATGAAATTGAATTGTCTAATGCACAGGACAAAAAAAAATTCCTGCAACCCCTCTCTGGAGGTAGGTGGGCTGCTGTGGAGTGGGGTGAAAGAGGACATTGTGCGGTAAAAGTCTGACAACACCTGTCTCATAGAATTGCCAGGAACATGTAATCATTTTTGGTCTTGCCTGCTTCGGGGCTGCAGTCAAATGCTTATGAGCATTTACTGTGGGCCAAAAACCACCTTAACTCTTTGCATGTATGCTATCTAGTTCTCCCAACAACCCTCTGAGGTACATAGGTAGATGTTTTATAGATGAGGAAATGAAGGGTCAGAGAGGGTCATTAATTTGCCTAAGGTCAAACAGCTAGTAAGTGTGGGCCAGGACTCCAGAGCTCATGTTCTTCACTGCCCTGGTATACTTCCTACTCAGCTGTTTAAATTCTTGCTACCACTAAGCCTATATTCTTGAGTTTTGTTCTCAAGGGAGACAGCTCCCAGATGACACTTTGAAGGTTTTAGTCTTAAGTTTTCCAACAACCTCCTCCTCCTCTGCCTCAGTGCCCTCAACGCACCCAGTGAACAGCGAGCTTGGCGGGAGGGAATCTCGCTGGGCTGACCCATCACTAGAGACCCACCATCCTGCCTGGGCCTTCTGATGGCCTTGAACATCTTCTCCAGTTTCTATGTTCCTTCTAATATTTCTCCAGTTTTGTGGCTTCCCTTCATTATGACTTGCAATTTTTAAAGAACTAAGGGAAACTACATTCCAAGCTGGAAGTTTTTATTTTTTAAAAAAAGGAATCAGAAAACAAGCCAACCAAAAATCATGTGTGTCAACAGTGATGTTTCTGGTGTTGTAGCTTACACCCACAGAGAAACTGGGGTATTTTTCATGGCGTTAGACTAATTTCAGTGTAGACGCCGCAGGTGATCCATTTCACAAAGAAAAGCCTGTCCATAATTCTGAGTTAATAACAATGTTAGGCTTTGATGTTGATACAAATGAGGCCCAGTGGAGAAAAAGCCACATTCATGGGCTGCTTGGGTGTCTGGTCTCTGAATGATCAGCTTAAGGAACATAATGCACATAACACAAGCTGACTTCTCTCTACCGGGAGCAAAATAACTCTCGCAGTAATTTGAAAGAATATATTTGCCACACATATGCATTTAAACATGTAATCTGATTATTTGTTTCACATCTAATGAAAGAGTAAATGGAACTCTGGGTTAGAGCTAAAAAGTCATAGTTTTTCTGTTCTTTGGATAAATGGAGCTAACACACCAAGGCAACTTAAACTTTAAACGTTGCACGCCACATTAAAATTTCATGAAAGTCAAATTCCTTTCTAGCCTATTTCCTTTTCTGTAGGAGGAGGAAGTTGGATAATCCAATATCTCAGTCTCCTTCCAACTCCCAAAGGTTATGTTTTCTTTTCCTTGTACCTGGATTCACAGCAGTCCTGGATTCAAATCTCAGAATGGTAAATTTCTTTAACTTTCTGACTTTCAGATTTTTTCCTCTGCAAAAATGAAATTTTTAAAAAATATACATCTTAAAAAGTTTTTAGTCACAAAAATGGTCATATACAGAAAAGGATAAATGTATTTTGAGTATCCCATACCCACCACTTAGATTCAACAATTATTTTCATTTTACTACATTGTTTTATTTTATTTACCGAACCATTTTAAAGTACAGCAGATCCTTGAATAATGTCATTTCCTTCAATGTCCCTTCATTGTAACACTGATTAGGAAAAAAATCGCTTCCCAGTTGAGACCACTGCCTCTGTGGAGTTCGTAATGTCCCATATCTGTACGGGTTTTCTTACAGCTTCAATTCAGTGTCATGCATGAAATTTGGTTGTTATATCTGTCTCTTGAGTCTCTTTTTAAAATAAATTTTTTGAAGTATAACACGTACAGAAAAATGTACAAATCAAATTTGTACAGCTTGAAGCATGTTCACCCACTGAACAGATCCATGAAACCTCCACCCAGATCAAGAAACAGCTGATGACACGCCCCAGAAATCCCTTAGCGCCCCTCTCCATTTGCAACTCCCCATTGCTTAACACCACCTCGGCTTTTAACACCATAGATTAGTTTTGCCTGCTTTTGAAGTTTATACAAATGGAATCAGGTAATATATATTCTTTTATGTCTGGCTTTTGTCCCTGATTATGCTTCTGAGAGTTACCATGTGGTTACAGACAGCAGTTTTTTTGCGCATTGTTTTCAACCAGTCAATTCCATTACGTGAATACACCACAATCTATTGATTTATTCTAACATCAACGAGTATTTGGCTTATTTCCAGTCTGGGGCTATTACAATTAGTGCTGATATGAACATTCCTGTGAATGTCTTTCAGAGGGTATGTACCCAGGAGTGGAAGGTACATGTATGTTCAGCTCTGGTTGGTACTGCCCATATTCGAGAGTAACTGTATCAATTACTCCCATAATGGTGTATGGTAAATGCAGTTGTTTCACCTTGTCATCAACACTTGTTATTATAAGTTTCAGCCATTCCAATGAGCGTGTGGTATGTGTCATTGTGGTTTTATTCTATATTTCCCTAAAGACTAATTACACACTAAGCAACTTTTCATATGATCATTAGCCATTTCTCTATCTTTTGTGAAGTGTCCAAAACTCTCACCAATTTTTTTTACTGAGTCATTTGTCTTTTTCTTATTGATTTGTAGGAGTTCTTCTCAATTCTAAAATAAGTCCTTTGTCAGTTATATGCACTGCCAATATCTTCACCCACTCTGGGACATGTTCTTTCACTCAATAATGTATTTTGGTGAATTAAAGTTATTTATTTTAATGTAGTCCAAATCATCTTTTCTCTTTAGTGTCTTCTGTGCCTTGCTTATGAAATATCAATTACCTCAAGGTCATGAAAATATTCTGTTATTTATTTTTTTGAGATGGAGCCTTGCTCTGTTGCCCAGACTAGGGTGCAGTGGTGCAATCTGGGCTCACTGCAACCTCCGCCTCCTGGGTTCAAATTATTCTCCTGCCTTAGCCTCCCAAGTAGCTGCGATTACAAGCACATGCCACCATACCTGCCTAATTTCTGTATTTTTAGTAGAGATGGGGTTTTGCCATGTTGGCCAGACTGGTCTCGAACTCCTGACCTCAGGTGATACCCCCGCCTCAGCCTTCCAAAGTGCTGAGATTACAGGCGTGAACCACCACTCTCAACCAAAAAATATTGTTATTTTCTAGAAGTGTCTTTATTTTATCTTTCTACAATTCACTTGTAATTGATTTATGAATGGCATGAGTAGGGATCAACAGAACAAATTTTCCATATGGTTACCCAATTACTTTAGCACAATTTATTAGACAGACCATCCATTCCAGGTGGCCTCACAGAGCCACCTTTGTTACAAATCAAGTAATCTATATCTGGGTCTTCTAGACCGTCTTTGCTTTTCTTGGTCATTTGCATTCCTATATAAATTTTAGCATCATCTTAATTTCCACAACAACCTGCTGCTGGCATTTTGATTAGGACTGCACTGAATCCATCCATCAATTTGGAGAGAATTGCCATATTTGCAATGTTAAGTATTCCAATACATGAACACCATGCAACACTCCAGATATTTGACTCACCTTTAATTTCTTCCAGTAATGTCCGTCTTTCTGTGTTAAGGCCTGTGCATCTTTCATTAGACTTATTCCTAGGCATTGGTATATATACACACACACATATATATACATTTACTTTGAGACAGTCTCACTCTGTCACCAGGCTGGAGTGCAGTGGCACAATCTTGGCTGACTGCAACCTCTGCCTCTCGGGTTCAAGTGATTCTCCTGCTTCAGCCTCCTGAGTAGCTGGGACTACAGGCATGCACCACCACGCCCAGCTAATTTTGTATTTCTAGTAGAGATGGGGTTTCACTATCTTGGCCAGGATGGTCTTGATCTCCTGACTTCATGATCTGCCCACCTCAGCTTCCCAAAGTGCTGGCATTACAGGCATGAGCCACCGCGCCAGGCTGGCATTGGTATTTTTTTGGTGCTATTGTAAACATAGTTTTTTAAAATTTCCCAATTGTTTGTTGCTGGTATATAGAAATTGTATTTTTTTTTTTTTTTTTTGGTGTATTGACCTTGTGTCCAATGACCTTAGAAATCTACTTAAGAATTCTGATAGGAAGAATAGCCAACGTGTGCTGGGCTTAATACTTAGGTGATGGGTTGATACATGCAGCCTTTGTGCACCTATCAACAATCTACAATCTAATGTGCCACCAAGGCACACATTTACCTATGTCATATGTACCCCAGAACTTAAAATTTAAGATTTATGATAATTTGTAGATTATTTTGTATTTTTCATGTACTCAATCATGTTGTCTGCAAATGATGACATTTAAATTTGTTTTATTCCAATCTTTATATCCATTCTTTTTCCTTGGTTCTGTGTTTTTTTGACTCCTCTCTCTTCTTCCCTCCCTTTTCTCTCCCTTCTTTCCTATTTTTCGAATCATTGCCAGAACAAGAATTTTCAATACAGTATTTAATAGAAGCTATGATGGCAGGAATCTAGTTCTGTTAGGAGAAACATTTTCAATATTTCACCACTAACGACGATGTTTGTTGTAGGGCTTTTTTGGTAAAGAACTTCCCTTTTATTCTTAATATGTAAAATGCTTTTAAATCACAAATTAGTATTGAATTTTATTAAATACTTTCTTCAGTATCTGAGAGGAAATGACTTCTTATTTCTTCTGTTACTGTGATTCATTACATCATTATTTTTGAAACAATAAAAGTGCATTTGTTGTTCATGTCACAGTCAAACGCAGGTCAGCAGGGGCCGAGGATCCTTCTACTTCGTACCTCTACATCCTCCTTAGAGTGCTGTCAATTTAGCCAACATAGGGAAAGAGACCAAGTATGGGAGGTCATGAAGGGCATGTCGCTTCTACTCTCATTCCATAGAATTCCAGACGCAGTCACATGTCTGCATCCAACCTCTAGTATTTTCGGAAGCGTTGACTGTGTCTGTCCTCATACCAATGTCTCTCCCGTCTTTTGGTTGTATGAAGCTTGTTGTTTTTGTTGTTTTTTCTGAGACGAAGTCTCACTCTGTCCCAGGCTAGAGTGCAGTGGCACAATTTTGGCTCACTGCAACCTCCACCTCCTGGGTTCAAGCGATTCTCCGGCCTCAGCCTGAGTAGCTGGGACTACACGTGTGCCATCACACCTGGCTAATTTTTTTTTTTTTTTGGTAGAGACAAGGTTTCACCATGTTGGCCAGGCTGGTCTGGAACTCCTGACCTCAAGTGATCCACCTACCTCAGCCTCCCAAAGTGCCAGGATTACATGGGTGAGTCACCACGTCCAGCCTGAGGCTTATTCTTTGCAGAATCCTTAGAAAGGGTCCATGGGCACCACGATGCCTAAGTTCTTGAATGTTCGTAATAGGTAGTCTGCAGTCACTGGACTTGAATGTCAGCATGGCTAAATAGAAATGCTATTGTTCACATTTTCTTTAAGTTATTTACTTGTATTCTGACATAAGATTTTGGTATCAAAAATAGGCAAGAAATCCAATTTTCTTTCTTTATGAGTCTCTGATTGAATGCTTAAGGACTTTTTCCTTTAAAATTGAATAGTTTTATTAGAACATATTTTGTTCTGACCCTTCAGAGTTGACTTTTCCAAACATTCAGTGCACTTCCACAAGGTACTTTCTAATCAACTTTTAAGAACATTTTCTTGAATAGTAATTATCAGTACTATCAGTTTTGCTTTGTTCCATTGTTTTCTTCTTCAGAGATTCCTAAGTTTGTTAGAACCTCTTTGCCCAACTCTCACTTTCTCTTAAATCCCTTTATCTCTGTATTAATTTCTTGTTGACTTAAGAATACTGCTTTCCATCTTCTATTTCTTTTAAAGCAGTATTTATCCCAGTTATTTCTTTTTAAAATCCATCTAGATTAAAACATATGTATTTTTGGCATAAAAAACATTTATTTTGCTCATAAGTCTATAAATCAGGCAGGGTTTCATGGGTCAACTTAAAAAACCCTTTTATATTAGAATAGATTTTGATTTACATAAAAACTGGGAAGATAGTATTGAAAGTTCTCATATAGCCCACACCCAATTTCCCGTATTAACATCTTATATAAGTATAATACAGTTGTCATACTTAATGAAGCAATCCTATTGCATTTATTATTCACTAAAGTCAATATTTTCTTCAGATTTTCTTAGTTTTTACTTTTTGTGTTTGTTTCAGCATCCCATCTAGGATACCACATTACATTTAGTCATTATGTCTCCTCAGGCTCCTTTTGGCTGTTGACAGTTTTTCTGATTTCCCTTGTTTTTGATAAACAGTTTTGAGGAGGACTATTCAGGTATTTTTTAGGAAGTTTCTCAAGAGATTTGTCTGATGTTTTTCATGTAAGACCAAGATGATGGGTTTGGGGGAGGAAATCACAGATATAAAGTAATATTTTCATTGCATCATATCAAAGGTATCAAATGATTTATCAATGTTGACGCTGACCTTGATCACTTGGCTAAGGTGGTGTGTGTCTAATTTCTCCACTGTAAACCTACTGCCCACTCCCTTCCCTTTTCACATAGTACTCTTTCGATGGAAGTGTCGATGTGAAGTCCACATTTAAGGAAGGCCACATTTAAGTTAGGTTCAACCTTCTAGAGAGCAGAGAACCTACACAACAAATTAGAATTATTCTGCATGGGATCTGTCTCTTCATCCCATTTATTTATTCACTCATTTATTTGAGTATGGACCCATGGATATGTAAACTTTGTTAATTATTCAATACTTATTTTGTTATTCAAATTGTTACAGCTTTGGCCACTAAGAATTCTTTGTTTGCTTTTATGTCCTTTTGACATACTCCCCAAATTGTGGGGTTTCACATTTTGTTTTGAGCACTCCCTTTATGGCACAACAACATTCCTCACCTTTAGAATAAACCATTTTTCCAAGATGCTTTAATTCCTTTTTGTGGGAAAATGATTTTAGAAACCATCAGCTGGGTGCTGGGCATGCTCATTGCTACTCCAGTGTTGTTGCTTCCAGGCCCTCTTGCTGATAGAGCAAGAATTTTTTTTTTTTTTTTTTTTGAGACTGAATCTCACTGTCACCCAGGCTGATTCTCCTGCCTCCGCCTCCCAGGTAGCTGGGACTATAGGCACGTGCCACCACACCTGGATAATTTCTAGTATTTTTAGTGGAGACGGGGTTTCACCATGTTAGCCAGGATGGTCTCAATCTCCTGACCTTGTGATGCACCGATTTGGGGCTCCAAAAGTGCTGGGATAACAGGCATGAGCCACCACACCCGGCCAGAGCAAGGAAATATTTTTTTGCATATTAATTCATATAAATACACATATCAAAAAATGTTTATATGTATATATTCATCTATATTAAATAAAGTATCTACAGTAGGCTAAACATGAGTTGATACTGATGTCTCAACTAGTCCATTCCCACATAGATTCTTCTAGCTTTCTCCATTGTTTGTTTCTAACCACCCATTTCAACAGCAAGAAATCTATCCTCACCATTCACCATCTATTGTTCAATTCCAGTATACATGTACAGTGTCTCAGAATTGTTAACACATACCCCCAGGGGAAACAACTTTATCAACTAGAGTACAGTTCTTCTGTGCAGTTCCTTTTGCCTTTAGTCTTACAGACTCCACTCATTTCCACAGCTTAGGTCAGCACCTTTGCTCCCTCACTTCAGTGAGGCTGATGCATACATTCATCACAGTCTGTATTCCATTCTGGGATACCCCACTCTCCTACATGACTTTTTAAAAATTTGCATGCATTATAGTTCACTCTGTGTGGTAAAATTTTATAGGTTTTGACAAATGCATAGTGTCATATATCCACAATTTCATTATCATACAGCATAGTTTTACCATCCTAAACCCCACCATCCCCCACTGTGCTTTATTCAACTTTCAGTTCCCTCTTCTCCTCTGAATCCCTAGCAACCACAGATCTAGATTGTATAAGACTGTGTTTAACTTCTTAAAAAACTGCTAAACTGTGTTCTAAAGTGGCTGTACCATTTTGTATTACTGCCAGCAATGAATGAGAGTTCCTGTTACTCCACTTCACCAGCAATTAGCGTTGTCAATTTTTTAAATTTTCACCATTGTAATAGGTGTGTAGTAGTATATTTCACTACATACCTATTTGCATCACCCTAATGAAAAATGATATTGAGTATGTTTTTGTATGCTTACTTGTGAGCTGTATATCTTCTTTGGTGAAGTGTCTATTTGAATCTTTTGTCCATTTCTTCCCTTTATGGGGGAGAGCAGTATCTTCTTACTGTTGAGTTTTTAAAGCTCTTTCTATATTTTGTGTATAAATTCTTTATCAGATACATGTTTTGAAAATATTTTCTTCGTAGTTTTATATTTTACATTTAGGTCTATGAATCATCTGGACTTCAATTTTGTGTAAGATATAAGATTTGTATCCAGATCCATTTTTCTGTATCTGGACAGCCAATTGTACCAGCACCACTTGTTGAAAAGATTATTCTTTCTCCATTGAATTATCTTTACACCTTTGTCAAAAAATCAGTTGACTGTATTTGCATGAGTCTATTTCTGAGCTCGCTATTCTGTCACCTTGATGTGTGTGTCTAATTTTTTGCCAATATCATGCTGTCTTGATTACTATAGCTTTACAGTAAGTCTTGAAACTGGATAGTATAATTTCTACAAGTTAGTTTTTCTTCAGTATTGTACTGGCAGTACTTATTTTGAAGTACTTCTATTGTTAAGTTCTTTGAGTTCTTCACCCCTCCTTTCAAATCCTACATTTCTCTTATTAGAGTTTTTAAAATTTAGATTTGTGTTGTTCTCTTATAATGTATATGTTCTTAAATACTTCTAGCCAGTTTTGAACTATTTTATTACAGTTTATTTGTTTTGTGGGTATCTCCTTTTATGTTTTCATTGTTTCTAAGAAAGTTATGCTTCTCATACCTTTTCTTATTTAAAAACCTTTATATGGGCTTCAATCATAATCCTTTTAACTGCTTATTTTTTAAGTGAAATAAATTTCCCTGTAGTTTTAGAATGGTGGGGTAAAATAGCTTTTTTTTTTTTTTTTTTAAAGCTTTAAGACTCTAGAGCTCATTCTTGTTTTGGCAAAGCAATGAGAAACATGGCCTTGTATTTTCCAAGATTTGACTCTTCTGGTGAATTGTAACATACTTCTCAAGGAGTTCTCTTTTTATTTCTACCATTGTTCCTTTTCTGATCAACTACTCCCAGAAGTTTCTTACCAATGTTAGACCTTTCCTAGGAAAAGAGCCTCATTTTCATTTGAAGAATGTATAAGCCACAGAATGTTTCAAGTATTATCAGTCATTATTACATCATGGTTCCTTTGTACTGAACATGAATTGGATCTGATAGAACTCCCTTCTATATTTGGCAGCTTTTCTCAGATTGGCCACTGTGTTTTCCAATGAGTAGAGATGGGTAATTTAAGGTATGCACTCTTCTCAGGGTCCTAAGAACTGTAGCTGTCTTCCCTCTGCTTTCTCCCACACAGATGAGATACCACAACAGTCTTGAAACCATCTATTGGGGATTCACTGAATTACTGTTCAAACTAATTTTATTGTAGATGTTGTGTATGTCTTTGGTTTTGCTATCCTAGTTGTTCAGCATGTTTTTATTTGAGAGGTGAAATTTCCACTATCAAACCAACCTTGCCTTCTTTGAATAAGCCAAATTTCGTTGGAATATATTATCCTTTTCAGGTATAACTGAATTCATTTGCTAGTATTTTGTTGGGAAATTTGTAAAAATATTCATGAAAGACATTGGTTTATGTTTTTATCTTGAAATGTCCTTACTGGGTTTTGTTCTCAAGGTTATGCTGGCTAAATAGACAAATGTTCATTCTTTTTTAGAATTAGTTTGTATTAAGTTGATATACTTTATTCCTTAAAACTTTGTTAGAATTTTTTGCTAAAGCCATCTGAGCCTAGATTTTTTGATGAAATGTTTTAAATATTTCTCTAATTGATATAAGACAGATTTTCTATCCCTTCCTGTTTGTTTTCAATTTCATTTACTCTTCAAAATCATTGAGATAAACTTGTCCAAAGGCTGCTCTTCTTATCATTCTAATGTTTATAATATCCATAGTTACATCCTCCTTTTTATTCTTCATGTTGGTAATTTAGCCTTTTGTTTTTTGATATGTCTTGTCAGTGTAATTTTAGGTGCTTCAAGAATTAGTTTGGCTTTTTAGAATTTTTCTATTATACATTCATTTCTATTTCATATACTTCTGCTCTTAATAATTTCCTTTGTTCTGTTTTGTTGTTTTTGCCCTAACTTTGTAAGAATAATATTTTAATCAAGATACGTACTTCTTTTAAAATATGTACTATACATAATATATACCATAAATTGAATAATATAGCTTAAAGGCTTTACATTTTCCTCTGAGCATAGCTTTGGCTACAATCCACACATTGTGATACACTGTATGTTTATTAACATTCAGAAAAATATGTTCTAATTTCCACTGCAGTATGTTCTTCGACTCAGTATTTAGAGGTATATTACTCAATCTCTAAATATTTTGGATTTTTCTAGTTTTTAAAATTAACTTCTTGATTATTCCTGCTGTCAGAGAACATGCTCCATATGACATCCTTTGATATGTGTTGACTTGCTTTCTAGATCTGTTCATAATAAAACTTTCATATGTTCTTGAAAAGATTTCTATTCTATGTTGTTTTGAGTGTTCTCTATATATCAATTACATCAGGTTTAAAAATATTGTTATTTAATATTCTATATTTTTACTAAGAATTGTATCTCCTTGTTCTATTAATTACCAAAAAGCGTATCTTAACTATGATTATAAATTTGTCTACTTCTTTTTAGTTCTGTATTTGCTTTCCATATTTTCAGGCCATGTTTTTAGACACATACAAATACAGATTTGGTATATCTTCCTGGTTTATTTCCTATTTTACCATTATAAAATTCTCTCTTTATATCTAATATTTTTTCTTTAAATTCTATATTATCTTTAATCGAGTGACACTAACCTTTCGGTTAGTGTTTTCATGCTATCATTTTCATTTTTTTACTTTCAAGTTTTCTCCATCCATATATTTAATGTTATTATTTTGTAAAAAGCATATGTTTGGTATTTTTAAAATACACTCTGACAATCTATGTTTTTTAATTGGAGAATTAGTGCATTTACATATAAAGTAATATGATATATTTATGTTTAAATGTATCATCTTACTGTTGATTTCTATTTGTTCTATGTTCCTTTTCCTTCTCTTTTATCCTTCATTTTAATTAACTACATATTTTGTATCATACTGTGCTCCTTTTCCCTCGGACTATCATAATTTTTTGACTATTTTTTTTAGAGGCTATGCTACAGATTTCAACATACATCTTTGACTTAATAAGGCAATAAATATTAGCACTATGACTTCCTGAATAATTTAAGGATCTTAGAACATTTTAATTCCATTGACCCTTCCAATTTTGTGGTACTGCATCTATTCTATTCTAAGCTTTTTTTGAACTTAAAAGTTGACTCCCATGTTTTTCTTGACATTGACTTTTTGAAAAGACCAGGGCAACTGTCTCAAAGAATATCCCACCTACAAAATGTGTTTGTTTCCTCTTGGTTTAACTTTTTCCTCTATCCCATCCACTTTCTGGAAGTCAGAAGTGAGATCTAGCTAAATTAGGTTTAGGTAAATATATTAAGCAAAGTGCTTCATAGGTTATACTTTGAGTTTTATATTTTATCACATCACATTTTATAATTCTAACTTCATAATATTCTCACATAGATTCCATGAGATGGTATACGTAAAGTGCCTGACATGCTATCTGACGTAGGATAGTTAAAGAGCAGAATTTCTCAGTTTTGGCGCTAGTGACATTTTGGACTGAATAATTCTTTGTTGTAGGGCCATCTTGTGCATTTAAAAATGTTTAGAGATACTCCTGTACTCTATCTGCTAGGTAGCATCTCCCAGCTGTGACAATTAAAAATGTATCTAAACATTACAAGTGTCCTCTGGAAGACAAAATTAGGCCCAGCTTAGAATCACTTATATAGGACAAAAACTCAAGTGTTTTGATAAATATTCCTCAAGCAGTTACTATCATGCCTTGCTCAAGGCTGTGAGATTAGGAGCTAAATGGGACATGAATATTGACCTCAACATTCATGGTTTTGAGAAGAAACAATCCAGAAAACAGGGAATTAAAATATGGTGTCATAAGTGCTGTGATAGGAAGACACCTGTTTTATGAGAGTAGGGGCACCTAATTCCGCCAGAGGCATAGGGTCCTTTCACGGAGGAATAGGGAATTCTGAATTGAGACCCAGAGGACAGACTTCCTTTTCCTTTCCCAGGAAGACCCAAGAGAACAAACCAATAATGACTACTCAGAGTGGAAATAAACCCTCCAGAAATGAAGTATCATAACCCCTAATATTTCCAGGCTCTATCTTAGAATATGATCAATAAAGATTTATCTATTACCAAATACAGAGACACAGATAAGGTGAGCCAGGAGTAAGAGCTAGAGATGGCACAATCCACCGTCATCTTGTTAATAGCAAATGTATTATGTTTTCCAATTCTATATCCCCCCGTCTGTATGAAAACAGAATGAATAACCAAAACCAGATTAACGCCAATCAGGATTAATGTCACACACATCCCTTCTTGCTAACACTGAAAGGTATTATGAGAATGACTATTCAACTGTGTATATGAACCCAGTTGCCTGTGTTTCCAATCTTCTTCCTGATTAAGTACTTCTTCAGATCACTTGCAGTAGAAGTCAGAGATTGGCTAGCTGTTCACTAAGCTTGTTTCCTCTGCTTCCTGGGCACACAGCTCAACCATCTTTCCTCCATCCTCTGCAGCTTCCTGTGGCCACATGACTGAGTTCTAGCCCAAAGTATGTGAGACTGGAAGTGACATGTACTTCTTGAAATCTGAAAACCTCCCATGTGAAATTTTTCATGCTGTTTTCTCTTCTCCTGGCTTGATGCAGACAAACATTGTCACCTTGAAAGCCAAGATTTAAGGAGGGTAAAGTCAAGGAGAGGAAGAAGACTTTGTCCCTGAGTCTCCACTTGGAGAAGGGAGGCCTTATCAGCAATGCCCATATTGAGTTTTAGATGAATAAGAAGTAAACGTCCACTGTGTTAAGTCACTGAGATTTGAGGGTTTATCTAGCACAGCAGCTAGCATTACCCACCTAATACACCAACACGGAGAAATAATCAGGTTTCCTCTGCAACTGTAATCCATTCAGTTCCCCAGACATGCATGGGTATTTCAGCCTTGTTCACCAAGCCAAAGAAAAGAGGCTTTGCCAAAATATTTCACCGATACTCCCTGGAGTTAAATGTTTAGGTGAGAGGCTACTCTCAGGGCCCTTACTAAAGATCACACTTCATCTAATATCTGCTGCACATGAGTATGGAATAACATCATCTTTCATGTCAGACAGAAGTGGCTTTGAATCTTGGCTCCCCTCTTGACCATTCTTTGACTCAGTCTCTCTGGGTCTGTTTCTTCATCTGTAAAATGAGGGTAATTACACCTCATAGGAATTTTGTGGCAACAAAAAATACAAAAAGCATGTAAAACACTGGCATAGTTCCTGGCATGTCCAAGGTACTCAATTAGTTCCTTCCCCAAAACAAGGAAATTAATGAATTGGGAATTTTCTTCACTCTTCTAATCAGTAGACTAAGGAGTGGCCCTTTTCACAAAGGACCATGTGTTGATCTTTGTGTAGAAATGCTGAATATTTCATACAAAGGAACCAGGTTCAACAAATACTTTTATGTTCTCTTTGGTCTAAATAAGAACTTGAGAGTTACGAAACTTAAAAATAAACGTGTAAACAGAGACAACATTCAGTCTTTTTATAACCGTTTTCCCTTGCAAGAAATAAATGTCATATTTTCAAACCAACACCAGCAGAACATATGCTGGGATTTGACCCAGAAGGAGAACAATGAATGAGACGGTTCACACAACAGAGAGGGAGGAAGGCATTTTTCTGGGTAATACTAATTGATGTGCAATGGGGACCTTCGCTGTTCTTATGTGGCCCCAGATAAATTGATTCCGGCGGAAAAGATGGCACATCTCAAAGCTAAGTAGTTAGGGGCAGGCATGCCACCTTACCCAAGCCCACCTCTGTAAATGAGATTTGGCAACCAGACAGGTAAACAGAGCACAGTTCTTCTAAGGAAGCCGGCAGAGCTGTGAGCTGTTGCAGCTTCATCCTTTTGACTGCAGGAGAAAGAGGCTGAAATGTCAGGGCAACCAAGATTCAGAGAGAACTTTGAAGAGAGCCACCCACCAGCATGACTAAGTGCTCTTGGGGACAATCCCTGCTCAGAGGGCAGAAAGCAAATATCCAGATGTTATGAGCTGCCAGATGTGATTAACAGAGGAAAGGTGAAGTCGCCTACTTAACCATCTGAGCAGCCCTCCTCAAAGTCATCCAAGAGTTTTCTGCAAAAGTATTCATCAACAAAACAAATGGAGGCTCCAACCATCTTCCATTCCCATCCCTTTTCCTCTCTCCCTCTCATTGAGTCAGAACAGTGGCCTATTTTTAAACCACTGGCAATGCATTCTCTCGTGGAAACGTGGGGGCTTCTTGACACAGGCTGATGCTCACTCACAGGAGATACAAGCGCACTGAAGGCTGCGCCCACTCACCAGTCCTTCCTCTCCCACAAGAGTGGGGCAGAGAACACTCAGGGAGGAGAGGGCCTCAGGAGGGAGCTTCTGCCCGTGCAGAGGAGTAGGGAGTATCTGATGCCGGATTTCATGACAGGGTAACTGCAGGCTTCCCTCCTCCGTGGAAGGGAAGGCTTACACTTGGTTAAAAACCAGCCTCTTATACAGGTACCAAGACAGAACTCAAGCCTGAGAAGAAGGGAAACAAACCCTGGAAGCTGATTCTAGCAACTTTTACAGAAAAGGAGTGTAAGTAGATGTCAGTGTTTCTTTAACATGCATCTAATGTGCCTTAAGTATAATAGCAAACATTTTATTAAAACACTGGAGACCTTTCTAAACAAGGTCATAAGGCCAATTTACAAAAAAAAAAAAAAGCACTAAAATTAAATAAACACTTTAAGAAAGGAGGTTGTGCTGTACTTACAGTCGCTCAAGCTGCTTCAGGTCCTGGAAGGCGCCTCTCTCGATGACGCTGACCTGGTTGTCTTCCAGATGCCTACAACCACAGAGACAGCAATGACTAAGAACAAAGCTGGGCTCAAGTACCCTCATACTAGGCTTTGTGCCATGCAGGTATGGTCACTCAGCCCCTCCCATGATTGTCAGGGTCCCTTCAACTGGGATCAGTCTGATGGGACAAGATAACTCATATCCCAGCTTGGTGTCACGGTAACCAGGGTTTCGCCGCCTGCATACTTCTACCTGACAGATTGGTTTCCATGCCTCTATTTTAAGAATGTTCTCAGCAAATGTCCCCCCAAGCACTGCAGGATGTTGCGCAGAAAAGGAAGAGGTAAAAGCTGCTCTTTATAAAAACCACACATAGATTCAGCATCTCTTCCCTGGGAGCTCCCTCCTCCAAGGATTCAAAAATACTTCATTGAAAAGGGCCTTCCCTGCTCACCCTAGTAGAAAGGGTGAGGCTATTGTGAAATGATTAGCTGTCCCTAAGAAAACCAGCCTGGTCCCAGCAACTCCTCTCACCGAGAGTCCAGCTAATCCCAACCTCATGATGATGGTCCTAAAAGATCAGGCTCCCTCCCTCCAGCCACACGCTTCACTCACCCGCCTAAGTCCTCCAAGCAGGTGATTACAAATCCTAAACACTCTGTGTAAGTGAATTGGGTTCATGCATGCAGTATATCCAAAGAATTCAGCATATAATGAAATGTTTGTTTCCTTAACTTAAAAAAAAATGGCCACTTAAATGGATGAGCTGAACAGCAGAGAAGAGAAGCAATGAAGCTATGCAGCTTCCATTGGGGGCTGACCTTAGGCTGGGAAATGACAGATTGCACATGGTGGCTGACTGGGACTTAGCGGGGATGCATTGTGATCAGAGAATGTTTCTTTAGAAAGTGGAGTTTAGGAAGGGCCGTGGATTCCTCTGGATTACACAGGAGGAGAGGTGCGCACAAGCACCTAAACAAATGGCAGATGGAGAGGAAGAGCAACCCTGGGAAGCTGGGAAGGCTGCATCTTCATATCAAACTGAATGCTCCATGACAGTCTCTCCCTATTAGACGTTTCATAACCTCCTGCACTTCTCAGCCTTAACACTTGGACCCTTGTGTTTAGTTCCCAAGTCTATTTTCCCCACTGTGCCTAAGGAGCAAGAAGATAGACATTCTGCCCATCATCCTATTCCCAGTCCTAACACAGTTGCCTAGCACAGCAGGCACTTCATCAACGCTTACTGAATGAATGAAACCTACAGAAGACTTTGGGCCACGGCACATACCGACTGTATATGTGTCTGGGACAGGTAACTGTATTTTGTTTGGGCTTGATATTTTACATTTTTGTGAATTTGTTGCCAACAGTTGAAAATCAGGATATTTCACATGTATACACACCCATACCCCACAAAAGAAACTCCTTTTGAAAAATCAGCTCTCACATTTCCAAATATCAGTTGACCAGGAGTAGAACGTCAGGCGAGGGTACCCAGCCCCACAGTTTGCCATGTCCTCATCCGCTCTGCTTCTCACATTTCTATTGCTTCTGGCCCCTCACAAGCTCCTCACTTAACAGCTGTAGAAACGATTGAAGGGAGAGGCTAAAAGACTTGCCTGAGGAGAAATTATTTATGCCAATTCCCACAGCCAGGTAGGGTGGGCCTTCTAACTCCCACTCAGGTGAGCGTACCAGATTTAGTTTAGAAGCCCTGTTTTGCATGCACATTAGCTGATGATGTAAGAGTGGGTTAACTAGTCAACCTCTCTGAGATTCAGTTTCCTCATTTGTAAAATAGAGAAAATAAAACATTGCAAAAGTTCTTCGAGAACAAAAACAAAATAAGGAAATCATGTGGCCCAGGTTCTGCTATATGATTAGAGGCTTAAGAAGTGTTGGCCAGGTGCGGTGGCTCACTCCTGTAATCCCAGCACTTCGGGAGGCTGAGGCAGGTGGACCAGGAGGTCAGGAGTTCAAGACCAGCCTGGTCAACATGGTGAAACTCTATCTTTACTAAAAACACAAAAATGAGCTGGGTGTGGTGGCACATGCGTGTAATCCCAGCTACTCGGAAGGCTGAGGCAGGAGAATTGCTTGAACCCAGGAGGTAGAAGTTGCAGGGAGCCAAGATGGCACCACTGCATTCCAGCCTGGGTGACAGAGCAAGACTCTTTGTCCAAAAAAAAAAAAAGGCCTGGAGCAGTGGCCCACGCCTGTAATCCCAGCACTTTGGGAGGCTGAGGCAGGCAGATCATGAGGTCAGGAGTTCGAGACCAGCCTGACCAACAAGATGAAACCATCTCTACTAAAAATACAAAAATTTAGCTGGGCGTGGTAGCATGTGCCTGTAATCCCAGCAACTCAGGAGGCTGAGGCAGGAGAATCACTTGAACACAGGAGGCGGAGTTTGCAGTGAGCTACGATTGCGCCATTGCACTCCAGCCTGGGTGACAGAGCAAGACTCTGTCTCAAAAAAAAAAAAAAAAAAAAAAAAGAAGAAGTTTTTCCCTTCTCTTGTCTTCCTTTTCCATTCTACCATATGCAAGGAGGGCCTTGGAATGCTAATAGTCTCACACTAGCACATCATGCTAAATAGGGTCCCACTTCAACACCAGTGACTGGGGGTTTCCTGAGCTAAGTTTTTACTATCCATCCACCAATCAAATCAATCACAGACTTTGTAGTCATTATTTCCTTGCTGGATAACAAGGATCAACTCTAGGGTATTGTAAGTACCACATTGCCTCCGAGTTTCTGAGGGAGCCTAACTCACCCCTTCTATAATGAATCTTAGTTCTATGCTAATGAATCTAACACTTCAAGTTTCTTTCAGAGAGGGGAAGAGAAGAGATGCAAGGATATCTATATGAGATATACCGTTTCCACCTTGTGCAGGTCCTGGAAAGCTGACTTATTGGCTTCATCAAGAAGCTGGGTTTTTTTTCCTCCCAAGACAAGTTCTCACTGTGTCACCCATGCTGGAGTGCAGTGGTGCAAGTTGCTGGGACTATAGGTGCATGCCACCATGCTCAGCTAATTTTTTTTGGTGGGGGGTAGAGATGGAGTTTTACAATGTTGCCCAGCCTGGGGAGCCCTGCCCAGGCTGGTCTCAAACTCCTGAGCTCAAGCAATCCAGCCGCCTCGGTCTTCCAAAGTGCTGGGATTACAGGCATGAGTCACTGCATGTAGCCATCAAGACCATCAAGAAATTTTTTGACTTCTGAATTCCTGTCAGGTTCAGCCAAAGAGAGGCACCAGCAGGAGATCAGAGGGTGGAGGAAGACTGTGGTTGGGGGATTTACGCTTCTCCACCCCTGCCAAGCCACTTCAGGCTGACTGCGTCCCTCTACCTAACGCTACAGCTCCCTACTTTTGCCAGGCTCTGAAAACCACTTCCTCCCTGTGCTCCTTGAGGCCCAGGGCACAGTAGTGGCCCCGTTTTCACTCTGGCCTCAAGGAACTGCACTGTCTCCTCTAGGTTTCTCTTCACCTTGCCCACACCTCTAAAGAAGTCTTTACTTCACTCTCCTCATTTGCCCTCTTTTCTGCTGGGACCCTCACTGCCAGGTATCTATGTCCCTTCCAGATCTACTTCCTAGTTCCATCAGAGTCCAGCCTAGAACCTGGCAATCAGAGGCTCAACAAATCAATATTTGATGAATAAATGGATCAGTGAACGAATGAGTTAAGATCCTCCCATCCAGACTTCTGGGCTGAGATGCGAGCCAGGAGCAAGCACTAAAAGCCATTGATACCTTCCCCACATTTTCAGACAGGGGATCCAGGAAGGGCTGGACATCCAGAAGGGCTGTCCACGGATGGAGTCTGTTCTGAATTAGAACAGAGCCTGTGTTCATTTTCAGCTCTTTTGCAATTTTTTTTTTTTTTTTTTTTTTTTAGCTTTAGCACTGGATCAGGATCAGAAATCGCCCCCCTTGTGATGATGGCTGGGGTGGAGTTTAACTTTTTTATTAACCCCGTTTGGGATAAAGCTGGCTCCCACATTGTAAGCATAGCAGAACCCTTAGACTACCAAGAAATGAAACATAATTTATACCATCAGAAGAGACTTTTTCCTACTCCCACCCCATGGGAGAAAAAAAAAAAAATGTCCTGGGCAATTCTTCTATCTTCTCCTTAAATGCTCTTCGTTTGGGGAAAATCGCCCTGGGTTGAGACCGAAGTGCCTCAATCTCCATTTTATCTGCTTTTGCCCATATTAACAGTTTGACATAGAAATGGGTGGCCAATTATTCAAGACTACTGAATCTTTTCTAGCTTCTCTAGAAATTGTAAATAAGAAACAGATATGGGGAATGTGCCAAGGTGTGAAAAAAATCTTTTAAAAAAAGATAGTTGTCTAGGTTACTCAGCTAAAAAGAATAGATTGAGGAAAAATATGGTAAAAATGTCTGGATATTTTATTGGTGTTAGTTAGAAAGCATTTCAGCTATTCCACCAGGCAGATTCTTTCACAGTAATAAAGGGCCACTTGAATGGGATTGTCTTTGAGTTGATAAGGAAGATAATGAAACAGAGTATATTAATAGTCTACGGGGGGGGGGGTGGGTTTAGGGGAAGGCTTTTTGGCATTGCTTATCAAAATAAGAGAAATGTACCAATTAACTGAAAAGATAAACCGTAGTCAAAGGAATGTTGCAGACCATCCAGGGGATACTAAAACAATCTTTTGTGATTATTTTAAACTTTCTATTTGCAGAGAGCAGACACGAAAATTGGAGTTTTTATTAGTCTTTCTGATGTAACGCTAAGAAAATCAAAGGGTTGTTTTTGACTTTGTTAGAAAACGAAGCATTAGGTGAAATTTCTGACTTGTAATCTCTCACAGACGCAGGGGAAATAAATTTTTAAAAAAGTGAGAAGGTAAACAAGCGTCTATTTGTTAACCTGGCAAATGACATAGAATCAGTTGTTGTTACCTATACCTCTTCAATAACAATCGCCCTAAAACTGAACCATGAAATTCCCCCACCCTGATCCCAGTCTCGACTCTGATCCACGCACACCTTGTCAGAACTACCAGTCACTTGACAGACACATGGCTGCTGAGGCAAAAGACTTGGCACAGGGTGTGCCTTCCCTTTGAGGTTGGTGAGAGGAGAGTGTTTGATGTTCTCCAAAGATGGAGAACATGTCCATGTGGAGAGCACCTGCAAGCTGGAGGCCCAGGATTCAGATTCCCCATGTCTCCACACATGTGTACATAAGAGAAGCTCAGACAAGCCCCCACATTAACAGTGCTGCATTTACAAAATGGGTAGACTATCACTGTCTTAGTTTTCTCAGCTTTCTATAATGCGAATACACAGTGGCACTGCATGGAGGTTAGAAAACGCAGAGTCCGGGTTCCAATTCCAACTCCTCAGTCACCTGCTCTGTAGAGTTGGGACTACTTACCCTATCCATGCCTCTGGTTTTCTCTGTTACAATTAGGGGCTCATAATAATGCCCACCTTGTTTGTTACCACTATGTAATACTGTGCTGGGCCCATCAAAGTATCAGGTCCATCATCATTACTAACAACTCAGTCAGAAAAGAAAAACAATGTTGTAAAATTAATGCTTCACAAGTAATCCTGAGAATAATCAGAAAATGCTACAACAATGAAGCACTACATGTATAACTATGAGAGCTGAAAATACTTCTAACTACGTATTCCCTATACTGCAAATGAGAAAACTGAGGCCCAAGGAGGAAAAGTAGTCTGCCCAAGGTTTCATGGGTAGCTAATTCTGAATCAGGACCAGAGCCTGGTACTTTCTGAACCAAGTACAAAATTCATTCTATTTATTATATAGGGCTATTAGTAAAAAGGAGGTAGCTTCAGGTACCAAGACTTTAGCTGTTACTTCTAGTAACAATTTGCCAGCTAAGATTCCATGGCATACAAATACCAAGGCGGTGGCCAATTGGCCCAGACTGTACGTCTTGCCTGGAGCCATGTTTATGGGTCAAAATTAACCAAGTAAAGAAGGAAAAAAAAAGATCTAAATTGCTTTTTCCTGTACCTCTAAATGTCTTAGACTTTTCGACAGACAAGCACTTGGTAAGTTTCTTATCACTCACAGACTTAAGGATGGATGAAAGTGTTCAATATTCAGCAATGAAACCTAATATTCCTTGCTCCCCCAGTCCATCAATGCCCATCTCAAATTTTGCTACCTGTCTGCACAGCTGTGGGTGTTCAGCAAGGGCGCTGACCCTTTCTGATGCTCTCCTCCCCTCCCCTCCATTAAGCTACGAGACAGATAACTTTTGTCCCGATTGCTCTTTTAATGCACAGGCTGGAGAAGAAATTATCATCTCTATGGAAGGGAAGCATGGTTAGTCAACCTGACATCGCTGTCATCCTAGAAGCTGGGCATGCTGATTTATTCGTTCATAGCCTTCCGCTTTCCCTATCACTGGAACTAAGTTCTTCCATCGATCCAGCTCAGCCAGCAGCATCTAGACACGGACTGTGATACCTGTGAGCACGTGGGTACACTAATGAGGGGTTTTCTGCTGCAGAATGGTGAATTCCTGTTGTCCAGGGCTTGGGAGTGTGGTGTCAGGGGCAGTGGAACATTTTTTTTTTTGCAAGGCTGAAGAGCTAAAAATGAAAACGCACCCGAGAGCCATCAACTACTTACAAGACTCGGAGGTTCTTGAGCCCAGCGAAGTCCATCTTGGTGATCCTGGTGATATTATTTCTGTCCAGGTCACTGCAATGGAGAGCAAATTCAGGTCAGATTTTTGTGGGTTACAATCACAGTCTATTTAATCCAGACTGGCTTGGACTGAAGGGACGTTGCTTGTCCAGAAGGCGGCAATTCTGATGATTAACGATATCCCTTGAGCATGCCCGGCTAACCTTAAGGATATTGTATGGAATAAACCATTCATTATGCACATAGCAGACCTCTGTTATGTTTAACTGCCTGCCTTCTGTGGTCCCTTCTTTAGGTAACACATTTTTCTGTTGAAGTTTCCCCTCCCCCAGATCTCAGATCATGTCATACAAATGGGGCTGACCCCTCTTCCCAGCTCTAGGCACTGGCCTCTGATCCAGGCCAGGCTGGTAAGTATCTTCAGTCTCCCTGACCACAGCAATTGTTTCAGAAATGCCTAAATGACTCAAAATCCCAATAACTGCTTATCTGCTGGGATTGCTAAGCTGTTCAGGGTAGCCAGAAGCCATCTCGCCACCACAAAAACAGTGAGCAGATGGTGCTCTCCTGTGAATGTCCAGACCCACTCATGCCTGAAGCCAATTACCTCTGTATTTTGAGAGTGTATGACCCATTCTATCCCATCTCTCCTATATTTTGATTTAAACCAGTTTGAGTTGAATTTTCTATCACTTAAAATCAAAAGAATTTGCCTGACTTTGGTATGTAGCTAGAAACTAACAAGACAAAAATTGTCTATTTTCCAACTACTTTGCAAACTCCCTGAGGGCGAAGGACATATCTCATTTAACTCCATACCCAACATGGTAGATAGAGTATGTGCTTGGCACACAGCAGAGGTAACTTCACTCATTTCACATGTTAGGTCAAGACATTTGCATGGATTACTCCTGCCTCAATTTACAGGCTTATGCTCCTGAATATAGCCCCAAAGAGAAGGATTTGCCGTAGAAGAGCTGAAGTGGTGGTGGTGATATTTAAGTGAGGGTGGAGGGCAGCACGGATGATGGAAAAACAGTTCAGAAAAACCGAAGTCACGAATGAGCCTGTGAACAACTGCATGAATATTCCGTGTTCACTAAAATAATCTAACAAGACTGAATGCCAAAAAAAGGAACCATGAATAATACGCTACAGTTCTCAATAATAGATGCTGAATAATTGATCTCTACAGATTATGCCCTCTTTAACCCTCACTTTTCAGGGTTTTGGCCCTTGGACTTTCAACAAGGTATCTGTGAATTATCTTTTCTTTCTGAACATTTTTATACTAAGAGCCATTTTTCCAACGATGAATCCCCATCCAAACGTTCATCTCTTCTTCGCTTCTCCTAGTCGCTTCCTAAAGATGCCACCCTGCAATTATGCCTCCTTTATACAGTTGCATAAAATGAACAGGGAAGGAATTTTCAGATTCTAGCACTTTATATATATAAAAATAATCGAGTTTGAGGAGGGATTACTCTCCTGATATCAGACATAATACTGAAATAAAAATCAAGTGAGTCCTTGAGTAACCTCGCACAGGTACCTCCTCCTTTTCTCCTTGAGTTTTCCAATACCTAAAACAGCATCAGAGTTGTTTCTGAACTAGCTTGTGATGGAGAAAAGCAGCATTTAGACTTCTCTGGCTAATTTGAGTGCTGGTTTAGAAAAAAAAAAAAAAGCATAGCAAGAATTACCCAGGAAAATAAAGGGTTATCCATGCAGGGATGGGAAACCTGCAGACAGAAATCTGTACACGCTCCAAAGCATCACACGTGTTCTTCTTACCTCCCATCTGAATTCAGATGGATGTTTGGGGACCTTGACAACTGTGAATATGACAATGCAACTAAGGGTTTAATTACCAGGACACAGCATGGTATCTCAGCAGCTTGTGCCAGCATCTGCAGCACCAATATTTTCAATGAATATTTATTATGTCAAAGCACACTGAGTGCACTGCTGAAATGCTGAGGATGTGGCGGGGGGCAGAGGGTGTGCTGTGGGACCGTCTCTGGCACAGTGTTCGTGTTTGGGAGCTGAGCTTCAGAGGCAGGCAGTCCTGAGCTTGAATCCCTGTCCTGCCACTTACTGAGTGATCTAATGGCAGTGCACTTCATCTCTGAGGTGCAGTTTCTCCATTTACAAATGAGGCCGACAATCTTGACCTCAGGAGCTTTGATGAGGGTTAAATGAGATGATGTACACACAGCACTTATCTAGCACTTGTTAAGCGCTCAATCACGGCAGCTATTACTGTAATTAGTTGAAGCGCATCTCTCGCATCTCAACTCTGAAATTTCAGTTCACCAACAGAAGCTGACAGCCCCGTACCCCAAACTTTGTGCCTATAGATGAACGCTGGGGTCCCCAAGACACTCCTCGTTGGTGTGCTCTCTTCCTACACGTAAAAAGAGGGGTCTATTTTGTGGCTGAAAAATAGAATAATGGGGCCAAGAGTGCCCCCCCAGCCCACTGCCTGTCCTTTGCAGCATTTCTGTGACCCCTCTTTTCCATGGTATCTGAGTGCAAGTGACACAGGGACTATGGAGGAGGAAAGGGCTCTCCCCTCCCACTGAGCTGTGCTGCCTGCCTCTGCCCACCTCCCAAACACACATACCCCTAGGAAGTCCAGGGAGCACGTGGACTTTGAGGTGAGATACCTCTAGCCCCCAGCTCCACACAGTCGGGTCTGGGTGAGTTTGAGTAACTTACTTTCCTTCTCCAGGCCTGCATGCTCTGCAGGAGCTTTGTCTCCTACTTGCAGGCCACGGGATGATGAGAAACACAAAGCTGGGGCTTCAACACACGTGGTTAGAAATGGGAATGGATTACACTCACCCTGAGGAGAGGCTGCCTGTCCCAAGGCCAGCCCCCACTGTCCCCGCCCAGGCTCCTCCAGACCTTTATGACCTTCAGCTCTGGCCTCAAGGGAGTCAGTGTATGTCAGCCTGGGATGGGTTCTGAACTGTCAGCAGGAGGGGTGATCCTGGATGGGGGCCAAGGACAGTGTCCAGATGTGGATATGGGAAGTGTGGTGGTCTCCAAACATGTCTGTCACTTCTTTTTTTTTTTTTTTTTTTTTTGATACACTCGCTATCAAGAGGTGATATCTATGCCAATTTCCCTTGAACTTCAGCAGGCTTTGAGACTGCTGGACAAACAAGACTGTGGCAGAAGTGATGCTGCAGAGCTTCTGAGGCTACCTAGAGGAGGCAATGGGGAGGGGCTCGCTCTCTCGCTCCCCTCACTTGCACTGCGGCCTTGAGCTGCCATATGAGAAAAGCAGATGATCTGAAGCCTCCATGCTGGTGAAACCACATGGAGGAGGAGGAGGAGGAGGAGGAGGAGGGAGAGATGCTAGGCTTGGCTTGAGTCTTCTAGCCCAGAGGTCAGGCACATTAAGTGCAGATTCCTTTGGGACTCAGCCTCAGCCACCATCTGGTTGCAACTTATGAGAAACTCTAAGCCAGAATCACCCAACTGAATGAACCCCTCTTGAAATCCTGACCCACAGAAGCTGTAAGAGGTAACAGTCATGTACCATATGGCAATGTTTCAGTCAATGAGGATGGCATATCCGATGGGGGGGGGGTCTCATAAGATCATAATGGAGCTGAAAAATTCCTAGTGACATCGTAACGCGACGTATCACATGTTTACGTGATGCTGGTGAGAACTCTACCGCACTGCCAGTTGTATGAAAGTACAGCACATGCAATTATGTACAGTACATAATACTTGATAATAAGTGACTGGGTTACTGGTATTTACTATGCCATACTTTTATCACTATTTTAGAGCATACTCCTTCTACTTATTTTAAAAAAATAGTTAATGGTAAAACAGCTTCAGGCAGGTCCTTGAGGAGGTGTTCCAGAGGAAGGCATTGTTATCATAAGAGATGACAGCTCCATGTGTGTTACTGCCCTTGAAGACCTTCCAGTGGGACAAGATGTGGAGGCAGAAGACAGAGAGATGGATGATCCTGAGCCTGTGTAGACCTAGGCGAATGTGTGTACACAAGTGTCTTAGTTCTTAATAAAAAAGTTTAAAAAGTAAAAAAAATTGTAGGCCGGGTGCGGTGGCTCAAGCCTGTAATCCCAGCACTTTGGGAGACTGAGATGGGCGGATCACGAGGTCAGGAGATCGAGACCATCCTGGATAACACGGTGAAACCCCGTCTCTACTAAAAATACAAAAAACTAGCCGGGCGCGGTGGCGGGCGCCTGTAGTCCCAGCTACTCGGGAGGCTGAGGCAGGAGAATGGCGTAAACCCGGGAGGCGGAGCTTGCAGTGAGCTGAGATCCGGCCACTGCATTCCAGCCTGGGCGACAGAGCGAGACTCCATCTCAAAAAAAAAAAAAAAAAAAAATTGTAAAAGTAGAAAAATGTTTATAGAATAAGGATACAAGGGAAGAAAATATTTTTGTATAGCTATACAGTTTGTGTTTTAAGCTAAGTGTTATTATGAAAGAATAAAAAAGAAAAAATTAAAAGTTTATAAAGTTAAAAAGTTATACAGTAAGCTAAGGTTAATTTACCATTGAAGAATTTAAAAAATATTTAGCATAGGCTAAGTGTACAGTGTTTGTCAAGTCAACAGTAGTGAATAGTAATGTCCTAGGCCTTCATATTCACTCACCACTCACTCACTGACTCTCCTGGAGCAACTTCCAGTCCTGCAAGCTCCACTCATGGTAAGTTCCTATTTAGGTATACTATTTTTTATCTTTTATACTGTATTTTTTATCTTTTATACTGAATTCTCATCACTGTTACAGGGGTGAAAGTACTATATGCTGCCTTCAGGCCTGAGGAATAAAACTTCCTGCCCCTTCCTTCACACTCTCTTCTCTCTCATCTTGGGTGGGATTCAGTAGATACACTGGAGGACTCCAGGGATGGGAAATTGAAAGAGCCCAAGTCCCTGAATGACTGCATGAAACAGAGGCCTCTCCTCCTTCGGTTCCCCCACTGCCCACACCTGCCCCCGCCGCCCACGCACAATCATTTACACACATTAAACTCAGACCTATTCAAGAAATAACTCCTAAACCACTGAAATTTGAAACTATTTGTTATGGCAGTCTACAGTGGCAAATAAAGTATCTTTGATACGATAGCTTTCTATGCTTTTCTTTTTTTTTTTTTTTGAGATGAAGTCTCACTCTGTCACCCGGGCTGGAGTGTGGTGGCATGATCTTGGCTCACTGCAACCTCCGCCTCCTGGGTTGAAGCGATTCTTCTCCTGCCTCAGCCTCCCAAGTAACTGCGATTACAGGTAACTGCCACCACGCCTGGTTTTTTTTTTTGTTTTTTTTTTTTGCATTTTTAGTAGAGATGGGGTTTCTTCATGTTGGCCAGGCTGGTCTCAAACTCCTGACTTGAGGTGATCTGCCCACCTTGGCCTCCCAAAGTGCTAAGATTACAGGCATGAGCCACCACGCCCAGCCTTCCATGCCTTCTTCTCTTTGCAACAGTTCTGAAAGGTAGGTATTATCTTACTTCAACAGATTAAAATGCTGTAGATCAGCCTTAATAAAAGCTGGTATTTGTTGGACCCATACTATGCACGAGGTACTGTGCTGAGGACTTTGTGTTCGTTTATCTAATCCAGACAGCAACCATATACGGTAGGTACTATTATCTCATTTTTCACATGAGGAGGCTGAAATTTAGTTTCCCCCATCCCCACCCTAAGCTTAGAAGATTTTTACCAATAAAGAAATTTAACATGAGTTCACATACCAGGGAAGTAGGTAATGCCAAGATTTCAACCGGGGCTCTCTGAATGCAAAGGCCATAGTTTCACTTATCACATCCTACTGCTCATCTACCATTAGAGCATTTTTTATACTGTATCAGGTTATCTACTGAATTTTTTAAAAGAATGCATAAATAAATGCACAAACATAATAGAATTTCCCACTCCTGTGCTTTGGAGAAAAACAAAGACATACCCACATAGCTTTGCTTCCCTCACTCCAGCCAAGACAGCACATTTGCTACCCTGTCTCCCAGTGAAGTCCTGGCCAGGGGAAGTGACGGAGCCCCTCTGCAAGCTCAAGGAGGAAGAGCTTTCTTGCTGTGTTTGCCCCTATCTGGTTTTGGTCATGTTAGTCAGCATCTGCCATGTTGCCTCTATAAACAGGCCTCACCATGGTAATTTGGATTGTTTTTCCCCATCCCAATCAGTGAATCATAAACCAATGCTGAGACTTGGAGCTTTGTGGTATTTTCACATCTGTTTGACACCTTGGGTGGGGTAGGGAGAAAGAATTCAGAACAACACTGGAAATAATGAAACAAAAATGACATTTTCTAGGTCAGGCTACTGGCCTTATCTTGGCACATGTGTATCCATACCCTTCTTTTTATTCATTCTGTGGCATTCCTGCAAAATTTTCTTCACATCTGGGAAGAGCAAGGAGTGAAAAAACAGCCCTCAGCAAAAGCATAGTGTGGCGAAAAGGGCTTCCATTATAAATTCAAACGGTGTGAATTTGAATCTCAACCTTTTTACTCCTTAGCCATGTGGCTTGGAGAAAGGCACTTAAGTTTATGGAACTCCAGTTGTTGTTGCTGTGACGTTTGTAAAACATGACCCAAGATACCACCTCTGTCAGATTACCATGAGGCTCAATGGAGAAAGGTTTTTGTTTTTTGTTTTTTGTTTTTTGACAGAGTCTTGCTCTGTTGCTCAGGCTGGAGTGCAGTGGCGCAGTCTCAGCTCACTGCAACCTCTGCCTCCTGGGTTCAAGCGATTCTCCTGCCTCAGCCTCCTGAGTAGCTGGGATTACAGGCACCATGACCACATCTGGCTAATTTTCATATTTTTAGCAGAGACGGGGTTTTGCCACGTTGTCCAGGCTGGTCTCAAACTCCTGACCTCAGGTGATCCATCCGCCTCAGCCTCCCAAAGTGCTAGGATTACAAGCATGAGCCACGGTACCCGGCCAAGGAAGTACTTTCTAAACAGCATTCAGAGTGGTTAATTTTTCACCCACGGGCTACAACTGGTAGGGAGAGGATGCAATGGTGTAGCTTGGGATAGACTTTTAAAAAGATGTTCATCTGTAATGGTGAGATCTGTGATGGTTAGGGAGCACACCATTGCTCAGATCAGACTTTTAAGACTACCTGTCCCCTGTACACTGAGTGTTTACAATACTGCCTTCGGGGTTTCAGGAAAGAAGATCGGGTCTCAACATGAAGTAAACCTGTAGGGGCTACCACACAATGCAGTCATTCCTTATTACAAGGAATTGCAGGCAAAGTTAACTCAGGTTGGGCATGATGTCTAGGAAATCCTTGTGATGGGTAGGAGGCTGAACTACATGACCTATGGAGTCCTGTCAATAACTCTGTAACTGTCATCTTTTGGGAGCCCAGAGCCAAATGAATTTTTAGAAAATGAAATATAGCTTGGTCCTTGTTCTCAAGGAGCCTAGAGTCTAGTTGAGGAGATGTGCTAAGACTCAGGAGATTCTTAGAGAACAAGGCAAGAATTTACAAAATAAAACGTTAAGGGATGTGGTCTAAACACCAAGGGGAGTAGGCAAGCAGGAAGTCAGAAAGAAGACCTCCTGCTCCTGAATAAGCCTTTCAATGTGTGACGACTCCACATTCAAGATCCCACAGCATAGCTATCTCAATGGATTGTTCAGTTACAGATTGCAGTCCTTGCTCTACTCTTTCCCCTCCTTCTCACAACTGCACTTGAGTAGTACAAACAAACAAAAAACCAACTTGAAAAAAATTCCATAGTGTGATTTGAGGACTCCTACTCAGGAAAGGGGTACGAGGAGCCAGAATTAAGAGGCCCCCATAGCACTTCCTGACCCTTCATTTACCACCAGCAAAGTAGAGGTTCCAACCAAATCAGAACAAGTTGGCAAGGAAGCAGTGGCCTCAGTTTCAGTTATGCACTCACTACGCTTTCCACCTGAATGGACCACATCACAGAAAGGGCAAGGTTCTGTGCTTCTTTGCTTCCCTGTGAGCTAAGCAGGGGATGGGGGAAGGATCAGACCAAGGACAGGGTATTTATCCTCCCTGAGAGCTCACCCAGGTTAGCTAGTTTTGCCACCAAAGGTTACAGTTGCACTTTATGAATGTCCATTCATTGGTTCCAGGACATTTTTCTTCCTCCTATTTCTTCTGGCTTAGAGGTGATACTTGCTCCATTGCTTCTAAGGTCTTGGGTTCTATAGCATCTATCTGAAACATACCCACACCTCTGAAATGATCCCTGTGTAAATAAATCAACTCTCCTGGAATATTCCTAATTTGAATTTTCTACCTGTTCTCTATTTCTTACTGATATACCATTCATTCATTCAACAAGTCTTCACCATTAAGTTTCAGAAATTGTGCTAAATGCTGGTATATATCTATAAACAATAGTGGCATAGTCTCTGCCTATAAGAAACTCAGAGTTGAGAGAGGAAGAAATAAAGGAGCAATTACCATTGACTATGATAAATACTCTATACCACAGGTTGGCAACCTTTTTCTTTAAAGGCTAGATAGTAAATAATTTGGCTTCCGCCAGTCATGTTTTCTATCACAACTATTCAACTCAGCTTTGTAGTGTGAGAATAGCCTTAGACAATATATAAATAAATGAGTATGGCTGTGTGCCAATAAAACTTTATTTACAAAGACAGACCGAAGGCTGGATTTGGCCCAGGGGCTGTTGTTTATAGACTCCTGCTGTATACTATGCCAGAGGCATAAACAAAAGCTTACAGAAGAGTATGGAGGAAGGAGTATGGAGTAATTGGGGTGTAGGGTCAGGGGAGGCATCCAGGAAAAGGTGACATTTTAATTGAGACCTCAAGAAAGAGCTGGCTATATTCAGGTTGGCATGGGAATATTTAAGAGAGAAAAAGAATTTTAGGTTTTTTTAAAAAAAAGCATGTATAAAAGCCTAGAGGCATTGCCTCAGGATAACTGCCAGCAGATTTATTTGGCTGTTATAGCATGTTTCAAGAGAAACACAGGTTTTTCCTTCCTTCCTTCCTTCTTTCTTTTCTTTCCTTATTTCCTTCTTTTCTTTCCTTCCCTCCCCTTCTCTCCTTTCCTTAATTCCTTCCTTCCTTCCCTCCCCATCTCCTTTCCCTTTTTTTAAAAATCCCTCCCTCCTTTCTTTGCTTCTTTTCTTCCTACAACAAACCTTTATTAAACACCTACTCCAGACCTGGCACTATGCTGATGGCTAAGGATAGATGGTAAAACAATAGCAAAGAAGTTCCTTTTAAAGAACTTTTATTTCTTTGCTGAATGTGGCAGACAGATTCTAAGGTGGTCCCCAGTATCACCACCTTCCCCTCTGCTTGAGTGGGCAGAACCTAGAGACCTGCTTCTAACCCAAGGAACACAAAAAAGGTGGTCAGATGTCACCTTTGTGACATGTTACATGGGACCACAATGCCCGTCTTGCTATAGGACTCTTTCTCTTGCTGGCTGTGATGAAGCAGGTGGCCATGTTTGGGAGGCCCACATGCCAAGGAACTGGAGGCAGCCTCTACCCACAACCAACCAAGAATTCAAGACAACCAGCAGGAACCTGAAGCCCTCTAATAGACTGCGAGGAACTGAAGTCTCCCAATAACCTTGAAAGCTTGGAAACAGGTCCTTCTCCAGTCGAACCTTCAGATTAGACCACAACCTCAACCAAACCCTTATGTACAGCCTTATGAGACCCTGAAGCAGAGGGCCCAGACAAATGGAAGGTGCTGAATGTGTGTTGTTTTAAGCCACCAAGTTTGCTACAAGATCATTATACAACAATAAAAACACGGGGAAGATAGGCCACCACAAATAAACAAGGAGACTACAGATTGCAATATGGGCATAGCTAGGAAACAGTACAGAGTGAGGTGAAGAGAATAAAGATGTGGTGAGAGGCAGTGAAGGCATTGCCCTCCCTGGGGTGTCCAGGAAGAACCTCTCTTACAGAGTGAGATTTGGTCTGAGACTAGAAGGAAAAGAAGGATCCAGTTGAAGGGCAGGCTGAAGGGAGATGTTTCCAGGTGGAAGAACAGAAACAAAAAGGCCCTAAAAGAAGAAAGCAACAAAAAGGTACAGGTGATGGCAGCAGAGTGACACCAAATGGGATCACAGAGGCAGGTGGTGTCCAGACTGCAAGGCATCTATGGGGCTGACAACATGCTTGGGGACTGGAACCATAAAAGGGGCCGAGCAGTGAAACCACCGATTTAACAGCCCTCAGCCTCATTCCCCTGCCATCAATCCTGCCAGAAATTTCCCCCAAATGTCAATTTCATTCCACAGCTCAATAAGAAGGGGGTTCTCATTACTGCCCTCAGCTTGCCTCATTTAATTCTTCCTTCTTTATAGCCACAGACATGTATTGAGCACCTATCAGATCCAGGAACTGTGCTAGGCACTTCATTGGCACATATGTGTTCCTGCTGTATGCTGGCCTCAGAAGCCCTCAAAGTCCTGCATCCATTTAAATTCTACTGCTCTGTTATGGGCTGAATTGTGTGCCCCAAAAGATATATTGAAGTCCTAACCCCAGCTACCTGTGAATGTGATCTTATTTGAAAGTAGGGTCTTTGCAGATGTAATCAGGTTAAAATGAGGTCATTAGGGTGGGCCCTAATCCAATAGGACTGTTGTCCTTATTAGAAGAGGAGACAGGGCTGAGCACAGTGGCTCACACCTATAATCCCAGCACTTTGGAAGGATGAGGCAGAAGGATTACTTGAGGCCAGAAGGGAGTTAGAGACCAGCCTGGGCAACACAGCAAGATCCTATTTCTATAAAAGAGAAAACTAGCCAGGCATGGTGGTACTTGCCTATAGTCCCAGATACTCAGGAGGCTGAGGTGGCAGGATTGCTGAAGCCCAGGGGGACTGAGGCTGCAGTAGCTATGATTGCACCACTCCAGCCAGAGTGACAGAACAAGACCCTGTCTCTACAAAAAACATCAAAATCATAAAAAGACGATGAGACAGACATGCAGGGATAGCGTCATGTGACAACAGAGGCAGAGACTGGAGTGAAGCAGTTACAAACCAAGGAACGCCAAGGGCTGCTGGCAAACCCAGGAGCCACGAAGGAGCAAGGTCCTCCCCTGCAGATTTCAGAAGGAGCCTGGCTCTGATGACACCTCGATTTCAGATTGCCAGGTTCCAGAAGTCTGAAAGGATAGATTGTTGTTGTAAGGCGTCAGTTTGTGGTACGTTGTTATGGCAGCCCTAGGACACAGATACACCCAATGTTCAGGCTTTGTCGGGCCCCACACGCCCCCTGCAGCCTCCCCCAGCTGCTCCATCTCATGCTGGCTTCTCCCTTCCCTGAACTTCTGAACTTCTGGATCATTCAGCCTCTCTCTGCACAACTCATTTCGGTCTTTCATCACGTTTCCTTGCACCTCTTGTGCTGCTGCCTGTTTCCTGTGTGTTTGCCTTGTCTCCCAAAGGACCTTGAAGAGGATACTCCCCAACTTCCTCCAGACACCTTGGATGAAGCAAGGCCTCGTGGAGACACTCAGAAAAGTGTACGCTAGGTTTCTCCGGATGGAGAAACGGGTTATTTTTATAAACATTTTACATTTTGCTTATCAGTATTATCATTGTTTTCTGGAGTAAACATGTATCACTCAATGCACCGCCTACCTTCCAAAAAAAGCACTGAAAAAAGGAGTCCAGTTAACCTAAGACTCTCCCCATAGATAAAGTGGCCATGCAGTTTAAGCCATTCGAGACTCTGGAATTTTAGCCATTTGGCCAAAGGAAGATGCTTTTTGGTTTTTGGGGGGTTGTTTTTTTAGACGGAGTCTCACTCTGTCTCCCAGTCTGGAGTGTAGGGGTGCAACCTCGGCTCACTGCAATCTCCACCTCCCAGGTTCAAGGGATTCTCCTGCCTCAGCCTCCTGAGTAGCTGGGATTACAGGCACGTGCCACCATGCCTGGCTAATTTTAGTAGAGATGGGGTTTCACCATGTTGGCCAGGCTGGTCTCAAACTCCTGACCTCAAGTGATCCACCCACCTCAGCCTCTCAAAGTGCTGGGATTACAGGCATGAGCCACCGTGCCCGGCCGGAAGATGCTGTTTTGTAAGCCCAAGGGTAGATCTTCGAAACTGCTCACATCAGGCTGTCCTAATGGGTGTCTTCCTCTGTCTCCTCTCCCCAGTCCAAAGGACCTAATGCCACCCACCCAGCTACCCTGATGAAAGAGAGAAACAGCATGTGTTCGAAAACCATCAAATCACCTTCCAACCAGGTCAAGGACAGCAGTGTTTCCCTTCGGATCACCCTCCTACGGCTCCCATCTCATGCTTTACCTCTCCAGACTCACACCACAGGAGGCATTATTAACTATTCTGATTTTTTGCACTTCGTTCTCATCTGTTACATAACCACATGCAAGTTTAAAAACATACACGCATTTGGGAAAGAAATGAGCTGAATTTGATTTTAAAAACTGGCTTCACACTACCTCAGTTGTTTGGGAACTAAGCCTCTCTGGGCTAAATTTTTGGCTTGGCAACACTCTCGCATATATAATTTTACACCTGCAAAAGCTTGCAGCCAACCCTGTGCAGACAGCTACCTGCAGGGAGAAGAACGGGCCAAACAGAGGGGCAACCCGGGTGGTTGGATATGGTCATGGTGAGGGCATGTAAAGAGAAGGAGTGGGCGTGGGGTCGCTATTCTTTCATCCCTTGCAGCAGGAGAGGCAGGAGGACTCCCTGCCCCTGTTTTGCTCAGTTCAGCTCCATGCTCCAGGAAAAAAAAAGAAAAAAAGAAAAAAAAAAAAAAAAGCACACAACTACTCTTTGCTGGGAACAGAAGAAATGAACTTGCAAACCGGTAGCCCACCGGCGAGTTCTGGCCTGCAGACCTGCGTAGTCTGGTTCTCACTGTGATTTTCACATATGCAAATTAATTGCCAATTTGGGAGCATTTCAAATACAAATCTGCAATTCTGGCTTGTCTCCAAAAGTCAGCCCATCAAATAACCATGGAGCTTTTGTGGCTACCATAGGCTGGTAGTAAGAGGCAATTACCCACTTTGCATAAGGTACATGCCTGCAATTCACCAGTCCACCTGATCTGATTCCCTCACTCAAGTTACCTGCTTAGTCTTTTTCGGCAACAGAGTTTGAGATCCCTGCTGCCAAACATAACACTTAAGACGGCAGGCAGGCCCTAGAATCAGATAGCCTGGGCTCAAATCTTAGCAAATAGATTCTAGGCAGGCTACTTAACTCATCCCTAAGCTTCTGTTTCTCCATCTTAAATGACCATAATCACAGTACCTACCTCCTAAGATACTGCAAGGATTAAATGAGATGATATGTATAAAGTGATTCTAGCCCAGGGTTGGTCATGCAGTAAGTACTCAAGAAGTAACCGTCAACTGGCTGATTATTATTCAGACAAAATGTGAGCACAAGTAAGAAGATGATGTTGGCAGGACTTCAGTGCTTCTAACACAAAGGTGTACCTGGTCTAATCCACAGCCCCACCCCAAATCTCCTTCATCCACTTCAGGCACATCAAAGCATCTGCAGAGACAGTGCTCCCCTTCCCAGCCCTCACACTCAAATAAAAAATCCTTCCTAAATTCTTCCCGTGATGACTTAAGGCAACGTATTCTTTTCTCAGCACTAACCTCCAGGTGGGGTAGTCCAAAAGTTTCACCTTTTATGTCCCTTATTATCATGCCCAGAAATCTCAAACTCTTCCAAACTCCTTGCAAGGCCTGTTCTCAAAACACTTCCCTGCACTGCATAGGAGAGCATGTGATAAAATGGCTCCTCCAATCACTGGGAGGCAGGAAACAAATCCTAGAAGAGACTAGGGCCAACCTTTGGAAATGTGGCAAGAAGTGTAGGGAATACAGCATGGCAAGGATAGTGCTCTGTGTTCACCAAACTGTTCCATTCTCCTCCTAGGCAAACAGCAAGATTAAATTTCCTGTGCCCTTTGCATCTAAGTGGGACCATGTGACTGAGTTCTGAAGAAAACGAATGTGGGTGGAAATAATATGTGCCATTTCTAGGCAAGGCTATAAAACATCTTGCAAGCATGACGCTCTCTTTCCCTTTCTTGTCTTCATGGCATGTAGAGATCATGTGTCATAAAGGGAGGGGTCCCCCAAAGGAAAGCAGCCTGGGTTCCTAAGTGACAATATGGATCATAAGCCACCTACCACCACCCAGAGCAGCTCTACTGGACTGTGATATGAGGAAGAGGAAGCAATACAGCGTTATAGTGTTTTGTTACTGATACATCTGGGCTTATTTGTTGCTGCAGCTTAGCCTTGTCTATGCTAACTGATACACCTATCAATATGGCATAGTAGGAAAGAATGGCCCAAGTTAAGCATCCATGATCTTTATCCATGCTAATCCACAACATGACTTTGTAAAATTTTCCTTCCTCATCTTTACAAGGAGGAAAAACTGACTGATCCCTAAGGTCACAATAATTCTCATGGGCTTTGGACCCTAACACATATTACCTTAAGCAATGTTTTTAAGAAGGTCACTTAACTCCAGTCAATAGAGGTACAAATGCTGCACCCTGCCAACATCAAGGTCCAAATCACTTTCTGCTATTTACTATGCAAGAGCCAATCTGCAACGAGTGTTTACCACGTGCCAAGGACTATGCTAAACACTTCACATTTGGGGCCTTTTTTAATCCTCACAACCAGCCTATGAGGCTGATGCTATTTATTAGTCCCATTTTATTATTGAACAACTCGAGGCACAGGGAGATTAAGACACCTGTCTATGGTCACAAGCTGAGAAGTACCAGATGAACAAGGGTTAGTGGCTGAAAATTTAGCAATCAACTTGCAACAAGTAAATACAGAGTCCTAAAGGGTGAAAGAGAAATTGAAATGGCCTAGTCAGAGAATTTTAGTAACACACCCAAAAATTTTAGCTAAACTAATAAACTCCAACTTATTGGGCTCCAGGGCCATATCTGATTTATGTTTGAATCCCCGAGGCTCAGCACAATACCTGGCACATGAAAGGCGCAAATCAGTATCTGTTGAATGACTGATGTTAACTTGAGCTCTTTATTGACAGTTTTAACTGAGTTACATTTGCCCTTAATTGACAATGGCTTGAGATCTAAAGTTAATGTACTTCACTTATACCAGTAAATCCGGGCATCAGTTAGAACTGGAATGACCACGTGATTTATTATCCAAACTTGAATAGTTTTGTGAGTTAAAGGGGATGTCAT
Organism: Macaca mulatta; assembly: GCF_049350105.2. Classification (NCBI taxonomy): domain Eukaryota; kingdom Metazoa; phylum Chordata; class Mammalia; order Primates; family Cercopithecidae; genus Macaca; species Macaca mulatta. The sequence goes on from NC_133411.1 coordinate 178,139,980, forward strand.
TATTATACCACAGAAACAGGCAAAGATTGGGACTGTCTTGAGCAGATCAACACAAATGGTCATTCCCAGCTAGAGCCACAAAATATCTGCAACAGGAGTGGGTGACAATGGAAGTACTCACATGGGGCCTGGTTGCCCACCATGTCTTTGTTTTTAAGGAGACCTTCTTCCTGTCCACTTGGGCTGAAGACCACTTCTAAGTCTAAGTCTACAGCTATTTGCAGGATACATCTTGGTTAAGTGTCATTCTCTCTGAATGGTGCCCACCTCCAAGTCCAACCAGCCACAAAGCACATACACTATTAACTTTTAATATAGGTGCATTAATCACTTTAAGAAAACGAAAGAGCAGCCCAAGGAATGCAATGATTGCTGCAGGAATATAAACATGGACTGCATTGGAACAGACTACATACTTTGTATAAACACTAATAAAGTGAGTTCAGACTGAGCTGTGACTTTAAAGGAAATTCTTCCCCATAAACATGTCCTGCCATGCCCTAATAACTCTTTAATTTGATGCACATTTGGGAAGGACGATGCTAAGTAATCACAGAACAACGTTAAGGTCTGTTGCGAAGGAGGAGTGGCAGAGGGGGGATGTGATGCAACTTGGTGCTAACACCATGCACCAGAGAGTTGGCTTCGTTGCTCATTTCACACATGGAGGGAATTCGCCGAGTGACATGCAGGAAATCAGAGACAGGTCTCTGCAGGTTCAACCCAGGGAAATTCTGAGTGTCATCTGATGGCACCACATAAGACTCCTAGCTAGTCATTTTCCTGCCTGTCTTCCCTTGCTGGAGACAGCAGAGGTGGCCCGCACTTCAGGCGGAACTCTCCAATTTCCAGATCAAAGGTCTTCCAATTTTAATGAGATATAAAATCCTTGAAAGCAGAGAACCTTTCTTACACATCTGGGCATCACCCACAGAGCAGACACAGCCCGCATACCCATGAGAGAAGGCAGCATGGCACAGAGTCGAGGAAAACTAGACAGCAGCTGTAGCATCAGGCCTCAAGTCCCAGTTTCGTTACTACTTGTGTGTTTTGGGCAAACCACCCTTATTGGCAAAATGGGTTAGTAGCACTTGCAGAATCTCAGAGCGTTTTTGAGATGCTCAAGTGAGCCAATGCAAGAGAAAGCATTTTATAAATTTTTTAAAAGTTGTACTGCTGGAAAACTATAAAAATAATGATTAATAATAGTTTTCCCATGTATTGATTTATCATGTCATATCAGGCACCTTTCATCTCCCCTGAAACATCACAGGAATCCTGTTAGGGGGGTGCTCTTATTATCACCATCATATATTATTATGAAAACCAAAAATAGTATTTATGAGAAAGTGAGCTCCAGAGAGGTTAAATAACTTGCCCCAATTCACACATCTTCAAAGTATTATCCACAGAGTAATGATTCTGGAGGACAGGCCTGGATGGTCTGAGCTCCCTGCTCTGTGCTATAAACTCTCAGGAAATTGAAGGCACCCAGTTTGTTTTCTTTATTAACCTGTAAGCAATAAGGGCATGGGCTGTGGGGGTTCACCTTCATGTCTCCAGGACCCAGGGAAGAACTAGGGAGGTAAACCCTTTGGATCCCATGACTGCAGATCCTCCTCTCCTTAACCCCTCTGACGCGTATACCAACTCTTGTTGACTCCACGCAATGGGCCTTGGCCAATGACACAGCTGATGCTGACTTTGGCCAGGTGCTTAGCACTGGACTCCTCCACTCTCTATGGTTCTCCACCTTTACTGACATGAGAGGCCTCAGCCTAATGCCCCAGCTGCCTGGAAATGTGTCCCCAAACAGCCAGGCAGGTCCTCTGCACTCACCAGGCTCATTCCAAGCGCCATAACTTTGCTCGGGAAACTCTCCCATCTGTAATACCCTCTCCCATGGATCAAAATGAACTGCAGATGTCAGGAAGCTTGGCTGAGGAATGGGGACCTACTTCAGTAGAGTGACAAAGATTTGTAAAGGAAGAGAATGCAGTCAGACAGCGGGACCAGAGTGAGACCACCAATCCCATTCAGGCAGAAGCCACTTCCCCCATCTGGCACTGATAAAATGCCAAGGGACAGGAGTTAGGGAGGGAGAAGGACCCATCTGCTTCTCCAACCAAAACTTCATGTCCACTCCCAATGAAGACAAACCTCCTTTCATCATCCACGAAACCATAGCTTGCTTATTATGACAATTTTTAAAACTTCTGATTATTCCTTTGAGAATTCAATTTGTTTCCTTTGCAAGGAGGAAACAATTCTCTTCTCAGTTTGGGAGGTGGGGACATTCCATTTATCCTAAGTGGGGAAATCTGTTTCCTATTACAAGTCACGTTCTGTAGGTCTCTTTGTGAAAAATATATCTCTACACTTTACATAAAAATGAAAATTCTCTTTAACAAACATGAAGACCCACAAGAGGAAGGCTCCCACCTTCTTCTCAGCCATTGCCACAAAGATTGGATTCCCATCCCTTGCTCAGAAAAATTTTTACTCTTTCCCCAAAGAGCAGCAGTGTCCCCAACTCATCCAGCACACCTGAGAGAGTATAGAGTAATTCAATCAGTGTTTATAAATGGCAACTCAGTGCCAGGACCGAGTCCGATTCTAAGGCGGCACAGATTAAAATAAATACATCTTGCTCCATATCGCCACACACCAAGACAGGGGTCAGCAAACTATAGGCCACAGGCCCGATCCAGCCCACTGCCTGTTTTTGTATGGATTGGGAGCTAAGAATGGTTTTTATATTTTTAAATGGTTGGAAAAAATCAAAAGGATAATATTTCATGACACATAAAAATTATATGAAATTCAAATTTCAGTATCCATAAATACAGTTTTCTTGGAACCAAGCCGCACTCACCCATTTATACATTGTCTATGGCTGCCTTCATGCGACAGGGGCAGAGTTGCATAGCTGCCACTTGGACAAAGAGACCCAGAGCCTAAATATACATGCATGACATGACCCTCTGCTGACTCCTAATCTAGGCGCTTTTATAGTCTAGGAGGGTCAAAACAAAGTAGCAGTCAAAAAAATAACAAGAATAACAATCACAACAATAGTATGGTGGATGAAACATAATGGTTAAAAGTGTAGGTTCTCACTCTGCGTCAGACTGAAGCTTATCCTGCACTTGCTGGACAAAAGTAGCGACATGACTCTGGGGAAGTTATTTTAACTCTGTGCCTCTATTTCCTCATCTGTAGTATGTGGATAATTTGTAAAATGGGTGTCCTCTTCCTTAGGTTGGGTTGAGAACTAGGCAAAATGATACATGTAAAGTGGTTAGAGCAATGCCTAGCTCGTAAGTGCTCCATCTCTTTGCTCTTATTTTTGCCAGTATTGCTGCTCACAGAACTCCAGGGGGCATCGTTCAATGGTACACAGTGAAAAACGGCACACCTGGAGTACATCGTGTGAATGGTGGCCCAGGAATTCAGCAACGTAGTGGTCCTGACTGTAGCTGATACTACAATGATGCTCAGAGTTTTGAGGAAAGGCAGGACAGCAGATACACATTCCAGATGGAGGCAGCAGGTCCCGTGCATTTTTATTGCCACGTCATGTGCTACTCCATTATGAAAGAGGCCAACTTCAAATGAGCTATGGAGGGCTCCAGTGCAGACCCACAATGCCCACACCTGCCTTTCTCCCAGCTTACGGCCCCTTCTCAGTCATCCTGAGATGAGTCTCCTACACTCATTCCTGCGATTACACCTTGCTCCTGGTCCCTCAAACTCTCAGACAGTGGGCTATTTTAAGCCTAAATTAAAGGCTCCTCTCTTGAATGGCTGCAATTTTAGTCTGTGGTTTGTTTACTCTGGCGTGGTCTGGGGCCATGGTGCTGGTGCATTGGGCATTGCGAGGGGGTAGAGGGTTTCAGGAAAGAGGCAGGGGCTTTGCAGGAACAATTTCACTGCAACACACTCTATGGAAAACACAAGCACGTGGATGAACAATTAAAAAGAAAACAACTGTGGGAGTATGCTACATATCTAGAGAGAGATGCTCAAAATAGCATCACACCAGAAGCAAGAAAGCCCTGGGAGCTACACAGTGCTTCCAACCCCAGAGAAAAGCACTTGCCACTCTCATTCCATGAGTCTAAGTCTCCTTTAGCCTCTCAGAGGAAGAACCCTTGACGCAGATACAGGCCTTTTTATCTACAGAGGCCTTGCCATAGACCCTATCATTATGGGGTAGAGCTCTGAGGCTGAGACCACGGAGTAGGCTTTCAGGGTATCCCAAGGGACATCTGCGTCCATAGACTAGCAATGGGCAAATGACCACAGTGCTGGGGAAAAGGAGGCAGGTGGGGACAGAGGGAGAGTAGAGGAAACTGGGCAGGTACACGGACAGAAGCCCATCAAGCTCTCCATATCAACGTTCTCTCCCTGGGCAGTGCCTGAGCTATAGGAGGCCCATGGGTTAAGGGGGCTTAGGATCCCACTTCGTCCCTTCTCTCCATCCCTCACTTCCCTTGCAATGTGAATGGACCTTCATGTCACATTTGGAGGGCAAAGTCCCTGTTCCATTTGCAACCTGACCACACCCCTCCACCCTGACCCACCATCCCAGGTTAAGTCTTGATTTGCCTAGTTCTACTCTGGAGATGTCTCAGCTGCTTACGCAATGTTGGCTCCTCAAGCAGCTGCTGGAGGGGGAGCTGGCTCCAGAAGAGGACACATCCGTTCCCTCCAGGGTGAGTCCACTTGGACTTTGAGTTTGCAGAGCCTCGCACAGACATGAAGGAGCCCTTGGCCCACTAGCAGGGTGCCCACCACCCAGAGTGACTGGACATTGAGTGTCACACTGGCTGCGCACCACCGAATTCCACCATACAGACTCTTGTTTGGGTGGCAAAGAGGGTTCTTTAAAAATGCCTTTTGCTGGGCATGTAGTTCCTAGTTCATCAAGGTCCTTCTTCCTAAGATTTCACAGGCAGCCCACTTTACCCCTTTATATTACCTGTCTGGCCCAGGAAGGTAATTGGATTTAACTGCAGACTTCATAATTATGAAATGTTTTCCAACCTAGCGTAAAAGCTCTTCTAGGAAAGAAACCAAGCCCATGAATCAGTCCTCACTCTGGTGCCCAGCACAGTGCCTTGCCCGAGCTACTGCTCAAACAACAGTGGGGGATTTGAATGCACTGATGTGATTGTGTCTCTCTTTCACAGCTTCCCAGACCATGTGAGAAGAGAAATGAGAAAGGAAGGGAACAAGAAGCGCTCACCCCATCATCCCTCTGCCAGACTTGATCCTGCAGGTCTCCTGAAGTGGACCCCAGCTCCCAGGGACAGAGACGGAGGTGGCTGCAGGTGAGCCAAACCTTGCCTCCAGTAAAATTGAGAGCAGCTGGTACTTCTGAATCCTCTGGTCCCCCGGGACCCGGGCTGAGTGCACGAAGGCAAGCACCAGCCCTTTCCCCTTTCTCTTCTTGTCATGCTTAATTACACTGGGATTGTGCTGAGTCAAGCAACCTGCTGGGGCGGGGGCCCAGGCACGACCTTTCCCGTTGCTCTCAGCCAGCTCATGGGTCTCACGTAGCCGTGTGTGTTTCCACCAAGAAACCCAAGAATCAACTCAGCACCGACACACACAGTGCCAAATGCTAAGCCCCACACCTCAGCCCTTGGGAAGACGGCCCCTTCTGAACCGAGAGAGAACAAAAAGGCCTTGCAACAGCCATACCACCTGCATTCAGTCCACCACCCCCTGCCTCTAGCCTTGAAACAGAGCTCCCTCACCATGGAATGTGGCAACCAGCACTTGGCCCACAGGAGGGGGAGGCAGGCACCCTTGATGCTCTCAAGTATCTCTGGTTTTGCCAAGTTTCCACCTGAGGCTTGGCTTTCAGGGCTTTGTATCCTCATCTCAGAGACAGAGATGATCACTCTGTACATTCAAGAGGCGCGCATCGCTACCCACTTCTCTGCACACATGTACACGTGTATGCACATACACAGCCTCTGACAATGCCCAGGAGAAAGTCATGCAGCCAAATGCTCTGGTCAGTGATTCCCAGTCTTGGCTGCAAATTGGAATTACCTGAGAGCTTTAAAACTTGCTGCCCAGGCCACACTCCAGACCAACTAAACCAGAATCTCTGGGGATAGATACCAGGAATAGTATTTTAAAGGCCCCAGGTGATTTCAATGTGCATCTAGGGTTGAGGATCATTGTTGGAGGTAAACAGCAAGCCTTGGAAAATTCCATCCACCAACTTATGCTTTGAGACTGAGCTTCCAAGCTTGTATCGGGCTTAAGATAAGGTAAACCCTCAGGCCTTTGGCCACAAGGATCAGCTAATATTTACCAAATATCTAGTGTGTGCAAGGTTCTGCACAAGGTCCTTAGTGTGAAATTCCTGATGCCAAGGAGCTTAAAACCTAAATGGCAAAGCCTAAGAATCTTCACATTGATACAAAAACACAATATGGTATATAAAGAAGTGAGGGTGCCACTGAACAATTCAAAATAATCTGGAATAACAATTCAAGCAGCCTTGTACCAGGCAGTGTATAATACTAGGGGAACAACAAAGGCAGAATCCCTATCTTCAAAGAGCTCAGACAGCATCATAATCCCCCAAATGGGGTTCCCGGACCAGCAGTATCAGCATCACCTGGGAACTTGCTAGAAGTTCACATTGTAGGGCCTCATCCCAACCTACTGAGTCAGACCCTTTGCAGGTGGGCCTATCAATTTGCATTTTAACAAGCCCTCCAGGTGATTCTCGTGCCTCCTCAAGTTGGAACCACTAGTCTAGAAGACTGATTTATGCTGTGGGAATTGGGAAAAGGAAGACATCTCCTTGCGCTGGGACTGATGGAAGCCTTGAAGGATTTGAATCCTGGCTCTGACACTTACATTTCAGGAAAATGAAAGGCAACTACTTTAACCTCCTTATGCACCTATTTTGTCAAATCGAAATAAGCAATAAGTTTTAGAGGCCAACCATGCAGAGTTGTATTAAAAACAGATAGGATAATGTGTAAAATTCACTAGTACAGTGCCTGGGGCCTAGTCAGTAGCCAATAAATGATGTCTAACACTAGTAGCCATGGTGCAAGGGGGCCGTTCAGTACATGAATGTTGATGGAATGAATGAAGGAAAGAATGAACTGATTCACACATGACTGATGGGAACTGGATTTGGCAAGCCTGGAAAAGCAACAATCTCTGTGCAAATAGGGAGATCGACATGATAGGATAAGGGCTTCCAAGACTGAGTGATGAGAACACATCTCCAGTCTTGAGACTGGCATCTTCCTGGCTCAGCCTCCTTCCTGCCCATAACCCAGGGTGTTGCTTATGCACCTGGGCTCTGCAATCAGACCATCAGGATTCAAATACATACTAGTTGGGTGGTCTTGGGTGAGGCATTTAAATCCCTTAAGCCTCAGCTTTTTCTTCTGGAAATTTGATAAAATAAATAGGCCCAACTTCATAGGGTTGTTGTGAGAATTAAACATGATACTGTGTATAAATCAGCTTGATCCTTTGAATATAATAAGTGATCTATAAACGTTAGCTCTTTGTATCATGGCACACAACTGATGCTGCCTTAACCTCTGCAGAATTAGCCTGGGCTGAAAATTTTTCAAGCCAACAAACGTCAGTGCACTTGAATGCCAGATCCATTAACACAAAATGGTTGTCAGGTGCCTTCTTAATAGGAGTAGCTGCTGAGTTTGGTGGCTACACACAGGTTGTGTGTAAGTACTTCTCATGTATAGGTGCTGAACACATAAACCCTGGGACAACAGGTAACAGTGCACCCATTTTACAGATGAGGTAACTAAGGTTTGGTGACCCATCAGTTATACGACTTAAAGTGTCAAAATAAGATTCAAGTTCAGCCTTAATTCTCAAACCCAAGCCTTTCTACTGCTGTAAAATCACCCAGCCTTCCCTCAGAGACTGCCTAAAAACTTTTCCAAACAAGGTTCACCTAGCTGCAGTGTCGGAGGGCCAGACTTTGTCCTGATGTCACTGTGTCACACACAGCATTGGAAAGGGATTGTATTAATCTGTTTTTTTACGCCACTTATAAAGACACACCCAAGACTGGGAAGAAAAGTAGATTTAATTGGACTTACAGTTCCACACGGCAGGGGCGATCTCATAATCATGGTGGAGGGCGAAAGGCACTTCTTACATGACAGCAGCAAGAGAGAAATAAATGAGGATGCAAAAGTGGAACCCACTGATAAACCCATCAGGTCTCATGAGACTTATTCACTATCACGAGAACAGCATGGGAAAGACCAGCCGCCATGATTCAATTACCTCCACCTGGGTCCCTTCCACAACAGGTGGGAATTCTGGGAGATCCAATTGAAGCTGAGATTTGAATAGGGACACAGCCAAACCCTATCAGGGATGGAACTCAGAACTGAGCCTGGAAGAGGGAAGTCACGGGTGGGCTAGGGTCAGGATGGTGGAGCCTGCAGGAGATAAGGCTCTTGGATTGTAAAACTGGTCCCTCTTGCCAGTGATAAAGGGTGTACACGTGTGTCTGTACATGTGCGTCGGTGCATGTCTGTGTGTATGTCAGTGTGTGGGCTGTGGGGTAGGATGGGTCGGGGAGTGACGCAACGTCTTGCCTCCTCAATCCAAAAATGGTGAGCTAAGCCTAAACAAAGAAAGAGAGCAATTGAATGCAACACAAAATTCACGTCAGCTTTTAGAAACCATTTTCTTCTTCTGAAAGAGGCTTTCTGGCCCATCAAACAACAGTCAGATGACTCCCTTTTTATCTCCTCCCAGGTCTATTTCCTTAAAGGCCAAATTGTAGTCTTCTTTCTTTTTTCTCCCAGATGCCAGCTGCGACTCTGCTCACAGCCCAGGAGACCTGTAGACCCATAATGTCTCTTCCTGATGATTTGAACTGTGTCATCAATAAGCGGAGAAAAGTGTGGCTGGCCTCCCATCTTCTTCCGAGAGCCACTAACAAAGGTTCCTGGAGTCCATTACCAATTTGAACTTCATCCTCTATCCTCTTTGGTTCAACTGGTCCAAAGAGTCGCTGGGATGCCCTTCATTGGAACAAAGAGGATACTTCCTAGTTGGGATTCTGAGATTTTGCAATAATTACGAACAATTTACCCTCCCTCAAATCTTGCATTTACCTGCAAGGAGATATGTTACCTCCAGCTGACCCCACCTGCCAAAAATATTACTGCATGTTCATATTTATCATCTTTGTGTTCCACAGTTGCCATGGTAGTAAAATTTACACTCAGGAGCCTCAGTGCCATTTTCAACTACAAATAGAATGATTATGTTCCCAGTTTGGCTTGGCAAAAACAGAAATGTACATCTACTATAGGCCGGGCTGTGTGCTACACATAAGGTCTAGGGGCTGAGGTAGATGAGAAAAGAATTTCTATAATTTTCCTCCTCTATAAAGCAGGCTTATTGTTTCTTTGGTGATGAGATTTTTTAAAATTGTGGTAAAATCTATAAGTTTTGCCATTTTAACTATTTTTAAGTGCACAGTTTAGTGGCATTAAGTACATTCACAATGTGGTGCAACCATCACCATTTACATATTTCCAAAACTTTTTCATTGCCCCAAACAGGAACCCTGTACCCATTCAGCCCTAACTCCCCATTCTCCCCTCCCCAGCCCATCATCACCTTTAATCTACTTTCTGTCTTTATAAATTTGCCTATTCTGGAAATATGCTGGACATTTCATATAAGTGGAATCATATAATATCCTTTTGTATTTGGGTGATTTGACTTAGCATAATCTCTCTTTTCTTTTCTTCTTTTTTGAGACAGGGTCTCACTCTGTCACCCAGGCTGGAATGCAGTGGCATGATCACAGCTCACTGTAGCCTCTACCTCCTGGGCGCAGGTGATCCTCCCACCTCAGCCCCCTGGGTAGCTGGAACTACAGGTTTGCACCACTATGCCCAGCTAAGTTTTGTATTTTTTTTTTACAGATGGGGTTTCAGGCAGGTCTCATGTTGCCCAGGCTGGTCTTGAACTCCTGGGCTCAAGCGATCTGCCTGCCTTGGCCTCCCAAAGTGCTGGGATTACAGGCGTGACCTGCCACAAGTGGCCAGCATGTTTTCAATGTTCATCCATGTTGTTGCATGTATCAGAATTCCATTCCTTTTTAAGGTTGAATAATACTCCATTGTATGTATATACCACATTCTGTTTATCCATTCATCTGTTCATAGACACTTGGGTCGTTTCCACATTTTGGCTTTGAGAATAATGCTGCAATGAAAGCTGGCATACAAGTATCTGTTTGAGTACCTGCCTTCAATTCTTTTGGGTACATACTTAAGATTGGAATTGCCAGATCGTATGGTAATCCTATGTTTAAATTTTTAAGAAACTGCCTTACTGTTTTCCATAGCAGCTGCACCATTTTACGTTTCACCAGCAATGTAGGAGGGTTCCAGTTTCCAATCACACTTGTGATTTTCTGGGTTATGTTTTGTCTTTGACTATAGCCTTCACAGTAGATGTGATGAGTCTGTTTTTTGTAAGAGCAAATGTAAGAAGCGGTTTGTTCACCAGTGCACGAGGTGCACATGGGTGCATGGAATATAGCTTTGGTGAATGAATGAATGGTCTCTCCTGCTTAAAATATTGTAACATTCCTTTGGATTTGATGTCCTGCTCAACTTTTCCCTGACTCGCCTGTTGACAGGATTTGGAACTGCCATACAGAAGCCCAGCAACACAGAAGAGACCCAGGCAGCAACTCAGATCACAAATCGGGGGCTTTCCTCCAGCGACCATCTGTTCCATCTTTCTGCATGTTTCCATGCCTGAAAATCAGTAAAACCTGCTGCTTTAGAATCAGGAAGCCCACTTGGTAACACCTGAAAAGTAAGATAAGCTATAGAGTGTTGTGACTAAGAAACCAAAGCAGTGGGCTAAACAGACTGGCCTGAATTACAGTTCTGCCTCTTGCCATGTGTGGATTCATGGGAAAACTATTCATCCTCTCTGTGCCTTAACTTGGACTTAATCCTATTCTTGTGAGCACTAAAATGAATCAATAAAGGCACTTAGCACAGTGCCTGGCACATTGTGAGGTCTCAGTAAAAGCTGTTATTGTTACTATAACGCTCCAGTATTAATGCACAGACCCAAAGAAAACCCTGCTTCTGCTACTTCCTCTGACCCCCAAGATCCATGGGAAAACAGAAGTGGCTCCAGAAGGAGAGGGCAGACTCGTAACTTCATTTCCTTCATTATTTTCCAGGTACAGAGCCAAAGTTTGAGACAAGGAACCCCTCCGCCATGTTTCCTCACATGGGCTACCCATCCCTCAAAGCTCATTTTGGCAAGGGGTTTAGGGAGAGAGCAGGGCCATCACCACCAGCCTCTCCTGCAAGGCCCAGAACACACACCTCAAGGGGTCTCAGAGAACTTTCACTGCATTAAAACCCACAGATGAGACTGGAGTCGGTTAAAGTTTCCAAAGAGAAGGCTGATGGACAGGCCAAGAATTCATGGTACAGGGGGCTGTACCATGAGGACCTGGGAGAAAATCCAGGAGGAATGAGCCATGAGGCTAGGCAAGGTGGTATTTCATGTTGGCAGCACCATAATTCTTACATGTAGGGAAGACAGCAGCATTCGGCTTGGCCTGACAGGAAGCTTAGTGTTAGACTGAAGCATATTGAAAATATCAAAGTCCCATGGAATAAAAATATAGCTTCTGTGCCCAATACTTTACCAGTGTGTAACTTAAAAGCTTTATTGGACATGGAGACCCTCTAACCAAAATCAAGTGTGAGTGAAGGGTGGTGAAGGAAGGAGTATCAAATAGCAGGGCACTGCAGGTGTGCGTAGAATAACAATAGATCCTACTTATTGAGCAAGGGGCTAGATGCTTTCCCCATACCCTGTCTCATTGGCATGGAAGAGCAGTACCTTGTGTTAGGCAGTGTTAACCCCATTTTATGGAGGAGGAAACTGAGGTTCTGAGTTAAGAACTAGCTGAATATGTATGCATACATACAGAAAAGGAAGAGAAAGAGAAATTTCTGACTTACATATATTCCATATTAGGATGAACTCTCTGAAATTACTACTATTCCACGTTTTCTAATAACAAAAATGACAATTCCACAGGTTTCAACCTAACATAACATTATGTAAATAATTTAACAAGCTAGATATAAAGTATATCATCCATGTCATATTTTATTCATTTTATAATGTTATCTATAAATTATATAATATGCACAAGAGGAGAATGCTTAGTGGTTGGTTGACAAGGTGGATTCTTGAATCAGATTCATGGGAAAGTTGACTCCATCACTTACGAGCTTCGGGACGTGGAATAAATAATGTCTCCTCTGGTGCCTTTGTTCCCCATCTACAAAATGAACTAACAATAGTACCAACCTCACAGAATGGTTGTAAGAATTAAGAAAACACAAAGTGCTAAAACTGTGCCTGGCACATGTTACTTATTAGCAGTCATCACGCTTGCTTTTGTTCACTAATTCCTTGCAAAAATCCTTGGCAATCATCAATGCTACCTTCATTTCACAGTGAGAAGCCTGAGACTCGGAGATTTGCCCAGGATTATACATCTAGCAAGGATGCATCAGGAATTCAAACTCAGGTCTTTCTGAGTCGCAAATCCTGCTGTTTCTTGTAAGCTGCCCAGCTTCCGCTGGGGGTCTCCTTGTGCCTTCATTTGCCATTCAATGAAAGGAGAAGTTGGACCAGCTGACTCTATGGTTCCTTCCAAAAATCCTCATGCAAGGAGGTGATATCAAAGCAGCAGCATCAGAAATAACAGGATCAAATGCTTTTGGTCCCACTGAGCACAGTATCCTTAGCCATGTGGCCAGAGGCATTCGATATTGAGGATTCCAATTTTTTTTTTCTTTTCTGCTATTTCTTTCCAGCCTCCTCAGTACATTTCCTAATTAATCACTCCCACTTAATTTCCTAAAGCAATCACATCCTCCCCACAGGCAAGCGGCCTCGTCTCAGGCAGAAGCACACACACCAGCTGGCCCCTCGGCTATGTGGGAGTGTGTGAGCAGCCCTTGGACACAGCCCAAAGAGTGGCATAGACACAGGAAAAATGCAGTCTGGGAAGCTACACTCAGAGGACACTCTTGCCATTCTGGTGACATGTGGGTTTCCTGGTGAGCAAAAGGGACACTGAGATTTGGTTCTTCAAGGAAACCCTAAGGTGCAAAAGATCCGCTGGCGCGTCTCAGAATGCAGGGAGACTCTGCCAGTGGCTGCTCTGTGATGCCGGGCAGGGCTCTGCTGGCCAGGTAGGAGGCTCAGGTCTGTCTCCCTCCCAGCTTTGCTGATGACTTGCTGTGTGACTTTGGGCAACAGCTTTTCTTTTGTTGAGCCTCAGTTTTTCTATTTTTAAAATGAGAACAGTAATACACACAACACAGTGTGGTTGTAAGAAAGGAACCACAAATAAAATGGCCAAGAGGAACTGGACAGATGAGATCAATGAGCGAAGCTGGATCAAGCAAAAGAAAATCAACATAATGTCAAATGGCAGCTGACATACTGTCTCAGTGTTGGAGTCACAATAGGGAGTGGTGGGGACTGCAGTGAAATGGAGACACACCCATCTAAACACCAGTCAATTACCGCCATAGAGCCAAGCTGAGCTTCTGTTGCTGGATTTTATTTTAGAAAAGAAGCTAGAAATAGATTTTTATATGTATTCACCTAATCTTATTTATAAAATGGTGGGGGGAGGCCGGGTGCTGTAGCTCACGCCTGTAACCCCAGCACTTTGGGAGGCTGAGGCGGGTGGATCACATGGTCAGGAGATTGAGACCATCCTGGCAAACATGGTGAAAACCCATCTCTACTAAAAATACAAAATTAGCTGGGTGTGATGGCGGGTGTCTGTAATCCTAGATACTTGGGAGGCTGAGGCAGAAGAATCGCTTGAACCAGGGAGTCAGAGGTTGTAGTGGGCTGAGATGGCGCCACTGCACTCCAGCATGGCATCAGAGTGAGACTCCGTCTCAAAAACTAAATAAATAAATAAATAAATAATTGGTGGGGGGAATCTGACATAAAAAAATTACATAAGCCAATAGCATTGGTCATTATTACTGTTACTATTAACTTCTCTGTAACTCAGAACCCCCATCTGAAACAATGGATGTAAAGATTCCTGATAACAGTCTGCTCCATGGACATCTGCAAAAATTTCTGAAGGCACTACAGAGATTAAACACTGTGTGCACACAATTATGTTGCTTTATTAACTTAAGCATACTTCATTGACATTGGGCTAGCCAGTGTTTCTTAACCGGAGGTAATTTTTCCCCCCAGGGGACATTTGGCAATGTCTGGAAACATTTTTTGAGTTGTTATGAAATAAGGGTACAGCTGGAATCTAAGAAGCAGAGGTCAGAAATGTTGCTAAATATAATGAACAGGACAGCCCACCAAACAATAAAAATATCCAACCCAACATGTCAATAGTACTGAAGTGAGAAAGCCTGAGCTATGTGGAAGCTTCCCCTTGCATCCTCTCTACAGAAAGAACTTTTTGAAGATAGAGACTTGGATAGGTTTTGCTGGATATGGGAGAAGCCGGCAGGTGGGAGAACCAGCATCTATAATTATCTCCTCTATGAGGCTCAAGGCCTTGCTTTCATTCTGCCTCCTACAGCCTCTTCTCATCATTGTCTTAACAACTGTCACCTCAATATATTTCACTCAAAAAAATCTGTTGAAGATGCGCAGGTCGGAAAATAGGCTCTGGGGAAACTGTGGACTTATAAGATGAACCGTCTGAGCCAAGGTCACTCAGCAAGTTGCAGGGCAGACCTGGGAGAGAATTCTCCTGGGTCCTGGTCCAGGTCCCTCAGGAAGACATCACTCCATTTTGCTGTTGCCATGGTAATTATAAATCAATTTTGTCTCTCCATTAAAGCAGTTACTCCATAGAACGTTCTCACAAAGGATTGTTGAACTTGCCCTAGTTATTCCAGGGATGTGAAAGTAATCACATTTTTGTATATTCTATAATTCTGGCTATGTTTATGATTGTCCTTCACCTATAATGGTGAGGTTATACTGCATCGTGGTTTTCATGCATTGCTATGACTACTCCAAACAAAGAAAACTGTGCTAGAAGCAACAGCAAGCGATTCTGGTTCACCTTAAGAAAGGATAGGAAAGGAGAACAGAGTGACTTCTATCATCCTTACATTATACTAAATGTTTTACATATCTTACCTCATTTATTCATCCCTATAATTTGAAGAATTTCTTGAGGTCAATTTTCTCAAACACTGCTGTACATCAGAAACACATCCCAAAAGCACCCCCAAATCATTAAATCCCACTCTCTGGGGATCGGCCTGGGCATCAGTAATTTTTTAAGTCTCCCCAGATGATTGCAATACGCAGGCAAGTTTGAGAACCAGGGCTTCATGACTCATTATCCTTATTTTACAATGATGCTGACATCCTAAAGGAAAAATGAGCTTGCCTAAGGGCACCCAGCTGGTGAATGGTGAAACTGTGATTCAAACCTGGTCTGCCTTTCTCCAAAGGCCATGCATAATCTTTCTCATTGTGCCATTTTCTCCCCAGAAGTTTGTTGTTTGTGGCTTTCTCGCTCATTTGGAAATTTGGTTGCAATCTTGTGAAGTTGAGTGAAAGGGAATTCTCTAGAAAGCTATCAGGAACTCCTGGATTCAATGTGCATCTTAAGAACAGGTCTTGGGGGGTGGGAGGGAAGCAGGCATAGTCTTGTCTATGCTCTTGAAGGTGCTTAGATAAAATGGAAAACCATTATGTCCAATCTCTTTGTTCCTCTGGTCAAGATTTCAGTTCCAGAAAGAAAGGATCCAATTGACCTGACTTGGGTCATAAACTAGCACTTGACTAGCAGAGGCCAAAAGCCCTGATCAAAAATCTACCAGACTGTATCCCATGGGTGCAGAAAATGACATCCCAATAATGAAAGAAGGGCTGCTGCCAGGAAGAGAGAGGGAACAAGTCCTAGGCAACCAGAAAACAAGGCATGTCTACTACAATGGAGGGGACTGAGAGACTTATGACAATTTCACAGCTACATGATGATCCCAAAGTCAAACTCAGCAAAAACCCAGAGGTTCATCCAATCAAAATCACTAAGACAGATAAGGATCATTCAGAAGAAATATGCCACTGGAGAAGTGGCCATGGAATGGCCTCAAAATCATTTGCAAAATGTTGTGAGGTTTGTGCATTTTTCTAAAGACAAGATAAATGTCTTTTATCAGATTATTTAGACTCTTAAAAAGCAGAAAAGAGAAGGTTGGGGCTCCTGGGAGGTCTTAGGGAAGAAAACGAGAAGCTAGTAGTCAATGGTTCCTAAGAGAGCTTCAGATCCCAGGAACTACCCCGGAAAATGAACCCCCATGACCTGGCTTGACAGCACAAAGACAAGGCTGGTACAGTTTGCTGAATTTGAGCCAATAGAACAATGCTTAAAAAAAAAAAACAAAGGCACTGACAAAAGCAGACACAAGGTAAGAGCTAACATGTTTGCCCACGGTCGCATGGCAGCAAGGGACAGGATCTATCTGATGAGGAAAGAAAATGTGAACCTCTGAGCAAAACGATTATAACTGGAGGAGGCCAGGGGATCTCTAGGGTCAGAAGCCAACAGGGACAATTAAAACTCAGCTGTGGATGTGTCAAAATAGAGTACTGTCCCAGGCAGCTTACTTGGGACCTGAGCTCCTTTCCAAAGGGCTAGTTCTCTATCCCATGAGGGTATCTTCCCAGATCTAGGCATCAACAGACACTGCCATGAGGAAACTTGATAAATGAAGCCATTGTGAGTTATTAGTATTACATGAGTCACTGTTCGGTGCATAAATTCATGGACAAATCAATATACAAACAAAAGAACAAAAATTGTTAACTGTGGCTAATATAGGTACTATTTCAAGTCCCTACTATGTGCCAGGGTCTGAGACAGAAGCGTTACCTGATGGGTCTGAGATAGAAGCTTTATCTCTCCACAATAACCCTATAAGACAGTTACTATAATACCCATTTTACAGATGAGGATCCTGAGACCCCAACAGATGAAGGGACTTATCTACATTCACACAATGAGAAGTGATGGAATTTGAAACCAAGTTTGTCTGACTGGAGTATCCAGGTGCTTGCCACAATGCTACACTGCCTCACAATATGTGTAATTTAGTTAGAGCATTGACTGCGTGTTTTAGGCATTTTGCATTTATTATCCTTAGTTCTTACAACAATCCTTGAGATAAGTTTTACTGTCTTTATGTCTTTTTTATGAGAAAGACAAGTAATTTTTCAAAGGGCACATTTTGAACACAGATTTTTTTTTTTTTTTTTCCTTGGAGACAGGGTCACACTCTGTCACCCAGGATAGAGTGCAGTGGTGCAATCATGGCTCACTGCAGATTGACCTCCTAGACTCAAGTGATCCTTCCCACCTCAGCCTCCTGAGTAACTAGCACCACAGGTGTGTATACTATGCCAGGCTAATTTTTTTATCTTTATATTTTGGTGGGTGTCAAACTCATAGGCTCAAGTGATCCTCCCCTCAGCCTCCCAAAGGGCTGGGATTACACGTGTGAGCCACTGCACCTGGCCCTGAATACAAACGTTTGAATCCAGATCTCTTTGGCGCTAAGCTCCTGGTCTTTCCACCAAACCTGCTGCCTATCCAATTCTATTTGATTTTTGAAAATATGTTGATTTTGCCTTATTTTCACAAGCATTGTACTAAGCTTCTATAGAGAAATGCCAGCTCCTGTCCTCGAGGAACTTTTTGTCTACTTAAGAGATTAGATTATATGGTACAGAAAAATGATGATGATAACTATATGGCTGTGGAGGTTTTAAAACATAGCTGCAACTTCTAAGAGACTTCTTCCATGGAGAGATGGCCCCTACCCTTGCATCTGGGCAAGCTTGTACCTGTTCAGAGCAACAGAGCAGAGCAGAAGGGGTACTATGTTGCTTTTAAGGCTCATTCATAAAAAGCCATGCTACTTCTGAGTTGTTCTGAGTTGCTGCACACCTCTTCTCGGAGTGTGGAGCAACCATGTGAGAAGTTAGACTACTCAGAGGCCACCATGTTGTGAGGAAGCTCAAGCCACACAGAGGTCACATGTGTAGGCAGCCAGGTCAACAGTTCCAGCTGAGCCCAGCCTTCAAGTCATCCCAGCCTAGGTGCCAGACATGTGAGTGAACAGCCTGCTCGTGATTCTAGCACCCAGGTATTCAAGTCTCCCCTGGTCATTCCAGACTCTGCAGATGATGCCTCAGACTGTATGGAGCAGAAATAAGCCGTCTCTACTGCACTATGTCCAAAATCCAGACCTAGAGAATCATTGAGCATGATAAAATGGTCATCACTTTAGAATACTAAGTTTTGGGGTGGATTGTTAAGCAGCAAAATATAGCCATGATAATGGCTTTTTGAGTGATTATTTAATGCCAGACACTGTCCTCTAAGCTTGACATGTATTACCTCATTTGATCTTCCTAATAAGCTAGGGAAGCAGGTTACTATTAAAGACCATGCCCAAGATTACTTAGCTACTAATGGCATTCAAAACCGGGTCACACTAACTCCAGCATCAAAGCATCAATAATCTAAACTGCTATACTACAGAGGAAGCAAAATTTTGTCTCCGAATAAAACCTACAAAGCCCCAAGCCAATCAGTTTTAAGAAACACTAACTGCTATTTTTTTAAACTAAACATCTTTTTTTTTTTTTTTCTTAATTTCAGAAGGCTTACTGTGGAGCTGAGCTAATTATTTGAGCCTTAATCAAGGACCAGCCACTCCCCGAAGCAGCTGTCCTGGCCTCTCTCTTGCCTCTAGAAAGTCTCTTGAGTTAGACGGATATTGGCTCAGGTCTAAACCCCAAATCCCAGCCCCTAGAAGTGAGGATGCATAGGGCTGAAAGGATCCTTGGAGATCATCCAGTCTACTTCCCTCATCCCCTTTAAAGATCAGGAAACTGAGGCCCAGGGAGGTCAAATGACTTGTCCAAGGTCACACGGTGTGTCAGAGGTACGGCCAGGTCTCCAAATTCCCAGGCAAGCATTCTTTCCACTACACCATGCTGCAGTTGCTAAAAATTCCCCAGAGCCGCCTCCCTCGGCCCTCCTCTTGACAAAGCTATTTTCCCCCCACACAACTACACACAGTCACATTTGGCAAGAGGTGCTATCAGCCCTGCTCTGCTCATGAAATCCTGTTTTGCAATGGGGCCTCTTTGTTCGTTAGCAACACAGACAAAGAAAACTGTAGTGCAGTCTTCTTGGAAGAAGATGTTTCTTGTTTTGAAGACGGGAAGAGAGCTTCCTGACTGAACATGGCTTGAATCAGCATGCAGCTCCAGTCAGGAAAGAACCCAGAGGAGACTTGGGTCTTTGCAAAATTTCTAGAATGTACAAGGAGGGCACACGGCAGGGGGAAGCTTATGGGAAATGGTTCAGAAAGTACTAAAATGTACGCCTAAACAGAGTAAACAGAGCAGATTGGTTACCATCTTGTGCTATGAAGCAATTAGAAGGGGAGGGGTGTTGGTGGAGAACTAGAGTCATTAAAAGCTCCATGAAGCAACTGGCCTTCCCATTTTTGAATTCCTGCTCCAGTCCTGGTTCCCAGTGTTCCTTCCCTTGCCGTTTTCTTCAGCTGGGATCTTCCCTCTCTAGGCTTTAAATAAGCTGCAGGTGGTGCTGAGAGCCCTCAGGATATGATCTGCCATCCCGAGTCACCCATCTGGTGCCTCTCCCCTCTGCTTCCACATGATTCCCTTATTTTTTGTACTAGATGTGGTCCCTCTTCTGTCTCCCTAGCTTCCCAGACTGGCAGAGGCTTCCCATGGCTCTGCATGATCATTGCACAGGATGAGGCAGAAATGAAGGCACCTTTTCACAAGGGCAGACCACACCAGGAAGCTGAGGTCCTCTCTGGTGACCTTCCTAATGCATTTCCCTTTGGAGATGGGCTGAGATCAGTGGGGAGGGAGTAGACCAGATGATCTCCAGAGATACCTCAAAAGCCTGAAAATCTCTTGGCTAGGGAAGGCAACAAGAGGGGGAGGAACAGAACCAAGTTCTGTGGCACAAATTCAGAACTTGTACGCTGGCAGCAGATGGAAAGGGAGGTGCCAGCTTCTAGCAGGAGGGGATGTGGTGGACGCGTTTCTCAGGGCGGTTGCAAGCCACAAGTCTTGCATTCCAAAGGACTGGGTGAATTGCTGCCTGAGAACCTTGCTCTGACACAGCCACAGCATAGGTCTCCAGGCACCAGGTGAGATCTCCAAAAAGAAACTCCACTGGCCAAGTGAAGGTTCTTAGACCCTTTCCCCCACAGCAGGGTCTTCCCCATCGCCTACCCCATGCTTACGCAAACCTGACCAAGGCACAAATTTTATTCCAAATCCCTCTCCCTCATTTTCACCAAGGAAAATTCCTCCTGCTGACTTAAACCTAAGAGAGAAAAATAAAGATAATACCTCCTCAGGGAAACGATGTCCTAGCGGTCCCTTGCAGCCCAGGAGGGGATGGGAAGCTGGCCCCCTAAAGAAGGCCCTGTATCTCCTCATGGCCTCAAATGCTGCTGTGCTGTGTGTCAGTGTTTATGAAATGCTTCTCAAATAAGGCCAGTGTTCTACACAGAGTTAGGACTCTAATAAAATGCAGAACTTGTGCTGTTCGCCAGCTAGCTGCAGAGGCATACTTGAATGCTTTCTCAGATACAATTGTTCTCAGATTAATATTTTCCCCATGAGTTTTTTTTTTTTTAATTCCACTTGTACTACTTTTTTATGATGTGTGAGGCTTTCTATATATTTGTACCCACTAAAATGGATGAGGGGGACTGCTTTTATCATTGATTCCTGAGGGTTTGGTGCTACCTCCTTCATGGTTCTAGCATTTTTCCCAATCCACAAATCTCCCTGCTCCGAACCTAGCATGGTAGCCTTTGCCTTGTCAGTCATTTGGAGGGAGAGACAGTCTAGACTAACTCTGAAGTTAGTTTGAGCTGTTGTAGTTATCAGAACATTTCACTTGCTTTATTCTTTGTGGTAGACACCCAATAAATGGCCCCTTTAAATGGTTCCATCCTTCATGGATTCCCTTATTTGGTCCTACTGTCTTAGACACTGTCACTTATTAATAAGCCAGTGCTCTAAACTCCACCTGGTTAAGCTGCTGACATGACTGGTGAGAGGTTATATTTTAATTTGTAAAAGATGCATCTTGTTAAATGAAAAGGAAACTGGAACAAGAGTTTGAAGACATGGGTGACTCTGAGCAAGGTTTTGGAGCTCCCTGAGTTTCTTCATCTGTAAATGAAAGCTTCTAAAATATACCCTGATCATCTTCCAGATATAGGATTTAGTGGTTCAATTCAGATATTGTGGGTGGACTCATTAAGGTATTCGCATAGCACTAAATTTAGAAGGCATTTGGAGACATCTGATCTCATTTAAACCTTGCATCAGCCCCCTGAGATGAGTGTTATTTCCCCCATTCCAAAGGTTATAGATGAGACAATGGAGACCGCAAAGGTACTCAGACAGGTGGGGCAGTTAGAAAGTGACAGAAGCCAGGATTCAGCCTAGGTCTTTCTACTACATCCAAATTGTACTCCCCATTGGCTTCCCACTAATTCCACTTAGAATCCCCATACTCAGAACACTTTCTACCTATATTCTAGAGCTGGGGAGAGAAGAGGAGGAGAGAAAGAAAGAATGTCAGCAAAGTACTAGATAGTCCAGAAATTTCTGCAACACATTTCTGAGCAGGACAGCTCTCCAATGAGATCATCACTGCTGTGCTTTTTAATTACAAAATGCTCTGTCCTATTTGGGGTACAGGGAGTTCAGGAGTATGTCTAAGTAATTCATCATTTAAAAAGTCCAGCCCTGGGGCACCTTTGCATGCTACCCTGGACATGATAAAAGATTTCAAATAGCCATAAAAATGAAGTCTGAGGTTGTTTCCAGGGCAGAGCTCTGAGTTCATTGCAAGTCTCCAGACTCCAGTGAAAGTCCAGGCCATGAAATCCAATTTCAGGACGTGGGGTTCTGATGGTGACAGTCCAAATTCAATACCAAGACTATGGAGAACTACATAGCGGGCAGTAGAGGGCAAGAGGCCAAGCTAGAAGGATTAAGGCAGGAGCCAGGAGCAGCTAAAGCTCAGGGAGAGATGCAAACATGCATAATTCCATGGCCAAGTCATAACACTCCGATTAGAAGAGGATCATGGACTCCACAGCATGCAGACATACCTGAGTTAGGGCACTCACTAGGGCACATGCTAGGGCATACGCTAGGGCACATACTAGGGTATATGCTAGAACATACACCAGGGCATATGCTAGGGCACACACTAGGGCATACACTAGGACACATGCTAGGGCACAGGCCAGGGCACACACTAGGGCATATACTAGAACGTACACTAGGGCATATGCTAGGGCACACACTAGGGCATATGCTAGGGCACACACTAGGGCATACACTAGGGCACACGCTAGGGCATACACTGGGGCACATGCTAGGGCATACACTGGGGCACACACTAGGGCATATGCTAGGGCACATACTAGGGCACACACTGTGGCACATGCTATGGCACACACTAGGGCACATGCTGGGGCACACACTGGGGCATAGGCTATGGCACACACTAGGGCACATGCTATGGCACACACTAGGGCATACGCTAGGGCACACACTGGGGCACACGCTAGGGCACGCACTGGCGCACACGCTAGGGCATGCACTGGGGCACACGCTAGGGCACGCACTGGGGCATATGCTAGGGCACACACTGGGGCATATGCTAGGGCACGCACTGGGGCACATGCTAGGGCACACACTGGGGCACATGCTAGGGCACGCACTGGGGCACATGTTAGGGCATGCACTGGGGCACATGCTATGGCACACACTAGGGCATATGCTAGGGCACACACTAGGGCATACATAGGGCATGCGCTAGGGCGTACACTAGGGAACACACTAGGGCACATGCTAGGGCAAAGGATGGGTATACCTGGTAACAGACAGGAGCTAAAGAGGTAGAAAAACCGAAGAGGGAGGCAAGGTGGGTGGTTAAGTGTGCTGGCAGACTTTCAGGAGCCACAAGATACACTGCTGCCAAAGTGCAGAATGAATCATGGGTCAGGAACCAGATTGGCATTTAGGACAAGAGAAGAGGAGTCTGAGCCCACACAAGCAGTGATATGGCCGTGATAAGTGCAGTCACACTCGACTCCAGCCAGGATCCATCTTATGTACATCCTGTTGGAACAGGACCTGATGCCAGGGCAGGTGGAGCCCAGAGATCCCAACTAAGAGAAAACAAGTCGTGCATCTAACAGCAAAGGAAGATGACTCCTGCCAACATTTGAGTAGATGCTTGAGGGGGAAAATACTACTCAGCAAGATTCATCAGAACTACTCTTGGAGGGTGTATCCCCTCAAACCCGAAATTTAAAAAACAGTCAGTGGACACATACCATGGAGATTTTTCCTAAGATTTGGATTCTGTTCTAAACATCCCTATGAGATAAAACTTCCCAAAGTGCTGCTGCCATCATTTTAAGTTGGGCTCAGGAGCATCTAATCATGAACTTCCGTGACTGTACCACGGTCCCATTCCTATGTACAGGGACACTATTAGTCTTCAAGCTCCGATACAAAGGCCACCTATTTCCCCAAACTGGACATGATGGCTCTGTTTCACCAGGTGTCCAGATCACATCCTTGACATTCCTCTAGATGCTCTGCATCAAACAGGGGCTCCTTGATTTAAGTTGAACTCATCATGTTCTTCTTCTAGTTGTTACTTGAGAATGGAGTTTAGAAGACAGAAAAGGAGGTTGACTTGAAAGATTCTGAAGGAATGACATGACCAGGGGTTGGCGTGCAGCCTCTGAGACCAGCCTGGCTGGATGAAACCTGCCTCTCCTGTTCCTGACTGGGGATGTCATTTCACCTCTCTCATATAGTTGTCGCATCTATAAAATGCAGACAGTCCTCCTGCCTACTTCACATAACTCTTCGAATAGGAAATGACTCCATGCATATAAAGTGTAAGAGCAGTGCCAGGCGCAAAGAATGGCTCAATAAATGCCAGCTATTGTTATGGTGATGACTGTTGTTGTTGTTTATAGAGGCTTGGGGACCCTGTAGGCCTCGGTCCCCTATGCTTCATGCTCCATCATGTCTGTTCCCAGAACTACTCCAGAAAATGTGCCCGATGCCAGTGGGTACCCAAGATGCTAAGAGAAATCACTGTGTTTAAAAACCTGAAGCTACCTGAGCTCTGCTATTGGCAGAAAGGCTCAGTCCCTCAGGCTAAACTTTTTACCAGGAGAGAATAACATATATATACATACACATTCAACATACACACACATACATGCGTCATATCCTGTGCTGGTGGGACTTGTGGTACTAGCCTAATAGGACAAAAATGAAGCTAAAGTCATGATGGAAAGTTCCATGAGAAACCAAGAGTATAGAGAAAATTTAGCAAGCTGAAGAATTAAGCATTAATGGGAAATTATTCCAGAGAAAATATGAACCAACAGGACCCCAGGGAAAGAAGATGCTACAAGCCAAGAAGACCTCAACATTTTTTTTTCCATCCCAGCCAGAAAGAATGGGGCAATATATTTATGTAATCCAAATGCCAGATTGTAGAAAGATTTCGAAAAAAAACGCACAGAGAACTCTGCTGATTATATTGACAACTTGGATAAGGATCCATAGGGCAAGCTCATTAAAATTGCAGAGGAAATAAATAGTGGGAGATGGGGAAAGGAGTAGTTAATTGCTAGATGAGGAAATCGAAATAGAAAATGCTCCTGAAAAGCTGATGAAATGAAATGATTTGCCAAAAGTTAATTACGATAAATGCAAAGTGTTGCACTTAAGACTCCAAAAAGTCAACTGCACAAGTCTAGAAGGGGGGACAACAAACTAACAACAGGGAAGGCTGGGGAGATATGGGGGTGTCAGGCAGCTTGGTCAAAACGAGCCCACCCAGGGCTGTGGCTGTCCAAAGTGAAAAGGTTCTTTTGAATGTGCTGGCTGATAGAAGTCAAATAAAACAGTGAGGGCATGGAAGGTCTCCTTCTAACTAATGCAGTCCGAGAAGATTGGAATCAATCTAGAGGAAGAGAAGTAGGCATGGAGGACAAGGCCTATGCCCAAACTGTATGACAAACAGAACAGTTGAGACAATTGTAAAAATGTTAGGAGACTCGGGTGAATGGGTGGTGAGAAACACCACAGCAATAAGACTTCCAAAAACTTGTCATTTGGAAAAAAGATTATACTTGCCCTGGGTAATGACAATCAATAAGAGGTAAGTCCAACTCCCACACAAAGGACATTTTCTTATTAGGACTGTGTTTTTTAATGGAATAAATTGCTTTAGGAAGAACGGAGCTCCTCATCACTAGATATCATCAAGCAAAGGAGGCTAACTGACCACCTTCCCTGAAATTGTGCTGATGGAAGACCAACCTTTGTGTGGTTGGAACTTGGACAGAAGGACCTCTTCCAACCCCGATGATCCATATTTTTCTTCATGAAGCTTCATCCTGATCATGCTCTGATAGGAGGTCTACACTCAGTAAGACTTTTGATCATAATAACAACAGGAATATTGATAGAGGGAGCTCTTGGTTCCAGGCAGCCTATGTGGATTAATACAGCATCCTTTGAAGGGAGTATTATTATTATTCTCATTTATCAGATGGGAAGACTGAGGCCCATCCAGCTAGTAGATGACAGAACCGGGATTTGGGTCCCAGAGTCTCGCTCTAGTGGCACATTTTCCCATCTTCTCTGTCCACTCAGTACAGAAGGTTCTAATCATGCACCCTTTGGCCAGGGTTTCACTGTATCAAACATGGTACTGACAACACAACTATGAAGACCACAGTGAGTGGGGAAGAAAGGTTAGCCTCTCAACAGGCCAGCAGTCACAGTAGTTACAGATCACAGTCCAGGCCTGCAAAGCAGAGAGGTAGAGGACTCATGAGCATCCAACCTTGGCAAGGTTGATTTGAATTTAAGGGTGGGGAACAATGAAGAACGGAGAGCACAGGGAGCTCAGCACAGTGCCAGGGCACCCTCTGCAGCCATCCAGCTTGGGATTAGCAGTGGTCCAGAGGAGCTAGCTCTCTAGGAACGCCTCCACCCCTTGTTTTTCCTTTCCTTCCAGCAGTTCTAAAAAGGGTTAAGACCACCTTACATAATGAGGGTGGAGCCTGCTAGTAAATACAGCTGTCTCAAGTAAAAGCAGTAATAGAGGCAGACATGGGAAGTCAGTAAAAGGAGGTATTTAGGGAAAGATAGAAGGAATGAACATTGAAAAAAAAGTCAGGGCTAAAAATTCCCCATGAAAACCCACCGCCAAAAAATAAATAAATAAAATACATTCCTTATTTAAATATAACACAAAGCAACACACCCATGGGACAGACCTAAACCACTTTCACCATAATTCCCCTTCTGTGGAACAGAGGCCAACCTGGGCTTTGCTGTAGGGGCAGGACCAAGAGCAGAGAGAGAAAAGGAGGGGCCCAGCCAAGAGGGTATTGGGCACAGCCCACAGGCAGGCAAGGAACTTGCCTCCACAGGGCTCTGGGTTGGAGCAAATTTGGGGTGGGCATCTCAAACCTTCCAGCTGGACAGGGCCTGAGATGAAGATATAAAAGTAATAGCCATGGTCACTAACAGGAATAGTTTAGGGAGGGCTCCTGTGGTGCAGTCACGCATTACTTAATGATGGGGATATGTTCTAAGAAACTCATCATTAGGCGATTTCGTCATTGTGCAAACCTCATAGAGTGCACTCACACAAGCCCAGAGGGTCTAGCCTACTACACGCCTAGGCTATATGGGATAGCCTATTGCTCCTAAACTCCAAACCTGCATAGCATGTTACTCTACTGAACACTGTAAGCCACTGCGACCCAATCGTGAGTATGTGTGTTTGTAAACATACCTAAACATAGAAAGGTACAATCAAAATATGGTAGGAAAGATAAAAAATGGTACATCCGCATAGGGCATTTAGCAGGAATAAAGTTTACAGGACTGGAAGTTGCTCTGGGTGAGTCAGTGAGTGAGTGCTGAGTGAATGCGAAGGCCTAGGACATTACTGCACGCTACTGGAGACTTTATCAACATTATACACTTAGGTGACACTACCTGTATTAAAAATAAAGTGATGGCACTATGATGTTACAAAAGCTACGACATCACTAGGCGACAGGAATTCTTCAGCTCCATTTTAACCTTATGAGACCACCACCCTCTATGTCGTCCACTATGTCATTTTATGTGGCACACGACTGTACTGTGTTAAGCACTTTCCTGTATATTATTTCATTTAATCCCCCCAATAGGGAAGATTCATCATACATACTTTACAGTTAAAAAATCACAGAGGGATAAACAATCACAGCAATGAGTGAACAACACTCATTGTTGGAGGAACCGTTGTAGGAACCGTGCTGAGCGCATTACAGGGACTGCCTCAGGTTACATTCACAGCATCCCCATGAAGACAGTGCACTTATCGTCCTGGTATCACAGGTGTGGAAACAGGTACAAAAGAATTAAACACACTGCAGTCAACAATAGTGTAACACGCCCACAGTGCAACAGCAAGATGTAACAGAGCTGCAATTCAAGCCCAGAGTTGTCTGTCTCCAGAGCGCCTGCCCTAACCACAATGCTTAGGGGTTGGGAACCTTCTTGCCGCAGCCCACATTGCCAAGGTGAGAGATCCTACAGCTGCAACCCACTATTCATTCTCACTTTCCTGGGGAGACAGAACTCTGTGACAACAAACAATACCGGAGAGAAAACAACATAACAATCAAAATGGCAAAAACGCAGAAATAATAGAAAATCCAGATGATCAACAAAAGCAGAACTTATCAATTAATACAAGAAGAGCAGCAATCAAAACCCACAGAGCGCTCAGGATGACGCTGATGAGTTCCTGATTAGAAAGCCCTATGGTTTAAGTGCTCAGGATTTCCAGCTCTTTTCATGGGCATGTGCACAGTAGGAGTTTTGCAAGGTTGCTAAGCAATGCCTGGCAACCAGACTCCAGAGCAGATCACTCAACAGGAGTCCTTGGTAACTCTAGTAAGGCAATAAATATTAGTTCATAAAATCCAAATTTTAGATACCCTTAATAACTCATGACATAGGTTACCAGTAAGGATCCCTTAGTTATACACCAGAATGCAGATATGTAATGGCCCATCCTTCACTTGTAAGAACTAAAGAAAGACTTCTAGTTTTGAGGTTCAGTATTCCTTTATTGAATACACATTTGCTGAAAACCTACTGTGTGCCAGGCACTGTTCTAGACACTAGGGAGGCAGATACTGACAGTCCCCCAATGGACTATAACCCCTAAGAAAACCACTAAGACTATGCAAGAATTCTACTTTCACGAAAATGAGGCCCAGAGAGGTAATGCAATCTGTCCAAAGTTGCACAGCACCCTGGAGGCTAGACCGGTCCACTGGAGGCAGGTCCACTCAGCCGCTCCTTAGTCTGTCCAGAAGGGCACTGTTTCCCTAAAAGGTCACATCACCATGGTTGACCCAGAGAGACCCCATGATTCACTAGCTTGTCCCTGTCTTCTAAGTTGACCCTGAGGGCTGGAAGTACCAGGACACAGGCCTTGGCTACTGAGCATCTTGGAAAGTCTCCCACTTGACCTCAGGACCTCTGTGGTCAAGTGAGGGAAAGCCTATGACATGGTGTCAGTTTTTATTGGACCAAACCACCGGCAAAGCTAGCCGTCATCTGGAGTGATGGAGAAAATTAAGTTACCACATTCTCACGTTTCAGCCTTTCGCCCGTTCTCCTTCGCAAACAGGAAATGTTTATTTAAATATAGCAGTCTCCAGCATGTTCCAGAGCCAAGTGAAAAACCAAAGATGTCCACTCTTGCCCCCACTCCACCGTTCAGGCCACCCCTCACTGCAGTGAGAAGTGGGCCTCTGCCTGCCTCTAGGCAGGAGGGCAAGATGGGGAGAAGTGGCCCCACATGAGAGTTCATTTTCATCTGCCTCCTCTTTTTCCAGGCTGAGATTGTGGTTGGAGAAGAATTACATCTGTGGGCTCCTTTTGTAGTCAGAAGGGTAAGTGCAACATCTGTTTACTCTGTGCTCCATGGTAAATGTTTGGTTTCAGGCACCGCCATCCACTTCCTCTCCTCTCGTCCTCTATCTTTGCTGCACGGATAATAAATTACACTGAATTCTTCTCTGCATTTATTTAGCTTTCTTGTGGGTGTCACCTCCTCATGGAGGGGGAAAAATTGTCAGTAGTTTATAAAAGAGAGTTTCTTTTTCTGCCTGATGTGCTGACGTTATAGGGAATACCTTGGAACATGGACCCCCAACTCTGATTCTGGCTTAATTATGAACAATTCAGGCCCCATTCCAGGCCTGAAGCAAAGTCCAAATGCTGAGCACATTATCCCCACTCAGGTTTTCCTTAATGTCGTAACACAAGGTTTCAGAAGTCAGAAACATCCAGAGAAGCAATATACACAGACACACACACACACACACACACACACACACACATCCCTTCATCAAAGGCTTTTTGGGAGGCAGAGTACCAAGAATGGAGAACGGAGAAAATGCTGTTTCTTTGTTTTAAAACACAATTTAAACATTTGAGATCAGAAAACTGGATTTTAGGAAGGTCCTGAGCATCTGATGACAGTGCTGACAAAACGTGCCCTATGGCAAAATGAACCCTGGGAAGTTCAAAAGGCTCACCAAAGCAAGTTTCCTTCTATCTTTTGCTTACATTCTTTACATTGAAGTGCTGGTTTTCTTCTGTATATGCAATGATTCTATATACAGTTTCTGGAATGCAGTAGAGGTTCAAGTCATGTTTGTTCTCAAACTCCTAGGCTCAAGCGATCCTCTCACCTCGGCCTCCCAAAGTGCTGGGATAACAGGCATGAGTCACTGCGCCCGGCCTCACGTAATGTGTGTTGAATGAATGAAGGCAGGAATAAATGAGTGATTCTTCTCTGAAGAAATCCTTGGCAGAGCATAAAAATGCCAAATATCCCCCAAGAGTTTTCAGAATTGAAATGTTACATCTGAGTTGGCTGAGAGAGAGTGTGGTGCAGGACTTTGGTGGTGAAAAACTGTTGGTGGACTGCCCTGAAACCCTGAAGTGAACCTGACCCAGCTTGCTCCTAAAGACTGTCCCCGATTCCCAGGGAGGAAGGAGACTAGAATGAGATACCATCGCGGCACCCCCATGCACCCTAGCCAAAGTGGCACCAGTGACCACAACTGAGGCAGAAGAGACCAGAGATATCAAAGCAGCTCCTGCTCTCCCACTGCCTGTTAAGGACTGCAGCAGGGGGCCTATGGGAACAACCAGGACTCCAGTCTCTGCCCTGTTTCTCCAGTTCTAGAGTCGATGGGTTGCCCTGAGCTGCACAGATCTCCTACAGGAGATGACTGGGTGGTGTGCTGGCATGGGTGCTGTTCCTGCAGCTCTGGAAAACTTCCTACATACCAGGAGGAAAGGGACTTACTGTCCTTGGTTTCCCAAACATGGAGCACGGTTTTGAAGATGGAGAAGAAGTAGTTTCAAGACCCCAAGCATCAGAGCTAACATCAAAGTGAGCTGAACATTTGCAGGGTATACCAGAAGCAGAAGCAACAGCAGCCTGTTCTAAGATCCAAGCCCAGCCAGAAACCTCCCAGGACTGTCTGTTTATAGATTGTGGTCCAAACTGACCCTTGTTCCAAGGATGACCAGCAGAGTGATAAGGGTTGTGGGCTTAGGAACCAATCAGGCTTGGATTCAAACACTTCACTAGCTGCATGACCTTGAGTAAATGACAAGACGACTTAACTGTAAAATGGAGTAATAAGCATTGCCTATGTAACTAACAGGACTGTTGGAGAGATTCAATGAGATAATACATGTACACAAATCAAGGCATGCAAAGCATTTATCAAACAATAGCTATAGTTATTATTTCACTAAGTCATGTGGCTAGCACTGGTGTGACAAGGAGGGGAACTTAGTTTACAAGGTGCAGGTATCTAAAAATACCACTAAAACAAGTTTTGCACTCCTATGGACTAACATAATGTCTGAATTAAGGTGTGAAAAACTGGATTTTGGCCCCTTTATTGCCATCAACTTGCTGTGTTTTCCTGGGCAAGTCATTTTATACTTCCAAGCCTGGTTTTCGACATTTGTTAATAATTCGGCTCTCACCCTTTAGGATTCTGTGGTTCAACCCAACAAAACAATCATTGCACTTGAGGGAAAAAAAAAAAAGTTTTCAGCCAAAGGAAAAAGAGAGCATCAGGAATAAGGAAGACAGTTCTGCTGAGTCTCCACCCAGAGACGCACAAAGAAGTGGAAGAGAAGAGGAGGTGGGGTGATAGGAGGTGACTAACAGGAATAACACACTCTAGGACAATGCTTGTCATCACTACTCTCTTCCAGCCTGAAGTCAAGAAAGCAGAGTGGAAGATCCAGGCGCCTACCCCTAAGGCACGTGAGGAAGGGGAGAAGAGGGAGAGCAAGACACGGAGGGAATCCACCACACTACAGCAAACCCTCACCCACTTCTCGGCTGGGTTCCCAGTAAGGCTCCCACCCACTCCAGCGTTTCTCCCCCACTCCCTTACCCCACCCCAACTGCGGACTAAGAGGAGCCCACCCCGGAGTCCAAGTTTTGAATCTGGTCCGAGGATCAAAATGATAAATGTTTCCAAAACGTTGACATATGAAAAGTAAATATTTGGTTGCACAATTGGGGTTAAAACTAGGGTCAATCCACCCCATTCTGCAAGCGCCTCTCCATTCGCTGCCAAGCCCAGGATCCGAGGCTGAGTGCGGTTTGTAAGATTATAACGCTCGGTCTCATTTGAAGAGCTGTCAGCATTTCCATTCTCCGGCCCCTTCGTTCGGGGAGGCATTTATAACCGAGCCATAAAAAATTCACCCGGGGCTGCAACTTGGCATCTCCCAGACTGCTTTCCAGGCAGAGCGGGTTTTGCGAGCACCCACTCTGAATCTGTCCGGTTCCTCAGAAGTTAAACCTTCACCCACACTCTCAACTTTCCTTGCAAGGGCAGCCAGAGAGCGGCTGGCCCATTCTGATCTCCAAGCAGGTCAACAGTCTCGGGCCCTCTCTCCCGCCTCTGCGCCTTGACGGCCCATCATCCTATAGCTTTCTCCTTCGCCCGCCCCCCTTTTTAATGAGCGCAGACCCCTGACCCTCACCCTAAGACCTTGAGGCTGCAGTGCTCTTGCCTCCCCTCGCCTCTCGCCAGCTACTCCTCGGAAGCTGTCAGCGGGCCCTGCGTCTGGAACCCTCACCCCTGGAGAAGCACTGCTCTTGGCTCATCGCGGGGGGTTTGGAGACCTCTCTTTCCAGATCGGACCAAGCCTACAGACTCCCAGCTCGGAGAGCGAGGGATCCTATCCAGGAAGGGATGGGAATAGAGACAGCATCCAGGGAGGTCGAAAGGAAAGGAGGGATCTGGCGCCTGGGGCCACCTCGGTGGGACCCAGGTGGGTGGCCCGCGTGGGGTGGGGCAGGGGTACTCACAGGCGCTCAGCGTTGCGGGGGATGCCCCGAGGAACCGCGCGGAGGCCCAGCCCGTGGCAGTCCACGCTGGCGGCGGAGCAGGTACACTTGGTGGGGCAGGCGACGGCTGGGGGCCCACTCAGGACGCTCGCCAGCGCCAAGGCCAGCGCTAGGCGGGCGCGCACGGCAGCCCCGACCCCTGTCCACCCGGGGGCCATGGTGTGCAGGGCCCCGCTCCCGGAGGAGGCTGCCTCTGCGGGGCAAGACGCGTGGAGCCCGAGGAGTCGCGCGGGGAGCGCGGGCGGCCTGGGGAGCGGGCTGCGGAGTTGGCGCGGAGGAGGGGCGAGCTCGGCGCTCAGGCGCACGGGGCGCGGGCGGAGCGGGGCGCGCCGGGCGGCGGCGGCGGCAGCGGCAGCAGCAGCTCCATCGGCGGGGCCGGCGCTGCCCCGCTGCGCATCGCTGGGAGTGCCCAGGTGCGGAGCGCCCCCTGGCCCCGCTGGCCCAGTTGGGGACCTGGGGCGAGCGCAGTGGGGCGTGGCGCCCGGGGAGGTCCGGCTTGGGGCTGAGCTGGGGAGCGCGGCGGCGGCGGCTGGGGCACGGGGCGGCCGGGTGAGCTGGCCGGCGCTGGCTCTCTCCATTCACTGAGCAGGGCAGACACCGGAGACGCGGGGCCCACCCCTCCCGCCCCCCCCTCAAAAAAAACGCCAACTCCGCCTCCCATTGGCTGCGCCGCGCGTCATGTCGACTAAGTTGGGAACTTTGCTGGAGCGACCGAGAGCCTGGAGGGAGGAGGCAGTAGAGGAGGGAGAGAGAAGCAACCAGGGAAGGAAAGGGGCTCGGCCAGCAGGGCCCCGGGAAAGAAACACTGAAACTCATTCACTGTTAGGAGCCAAGGACGGATAAGGCTCCTGACACTTTTTTTTTAATTCTTGCACTGAGCTGAGCACTCTACTCATATTCTTTACTTAAGTCCACGATCTTCCAAGGGGGCATCTGAAAACAGCTCAGAGAAGTGAAGCGACTTGCTGGAGATCGCACAGCTGCTAGGGACGCCAAACCATGGCACTGTCGCCCACGAAGCCGCTTCCCTACTTCACCTAGTACTCATGGCAAAGATCCGCAATTTTGCGGTTGACACCAATGTACTCCACAGCTACACACACACACACACACACACACAAACACACACACACACGATGGTCCATGTTGTTGAGGTCACTGGTGGCAAACCTTACCCGGAAACTTGCCCTGCTTTGCCCAGACCCAACGCTTGGTGGGCTGCTAAAAGTAGTGATGGCAGCGACTCGGACCCCTGGATTGACAATGCCTTCTTCCATCCTTGTGTTTCTGCTTCCTGACTGGGTGACTCTGGGCCAATCGTGTCATCTCTGAGCCTTCATTTTCTCAAATCAGGGGCCACAGTCCTGCCTGGCCTCATCTCCCTGGGTTGTTTGGAGCATCACAGAAGATAACGTGTTTTTGCAAAAGTCATTCGCAGATGAGGCATCCCTTCTGTCCCCAGCACCTTCTTTCTTCCAGCGTCCGCTTTAAATTGACTAGGTCTGAGCTTTTCCAGATGCCAGTGGGGAGGGGCGCGTGCGTTAGGGGCTCCATAAATACTTGTAGGAATGATTTTGTTTGTTTGTTTGAAAGGAAAGGGCAGGAACTGCAGGAAGTATTGCCCAGATTTCCTTGAGGTCCGCTCACACTGAGAAGGCCTGAATGAGCCCTGCATATATATACACACACACTGGTATCTACATATTCACAGCCACTCACACACTTTCACATACTCAGGCTTACACACACCCATTTACACACACGCAATCACACACACGTGCACATGCATGCTCGCGCGCACGCGCGCACACACACACACACAGTGACAACTATACTCCTGAGAGCGCTTCTCTTTTCTTTCATAAGAATGCTATTCTGATTTCTTCTACCTCATTTTCCTTCAAGGAAACTTTGAACTACTTGACCACATCCTGTGAATATATAGTAGAGTTGCACATTTATTGTATTATACTTTGCAGATTTTCAGTCTTAGCTTCGGGCACCCAGTTGCGCGCGCGCACACACACACACACATGCACACTCAAATACACACACACGCACACTCAAACACACGCACGCGCGCGCACACACACACACACACTCGAGTCCCTTCATCATTCATAAACACATTAGGTGCAATTTACTGCTGTTATTCTTGGGAACCGCTTTCTGCACAGATGCTGTTGTCATCGCCCCCTGGTGGCCAGCGAGGGTCTATGCTCTGGTCCTCAGGGTGACTTCAGCATTTAAGAACTCTAAACATCCTTTCCCCCCTTGCTCTGAAGCTCTCCTCCAAACCTTGAACCAATTTAGTACCAGGACTGAGGCAGATGAGAGAACCGGGCAAGGGCCCAAGGGCACAAAGCGTCTCAGACTGTCTGGAGCAGCAAAGAGTAGGGTTTTCTTTGTTTTCCCAAATGCATGCTAGAGCATGTTTTGCAATCCCTTCGGGCTGGGCCTGGATCTGTGCTCTGGGCGCAGTGCGGGACTGTGTTTTCCATTTAAGCTGCTCAGAGGGTTTCATGAGCCAGACTATATCTTTAAAGGGCTTTATAGGCATTCAAGTGTGATTTTTCCTGGGAGAAGCCCCTTAGAACAGATGGCAAGGGTCCTTCAGAGTCAATCATCCCCTAGGAAGAGGCAAGTGGGAAATACATGAGGGGCCCAGAGCACCAGGATACACAGAATCATGGAGTGTTTGGGCTGATACAGCCTTAGAAATCACCTAATCCAACATTTCTACAAGTGCCTTCTGATGACTACTGGTTCCACATGTTTCATCATGGGGGAGAAAAAAGTTTCCTTGGGAAAGATAGATTGAGAAATGCTACTCACCTTCACCCCTCTTCAATATCTGCATCAGAGATGAGTGTTTTTAAGACCCTGAGAAGTCCTGCAATAAGGAAACCAGTTTAAGACTTATTTAACCCAGTTTCCCAGTATACAGGACCCCTTTTCATGTAAACTGGAAATTCTCTTGGAACATACGTTGAGACCCCAAATAGTTCAACTCTTGTATTTTACTAACAAGGAAGCTGAGTTTCAGAGAAAGGTGGGCATTTATGCAGGGTCGCCTAGCTAATTAGTGAAATAACCACAGCTAGGACTCGGGGCTTCCAGTGCTGAAAATGTGGCTCCGTCCACTCCCTCAGCTGATTCTGGGGCATCTGCAGAAGGCGGTATGGAGGAATTACCCTCCTTGGAGAAGACTGGGTATGTCGTTAGGAGGTCAGGCTATTGTTTAGAACTTTCTGT
The DNA here is from genome assembly GCF_049350105.2 of Macaca mulatta. Lineage (NCBI taxonomy): Eukaryota > Metazoa > Chordata > Mammalia > Primates > Cercopithecidae > Macaca > Macaca mulatta. The sequence goes on from NC_133411.1 coordinate 178,175,957, forward strand.
GTCCAAAGGCCAAAGGTGGCTTTACACTCTGTGGTGTCATTTTTACAGTTCCACAAAGTCCCTGGACAACTTTTGAACTTTTCCCTTTACTTTTCCGTAGGCTTTTCAAAAGCAAACTACTCGCCCATTACTGCAAGAAACCCCATCTCAAACTTTCTCTTCAACCCGTATTTCTCAAAAGCAAACTACTCGCCCATTACTGCAAGAAACCCCATCTCAAACTTTCTCCTCAACCTGTGTTTCTCAAAAGCAAACTACTCACCCATTCCTTTAAGAAACCCCATCTCAAACTTTCTCATCGACCTGTGTTTATCTCCCTGTGTAAGGTACCACCCTACACGTGGCCACCACAATCAGCTGAGGTTTTCTGTTTCCAACCAGCCAGATTAACCATTTGTGGTCACCATTCTCCAATGAATTCTCCAGATCTACTCTCTGCCCACTGTCGGAGGCAGTTCTGTTCCTCAGAACAAACAAAAAACTTTAGCTTATTGAATTTTCAAAAAAAAAAAAGACTTTTAAAGAAAGCCATGGATAGCATACAGAATCTAAGGAAAAAATTGAAGATGGAGGCTTCAACAAAGACAAGACCCAAGACAGGATCTAGGTGCCAAACCCAAGATTTCCAAATTCCCAGGAGGGAGCAATGGATTGTCCTGACTTGAGTCACGTGATCTCCCTTTTGGCCAGAGAACACAAGAACTATGGGTGACAGTTTTATGGAAACTGCACTCAGCTGGGCAGGTAGGAGTCCTGCTCTCAAAGGAAAATCCAGGAGCTATTAGCTGAAAAGTGGGTGGGAGTATTGAGAAGGCAAAACAGCTCAAGGAATTTTCCTTCTCTCACACACCACAGCCATTTAATTCTTCAGTTCTGTTCATTCTTCCCCATGACCATCTCTTGACTGTATCCCCTCTTCATCTCTGGTCCTCCTGCTATTGTTCAGATCCTAGTTTCATGCATAGGTATTGCTCACTGGCCCCCACATAATTTCTCTAACTTTATTTCTTAGTTTTTTGCTCCACCAATCCATCCTTTGCCCTGATGATCCAAGGATCTTAAATACAGACCTGACCATGTAATTTTGAACTCTGGAGTTGTTTTCTGCTTCTTCCACCTCATCTGCCACCACTCCTCCACATCCACTCAATACCCATTCCAGAACATCCTTTCCTCCTTTCCTACTCCAGAGTCTGTCTACCCCAGAGTCCATGTAGCAGCCAAATCCTCCAGTTTAGAAGCTGAATCCTCTGGACTTGTTGGTCCAGACTATTAGGTTCTTGGAGATAGTGACCCTGTAACCCTGTGTAATCCAATTTTTTGAAACTTGTATTATAAAAAGTTTCAGGCGTATAGAGATGTCTAATCAAGTTTTGCAATCTTGATATCTAGAGGTGCAAATCTTGGTATCTTGTTGATTAATAAATGAATACATGAATGAATGAATAAACAAATGAATGATCTTCCAATCAGCCAGCTTATTTTACATTCTCCTATTGTATTTTTATTCATTTTCATCAGTGTTACTCAATCTTTTGGGGGAAGGGGTGGTTACATTCTTCTAGAATGCTCTTGCAAATGATACACATTGCCCACCCCCACCCCCAATTCTGATATATTTGCTTCACCCCATCAAGACTAACAATTTGAGCTCATTATTCTCCAATTGATTCTTCAGATCCACTCTCTGCCCACTGTCAGAGGCAGTTCTGTTCCCCAGGAAATTAATCTTTATAGACTGCATCACCTCAACTCCCTTGGATCCAGCCATATGGGAAACTAGCTCAGAGAGCTAGAGGAGAGAGGCCAAGGCTTCCTCCATAGGACTACAGTTTGTCAATGGCTGCCTTTCCCTATTGAAGGTCATAGGTCATGTCCAACAGCTGTCTTCTTCAGCTATGGGTCTCCTTGGAAATCACTGCCATCCCATTACGCCTTCAGAGGACAGGAGTGGAAATAGCTTTCCACTGCTGCTAAACCTTGGGCATTCCATCCCTTATTGATTTATTTTCTTTTTTCTTTCTTTCTTTTTTTTTTTTTTTTTGAGATGGAGTCTCACTTTGTCATCCAGGCTAGAGTGCAGTGGCGCAATCTTGGCTCAATGAAGCCTCCGCCTCCCGGGTTCAAGCAGTTCTCTGCCTCAACCTCCCAAGTAGCTGGGATTACAGGCACCCACCACAACACCTGGCTAATTTTTGTATTTTTAGTAGAGATGAGGTTTCGCCATCTTGGCCAGGCTGGTTCTTGAACTCCTGACCTTGTGATCCACCCACCTGAGCCTCCCAAAGTGTTGAATTACAGGCGTGAGCCACCGCGCCCCGCCCCCTCGTTGATTTCTTAACCCTGCCTCACCTTTCCATATAGTCCCTTTACCAAACTTTCTTCAGGTGCTCCTTTGAATTATCCATTTCCTACCAGGGACGCTGAAACTGACACACCCCCTCACTGAGCTGCTGAGGCAGATCTCGAAGGAGTAGGTAAACAGGAAGCGGGAAGAGAGAAAATGAAACCCCCAATTTGAGATTAAAACTATGATCCCTATTACATTTTCCTGGGAGAGAGAATAGCTCATGTATGTGAATTTTAGGTCATTTCTGGAGAAATGGCCTAAAAGGGGTAAGGAAGTGGCCTAGGAAAAGATACCATCCATTGGACCTAGAAGGACAGAAGGGCATTGTTTTCTTTTCTTTTTTTTTTTTTGAGACAGAATCATCTTGCTCTGTCGCCCAGACTGGAGTCTAATAGAGCAATCTCGGCTCACTGCAACCTCCGCCTCCCGGGTTCAAGCGATTCTCCTGCCTCAGCCTCCTGAATAGCTGGGATTACAGGCATGCACCACCACACCCAGCTAATTTGTTTTTGTATTTTTAGTAGAGACAGGGTTTTGCCATGTTGGTTAGGCTGGTCTCGAACTCCTGACCTCACGTGATCAGCCCATCTCAGCCTCCCAAAGAGATGGGATTACAGGTGTGAGCCACAGTACCCAGCCTGAAGGACATTGTTTTCAATGCAAATACTTCTCTCTTTCTCCCCTGAAAGAGAATGAACAATAAAGGTTTATTGCCAGTTAATCTATTGAGCCTCCCCAAGGGATAAGAACTACTCTGAATACAAAAATGTTTAACGAATGAATATGTAACATAAATTTGATAAATGAATATTAAAATAAGTAACCTATTGATATGGTTAGGCTTTGTGTCCACACCCAAATCTCATCTTGAATTCTAATCCCCATAGTCCCCATGTGTCGAGGGACACCAGGTGGAGGGAATTGAACCCTGGGAGTGGGTTCTCCCATGCTGTTTTCATGACAGTGAATGTGTTCTCATGATACCTGATGGTTTCATAAGGGGCTGTTTCCCCCTTTGCTCCGCACTTCTTCCTGCCGCTTTCCGAAGGAGGTGCCTTGCTTCCCCTTCTCCTTCCATCATGACTGTAAATTTCCCCAGGCCTCCCCAGCCATGCTGAACTGTGAGTCAATTAAACCTCTTGCCTTTATACCCAGTCTCGGGCAGTTCTCTATAGCAGCATGAAAACAGACTCATACACTTATCATGAGGAAGAAGATCGAGCAATAAAACCTTTCAAAATCTATATTCAACTGTAGCGGACAACTATTAATTGGCCTTCTGCTCTAACTGTGTGATTATGGTTCCGAATTTTCTTGTTTGTATATGAGCTTGCTTTCCTCAATACACTGATTTTTTTAAGGGGCGGGCACATGACTGAAATGGACCAAGCAGAGTCCTTTCCTGGGATTTTTCCAGCTGAAACTGGAGGAAAAGATCTAGTCGTTCTGGGGCACTAAAACTATAGCATGTGAGGAACAGGAGTGAGCAACCATGTGGCCCAGTCAAGACTAACCGTGGTGAAAGAGACTAAATTCGATCCATCTTCCAGAAGTGTAAGTGGCATTCAGCGGAATTTACCAATCAAATAAACATTTATTGAGAACTTTAGATACAACCACAGCTGACAAAAATCCAATTGGGAAGACAAAATTAAGATACATGAATGAAGAGAAAAGATATGGTATATAACTAAATGCTAAGTGATATGGGTCACGTAGTAAGTGCTACACAAATTCTGAAGAGGGAGAAATCACTTCAAGCTGGGAAGGAGGGCTGAATAATTCAGTCTGGCGTTTGAAGGATGCATGGGTTTGCTAATGTCAATGAGAGGGAGAAGGGTTCTGGCATTGAGAGAAACAGAGGCAGGGTGGTAGGAATAGAATAGTGTTTAAGCTGCGAAGAAGGCTTTGAGAATGTGGAGTATAAGAGCGTTTGGAGCACATTTCTATTTGCCTAAGAGACAATTGGAGAAAAAAAAGTTTTGATACCTAATTTGCCCGTGACTGTGGCTTGGCTGCCTTGCTTTAGAAACTGGAGGACTCTGTGTAGAGGCAATGGCTCTGACTTTGAGAGGTGATACAAATTGGAATCCTCAGAAAGGAACCAGAAATATGTCCCCAGTTCAACTTTGCCCTGGTCTGAGAGGAAGCCAGATGATTTGGGAGCTCTTGGTTCTCTAAACTGGTGCAGCAAGAGGCAAGTCAGCCATGTGTGGGGTCAGGCTCTTGGTCCTCAGAGCCAGAGTGCTGACCCGAGAGGCCTGGCAGACAGATGAATGTGATCATGGACCTCTCCAAATTGTACAGGGAAGATTTGTCTCATATTTGAGCAAAGAAAGAACTGTCACTAGGGAGATGGCTCTCCAATTTGAGGAACATTAATCACCTAATTAACCAGAACACCTGCTCATAAAAATGGTCCCACCCAGGGAATCAAGTTAAACAAAGCATGAGGATGTGCTGCACAGACTTAGCTGTGGTATCTGTATCCTTGGCTGGCCTCCTTGGGCACTGAGGCTCACAATACTCTCCAGCCAGCTGTTGGGCTTGACAGAGGCTTCCGAACACCAGCCTTGTTTAGCAAGCCGCGATTAGTGAAAAACTCAGAGAACTCCTCTTGCAACTTACCTTGAATCGTGGATACTGGTGAAAGTGCTGGCCAGTATTCTGAGTGTTTTGCATACATCAAGTCTCTAATACAACAACCAAAGGAAATCTCCTACTTTTGCTGAGGCTAGTGTGATGCTCACAGATCTAGTTTCTTCTTCTGGGCACATGGGAAGACTGCATTTCCCAGCCTCCATTGCAGTGAGGTTGGTGCCATGTGCCTCGTTCTGACCAAAGGAGCATGTGCAAAAGTGGTGCATACCACTTCCGGACTTGGTCTTGGAAACCTCTTATGCAATCAATACAGTGCTCTCTCTTTGTCTATTAGCTGGACACATAGAGGGGATTCAGGGAAGGATCCCAGGGTGTCCTGAGAGAATGGCAGAGATACAGAAAGAAAGGCCCTGGAATCCCTAAATCACCACATAGAAGATGGTGGCCAAACAGTCTGTGCTATGAGAAAAAACTAAACTTCCCACTGAGATTTGAAGGTTTGAATCACTGATGCAATCTTGGCAATTATGTTTCCTCAAATCACACAGGACCAATCTTAGAGAAAGCTGCTACCTATGTGGTATGATTTCAGAAACTTCAGGAAATTCCTCCATCCCAAAATAATACCTCCTCCTATTGGTTAATCACTGACATGCTTTTAAATAGGAACCCTCATTATCTGTTCTTTACTTACCTTAGCATTCCTTCAACATATATTTGTGGAATAGTTTTTAGGTGCAGATAATCCTGGAAGTGTTATGGTGATGAAAAAGTAAACATGGTTGCTATTCTTGTAGAATGTTTTATGGGAAACAGATGTAAAACAACCAATTACACAAGAACATTAATACATACTTACAAATTATAAAAGTTAGGAAGGGAATGAATAGGGTGATGTAATAAAGATAAATAGAAGTTGGCAAAGTTTCAAAAAAAGTAGTCAGGGAAGGAGACTTAAAGTATAAAAAGAATCTAGCTATGGCGTGTGAGATATGGAAGCGAGTAGGTCATTATTCTAAGAGAGACAACAGCACATGCAAAGGCGTTAAAATATGACTTTGATAGCTGGAGAAACATAGGAAAGGCACTGTGGTTAGATCCTAGAAAGGGAAGGAGATCTGTTCTGGGAAGGTTAGAATTATTTCTCCTTCACTATTGCATTGAGCCCAGTATACATGAAGTACTCTGGTGAGTGACATTCCTCCATTCATTTGTGTATAAGAAGGGAAGCCTGGCCAGTCGTGGTGGCTGACGCCTGTAATCCCAGCACTTTGGGAAGCCTAGGCGAGCAGACCACCCGACATCAGGAGTTCAAGACAAGCCTGGCCAACTTGGGGAAACCCTGTCTCTACTAAAAATACAAAATTAGCCGTGCGTGGTGGCGGGCACCTGCAGTACCAGCTCTTGGGAGGCTGAGGCAGGAGAATTGCTTGAACTCAGGAGGCAGAGGTTGCAGTGAGCCAAGATTGTGCCACTCATAGCCTGGGTGACAGAGCGAGACTCCATCTCAAAAAAAAGAAAAAAAAAAAAAGAGAAGCTTAAACTTTTGGATGAATCTGACTTGACTTAGAGTCTATTGCAGTTTTAGAAGTATTTGAATACAGGGGGCTGATCAAAGGCAATCTACTTAGAGGATTGCCATGAAAGCTATCTTGTATAGGAGCATGATATTTTCCCACAACTTTTAAGCTTTTTGATGTGGCTCAGGGCAAGGGGTTGGAGTTGATGAAGACCACTGCGGTAGGAGGTTAAAGCCCCTCTAGCCCTTGGAGCTGCCATCTCATTGAAGGCATGGACATTTCTATAAAATATTTTATTGTATACATTTCCATTTCCAAAGTTTAGCTAATGGCACCATCATCTACTAAGATGGCTAGACCAAAAACTTAAATGTCATCTTTAGCTCTTCCCTTTTTTCCTCTTAACCTATCCCACATTCATCAGCTCACCAAGACCTGTTGATTTTATTATTATTATTATTATACTTTAAGTTCTAGGGTACATGTACACAATGTGCATGTTTATTACATATGTATACATGTGCCATGTTGGTGTGCTGCACCCATAAACTCATCATTTACATTAGGTATTTCTCCTAATGCTATCCCTCCCCCATCCCCCAACCCCATGGCAGACCCCAGGGTGTGATGTTCCCGGCCCTGTATCCAAGTATTCTCATTGTTCATTTCCCACCTATGAGTGAGAACATGCAGTGTTTGGTTTTCTGTCCTTGCGATAATTTGTTCAGAATAATGGTTTCCAGTTTCATCCATGTCCCTACAAACAACATGAACTCATCCTTTTTTATGGCTGCATAGTATTCCATGGTGTATATGTGCCACATTTTCCTAATCCAGTCTATCATTGATGGGCATTTGGGTTGGTTCCAAGTCTTTGACTTCATATGTGGTAAGATCCACCCCTCCGCCCCATACCTGTCATCTGGGCCCCTTAACTGGCTTCCCTGCCCAACACCTGTCCAGTCATATTTTCCAGAGCCTCTGAGGGCTTTCCATGACTTACATTACTTAAAGTCTGAGGAACACACATGGTAAGGAAGGATCTTTGTCAAGTGTTCTCTTCCCCACCTTTATCTCCTGCTTCGTTCTTCACCAATTCCTATTCCCACCTTAGGCTGAGCTATGGAGACTCAACGTTTCCTGAAAGTGTTGAGGGCTTGATGGTTCACCTGTGAACTTCCCCCATGCTCTTCTCTCTTTTATGGATGCCCTTGCCCACCTCCTCCCTCTGACCACAGTGTCCTGGTCCTTCCCACTGCGGCCCAGCCATCAACACATGTGTGAAGCATTTTATACTTTCCTCCCTATTAACTCCCCTACCATATTAGAGACTTCTTCATTTGACCTGTGGCTATATAAACCTCTATCATTACACTTCTTCCATTAATCCTTACACATCTTCCTCCTTCCCCAGTTAGACTGTAAGTCTCTTGAGAAATGAGATGTGATTCGCCAAACTCCTCATGAGAATTGTCCATCCTCACTGGATCCAATTCCTCTCTTCTCATTCTTTCTTGATCCCACTCCTTCCAGAATTTCTCCCTAACACTTTACTGAAACTGTTCTTTTCAATGACCTCCCCATCCTTCTAGGTAAACTGGGCCAAAATTCTTGGAATTACCCCTGATTTCTCCATTCCTCTCTTACTCAACATCCAAAAAATCAGCAAATCCTGTTTATTTTTTTCTTCAAGTCCATAATCCAACCATTTATTTTCATGTCTGTCATTACCACAAGTGACTGTCATTCCTGGGCTGGATTATAGTAATAAACTCCTAACTCCTGCCACCATCATTCCGTACCTTCTGTAGTCAACTTTTAACCCAGCAGTCCTGTCATGATAATATATATGTCAGATCATGTCATTCCTCTGATCCAAAGCTTTCAATATAGACTTCTGCTTCTAGCTGTGATGGCATAATGGAACTGGATTTATTCTTCCACCTTAAACAAGAAGAAAAACTGGACAAACTATACAGAAAAAGAGTTTTTTTTGTTTTTATTTTCCAAATGCTGGAAAATTGGAAGTGCATTCCTGAGCTCTCTAACATGACAAATTAGGTGAGTTGTATGATGATAATAGCTTATTGTCTAGAAATAATTTCCAGGATGCAGTGCGGGGAGGATTCAGCATTCTGTCGTAGTTGAGCAGACAGAGATCAGAGGGTCCAATGTGTCTAGAATTGTAAGATGGCATACCTGAAAGATGGGAGCTAAGTGGTAGGAGGGTTCCAGAGATCTCCAGAGAGGTTCCCTTGAGTGTTGGCTGAATATGTGTGAGGGAAACCCCATGAGCCTGGGAAGAAAAGACATTTAAGATCAGTAGCCTGAATAATTCCCAGAATTCACACATGACTGATAATAGTTCGTGTTTTCACCACCATAGTGAGAAACCCTCATAATATTTAGGGCATTGGGTAAAAGCCTCAGAAGAGTGTTGCCTTGTAGTGGAGTTAAAGACACCTTGGACCCATCCTAAAAAATATATTTAAAAACAAGCCTTGACAGGATGCAATTGATTTCATGTAACTTAACTGTGAGATGGAACAAAACGTTATACTCCTATTTAAAGAAATATAGCAAGATCATCCAACAATTTAAATTTCACAGTGACTGACATCCAATCAAAATTATCAGGAATATGAGGAAGCCTGAAAATATAACTTATTAAAAAGAAAAAAATAGAAACAGACCTGGATATTGTAAAGATGACATTATTAACAGACAAGGATGTTAAAGCAGCGATTATAAATATTCTTCATAAACTTAGAAGGTAAGAAAAAATGGAAGATACAAAAGAGAACCAAATGAATCTTGTCAAAGCTAACACACGGATGAACTTTGAGGACATAAAACTAAGTAAAATAAGCTAGTCACAGAAGGACAAATCCTGCATGATTCCATTTATATTAAGAATCTAAAGTAGCCAAACTCATAGAGGCTAAAAGTAGAATAGTGGTTGCCAGGGGCATAGGGTAGAGAGAACTCGGTGAGGGGAATTGTTCAATAGGTATAGAGTTTCAGTCATACAAGATGAGAAAGTTCTAGAGATCTGCCATACACCAATAGGCATATAGTTAACGATACTGTACTGTACACTTAAACGTTTGTTAAGACAGTAGATTTCATGCTATGTGTTTCTATTATCACAATAAAAAATTATCAAATGGAACTTCTAGAGATGTAAAATACAATACAGGAAAATAAATTACACTGGATAGAATTTACAGCAGGTCAAATCTAGCAGAAGGTCTTGAATTCAGGATTTAGTTTTAAAAAAACCTCCAAAAACCCGTCTTGCAACTTAATTATAAAAGACCAACAGACAAAAATTGGCAAATGACTTGAAGAGACACTTTAGCAAAGAAGAGATATGAAGAGTTACAAATAATGAACAGATGAAAAGATGCTCAAAATTATTAGCCATTAGGGAAATGCAAGTTAAAATCACAGTAAGATGCCACTCCATAACCTCTTGAAGGACCAGCATCAAAAAGACTGAAGTTTGGGTGAAACAGGAACCCCATTCATTGATAGTAGGAATGAAAATGGTACTACTACTTTGAAAAACAGTTTCAATACGATATGGCATGTTAAACATGCACTTATACAATTCAGCATTTCACTCTAAGTCCTTACCAAAAAGTATATATGTATGTATGTCTACACAAAGTATATATACATATGTCCACACAAAGATTTATATATGAATGTTTATAGTAGCATTAGTTATATACGAATGTTTATAGTAGCATTATTCATAATAGCCAAAAATTGGAAAACTTCTATGTGTCTATCAACTGATGACTGGATGAAAAACTAAAAATGATATATTCATGCAATGGAAAACTACTCATCAATTAAAAGGGATAAACTCTTGATACATGGAATAATGTGGTTGAAACTCAAAAGCATGATGTTAAGTGAAAGAAGCCAGACACAGAGACAAGACTACACACCAAAGAATTCCATTTATTTGAAATGTAAAGAAAAGGCAAAACTATTGAGACAAAGAGCAGATCAGTGGTTGCCTGAGGCCGAGGGGATGGCGGGACAGACAGCGGAAACTGCTAACAGGCATGAGTGTGCTCTTTGGGGCAACACAAGTGTTCTAAGGCTGGATTGTGGTGATAGTCACACAAGTACAAAAATTTCCTAAAACTCATCAAACTCGGCTTAAAATGAGTGACTTGTATTACATGTAAATTTTACCTCATAATAAAGTTGTTTAAAAAGGTAACTGTTTAAAGTAAAGTAATAATGTACCAAGGGGGTTATAACAGGTGTTAAAGTATATGAAAATAACAGCACAAAGAACAGGAGAACAGTAATGGAAGTATACTGTTGTAAGGTTCTTACGCTGTAGGTAAAGTGGTATGATATTATTTGAAAGTAGGCTATGATTAGTTAAAGACATATGTTGTAAACCCTAGGGAAACTATAAAAAAATAAATAAATAAAATAAGGACATATAGCTAAAGCCAATAGGGGAAATAAGATGAAAACATTAAAAGTTCTCAATATACCTAAAACAAGGTAAGAAAATAAGGAAAATAGCAAGGGCAAACAGATAGGACAAATAGAAACCAAACAGCGAGATGGTAGATTAAAACCCGTATAGCAACAGTTACGAAACATAAATTATCTATACAATCTAATCTAAAGCCAGAGATTGTCAGATTGGATAAAAAAGCAAAACTCAACTGCATGGTATCTATAGAAAATCCACTTTAAAAATAAAGACACATATAGGTTAGAAGTAAAAGTATGGAAAAGAATACAGCATGTAAATACTAGTCAAAGAAAACTAGAGTGGCAAATATTAGACAAGTAGATTTTAAAATAAGCGCCATTCCTATGGATAAAGGAGGACATTTCATAATGATAAGGGAGTCGATTCACCAAGAGGACACACAAATCCTAAATGAGTATGCATCCAACAATAGAGCTTCAAAACACATGAAAAGAGAAACTAGTAGAACAAAAAGGACAAATAGACATATGCAGAATTACAGTTGGAGACGTCAACACTCCTATTGCAGTAATTACTGAAACAAGTAGACAAGAAATTGGTAAGAATCTATATGAGAGACTTGCAAAACACTAGCAACCAAATAAGCCTAATTGACATTTAGATAACTTTTCTACCCAGCAACAGAAGAATAGACATTATTTTCAAGTCTACTTGGAAGATCCAGATAAATAATAGTCTGAAGCACAAAACAAGTTTCAATAAATTTAAAAAGAGTGAAATTATATAAAAATGTTCCCTGACCACAACAGAACTAAACTAGAAATCAAAACCACAAAGATATGTGGAAAATCACCAAAAAATTTGAAAATTAAATAACATTCTTCTAAATAAATCACGGACAAAGGAGAAATCACAAGAGAGATTAGAAAATATTTGGAATGGAATGAAAATGAAAATATAACATATTAACATTGGTGGACTGAAGCTAACATGGCATTTAGAGGGAACATTAAGGCATTAAATCTTTATATTAGAAGAGAAAGAAGGTTTAAAATCAATAACCTAAGCTTCCACATTCAGAAACCAGATAAAGAAGAGAATGTTAAATTCAAAGTAAACGAAGTAAGGAAAGAATAAAGAGCAGAAATCACTAAAATTGAAACAGAAATGCAATGGTTTTGAAAAGCAATGCAATCCAAATTGGCTCTTTGAAAAGATAAATGAAAAAAATTTAAATTCTAACCAATGTAGTTATGGAAAAAAAGAGAGAATTATCAATATCAGGAATAAAATAGGGACTATTCCTACATTGTCAACTAACATTAAAAGACTAATAAGAGAATATGATGAAAGGTTTTATGCCAAACATTAGATGGAATGGAAAAATTCCTCAGAGGACACAAACTACAAAAACTCACTCAAGAAGAAATAAATAACTAGCCCTTTATCTATTAAAGAAATTGAATTTATAGTTTAAAAGCCTTCCCACAAAGAGAATCCAAGCCTAGATAGTTTCACTAGCAAATAGAATTAATTTTACACAAACTCTTCCAGAAAACAGAGAAGGAGAGAGCACCTTTCAACTTATTAAATGAGGTCAGAATTACCCTATCAAAACCAGACAAAGACATCATAAAAGTAAAAATTATATACCCATGTTCTTCATAAAATTAACTCAGAAACCTTTACCAAAATGTTAGAAGGTGAAATGCAGTAATAAATAAAACAGATGATATATCATGATCAAATGTTTATTCCAGGTGTGAAAAGTTGATTCAACATTTGAAAACTAATCAATATCATTTAGTTCGTTTAAAGACTAAAAAAAATAAAAAGCATATGATCATCTCAATAGGTGCAAAAAAAGTATTTGACAACATTTCACATGTATTCATGATAAAAATTCTCAGAAAGCTAAAGGAAAAGGGAACCATCCTGAAACTGAATAAAGGATATCTATAGAACACCCTGCAGCTAATGTATATAATAATGCAAGAATGATGGCTTTCCTCCTAAAATCAGAAATAAAGGCAAGAATGTCTAATTTCACCACTCATTTTCAACATCATACTTCAGGTTCTCGCCAGTGTATTAATATGAGAAAAAGTAAAAAGACATACAGATTTGAAAGGAATACATAAATCTCTATTTACAAACAACACAGTGATCTACATAGGAAATCCCAAATAATCTGCTAGGTGACAGCTGTACAAAAAGAATGAAATCATGTATTTTTGCAGTGACAAGGCTAGAACTGGAGACCACTATCTTAAATGAAACAACTCAGAAATAGAAAGTTAAATACTGCATGTTCTCACTTACAGGTAGAGGTTAAATAATGAGTACATGTGGACATAGAATATGAAATAATAGGCACTGGAGACTCAGAAGGGTCCAGGATGGGAGCAGGAAGAAGGATGAGATATTAATGGGGACATTATTCAAGTAATGGTTATACTAAAAGCCCAGATTTCACTACTATACGATATCTCCATGTAACAAAACTGCTCTTGTGCTCATTAAAATTATCCAAATAAAACTTTCTGAAAAGATTCTACTGAGTTTAGTAAAGTTGTTGTATATAAGAAGATATGGTCAATGTATGCAAATAAATTGCCGTCTTAGATACTGGGAGCGAATAACTGGAAACTGAAATTACAAAACAGTGTCATTTACAATAGCATTAAAAGACATGAAATATTTAGGGGAAAACTAAATATGTGCAAAATTTGATGCTGAATATGACAAAATTTTGATGAAACTAAAATGAATTTATAAAATGATTGATGTAACTGTGCTTATGGGTTGGAAGACTCTATGTTGTTAAAATGTCAATTTTCTCAAACTGCTCTATATGTTCAATGCCATTCCAATCAATATCCCAACATAATATTTATTTTTGGAAATTGACAGGGTATTCTAAAATTTATATAGAAGAACAAAAGAACTAAAATAGGTAATTGTGAATAAGAAGAACAGAGTTAGAGGATTCACATTACCTGGTTTTAAGACTTATCATAAAGCTATAGTAATCAAGACAGTGTGGTATTGGCTAAAAGAGAGACACAGAGATTGAGAGAATAAAGCCAATATAATAGCAGCCTATAGATTGGGAAAAGTATTTACAAACTATATGTCTGGTAATGGTTTAATATTTAAAATTTATAAAGAACATATATAACTCAATAGTAGAAAAGCAAATAATCCAATTAAAAATAGGCAAAGGACCTGAATAGACATTTTTCCAGAGAAGACATAAAAATGGTCAACATGGATATAAAAAAGCATTCAATATTATTAATCTTCAGGAAAATGTAAATTAAAACCCTGTAAGGTACCACCTCACACCCATTAGGATGGCTATTATCAAAAAGTCAAATGATAAGAAATATTGGCAAGAAGACGTGGAGAAAAGGGAACCCTTCTCAAAAGGGAACTTTTGGTGGGACCGTTGATTGGTGCACCTATTATGGAAAACAGTAAAGAGATGTCTACAGAAATTAAAACTATAACCACCACATAACCTAGTAATTCCTCTTCTGGGCATATCCCCAAAGCAAATGAAATCGCCATCTCATAGAGATACCTGCTCTCCCATGTTCATTGCAGCATTATTAGCAACAGCCACAATGTGAAAACAGCCCAAGGGTTCATCAATGAATGGATTTTAAAAATGTGGTGTGTATATATATATATATATATATATATATATATATATATATATACACCATGGAATATTACTCAGCCTTAGAAAAGAAGATCTTGCCATTTGCCACAACAAGGATGAATCTGGAAGATATTATGCTAAGTGAATAAGCCAGACACAGAAAGAAAAATCCTGCATGATCTCACTCACATGTGGAATCTGAAAAACAAAAGAAAAGAGTCGAATACACAGAGATAAGACAGTTGTTACTAGGGACAGGGTTGGAGGGAGGAAGCAGGAAGATGTAGGTCAGGGAATGCAAAGTAGTAGATATGTAGGTTGAACAAGTCTAGAGATCTATATCCAACATGAAAACTAAGCGCTAAATGTATAAAAACTTCTAGAAGAAGACCCAGAAAATCTTTTCAAGCTTGAGTTAGGCAAAGATTTTTAAAATAAGATACAGAAAGCACAAATCAAAGCAGAAGAAAATAATAAAGAAAATAATAAACTGGAGTTAATCAAAACTTAAAACATCTGTTCTTTGAAAGATATTACAAAATAAGAAGACAAATTACAGACCAAGAGAAAATATTTGCAAAACATGTATCTGACAAGCGGTTTGTGTCCGCAACATATAAAGAACTCTCAAAAATCAGTAAGACAAGCAACTCAATAAAAAGAATGGGTAAAAGTCTGAATAGACACTTTATCAAAGAAGAAATATAGATGGCAAATAAACACATAAAAAGAAATTAAACATCATTAGTCATCAGGGAAATGCAAATTAAAACTACAGTGAGATACCACCACATACCCTTTAGAATGGCTAAAATGTTAAAAGTGCTATTGAAGATGTAGAGTAACTGGAAGCTTCCTGCACATTACTAATGGGAATGCAAAGTGATAACATCTTTGGCAGTTTCTAGTAAAGTTATGCATTCAGCTGCTATATGACCTAAAAAGCCCAGTCCTAGTATTTTAACCAGGAAAAAATGAAAACTGTATGTCCACAGAAGACCTGAATAGAGCTGCTTATAGAAGTTTTATTTATAATAATTAAATGATAGAAACAACTCAGGCCGGGCGCGGTGGCTCACGCCTGTAATCCCAGCACTTTGGGAGGCTGAGGCGGGTGGATTACGAGGTCAGGAGATCAAGACTAGGACCAGCCTGGCCAACATGGTGAATCCCCGTCTCTACTAAAAATACAAAAATTAGCTGGGCATGGTAGCGGGCACCTGTAAGCCCAGCTACTCAGGAGGTTGAGGCAGGAGAATCATTTGAAAATGGGAGGCGAAGGTTGCAGTGAGCCAAGATCACACCATTGCACTCCAGCCTAGACAACAGGGTGAGATTCTGTCCCCCGCAACCCCCTCCTCCTCAAAAAAAGAAACAACTCAAATGGTCATCAACTGGTGAGTGGACAGCCAATTTGTGGTACATGAATTTAATGGAACATATCTTAGCAATAAACATAAAGCATTGATACAGGCGACAACATAGATGAATCTGAAAAACATTCTGTTAGAGAAAGAAGGCACAAAAGTTACAAATTCTCTTACATTTATATTGCATTCTGAAAAGGTGAAAAGCAGACCCAAAACTAGATTTTTGCTTGCTAGAGAGTGGTGGGGAGGAGAGATAATAGGCTATAAAAAGACACAAGGACACTTGCAGTGATGGAAATGTTCTATAGCTTAGTTATGATTTTAATTACACAACTGTGTACATTTTTCAAAATTCATCACACTATACTCTTAAAAAGGACACATATTCCCATCTGTAAATATTTCAATCAACCCGACAAAGACAAACAAAACTCACCTAAGCCTCAGTTTTCTCATTTTAAAAATTGTAGCCACTATTATTATTTTCTTAAAAATGATCCTTTTCCATGGAAATATTGTCTTGGTCAGGATTCCTAAGTCATTGCTTTGATGATCATTTGCCATTTTGTGTCACTGATAAATAAAGATAAAACACATTTATGACAAACATCTATTACTATGCTCCATACATACTGGTAACTTGCATAACACTTAAATGAATATGACATTTAATAAAAGAAACAGAAAAGAGTCAATAATCTTTTCAGAATACCAGCAGACGCCAGACTCCAGACCATGGTGAGAACAATTTGCTTTTGAATTCATGCCCTGCCCTCTTTTCTTACTTTGCAATGGAATGTTTGTTGACTGGGTAGAAGAAGAATTCTAAAAAATGTTACTGTTTATTTCTCACGGCCTAGGAGGTATCAGGGTGCTGACATACAGCAGTGTGACTTGTAAATGCATTTTCATAGCTGATAATAATTACTCTCAGTAATTGAGTCTGTTTTGTGATTTCTTCCCTTTCATTTTCCCTGGAATTACTCCCTCACTGGCCCTGAGAACTCAACCTGTGTTTGCAGCCTATTCCAATGGTAACAGTAATTCTCGTTGCCTAAACTTAGTATCTAACACCTGCACAAATGTTCAGCCCCCAAATATCCTGACTTGTCTCATTCTATGGTCCCAAATTGCCACTCATTTATTTCAACAGGAGACAAATACCTAACCCTACCCAAATCTGGATTTTCTAAATCAGACCTATCTGGAAACTGTACCACCATGATCATTATTTTGCTTTTAAATAATAATATAAACAATAATAATGATGATAATACTATAGCAACCATGACCATTAATTGAAAGTTGGATTCAGGACAATCCTGGACACTTACACCTAGCCCTTATGACTATCACACGACATAGGTATGATCTCCACTTCACAATGAGGAATTGAAGCATGGTGTGTCTCAATAGCTTTGCCCAGACCACATATCCAGTGAAGGGCTGATCTGGGCTCCAGCACAGGTCTGACCACAGAGTTCATGCTCTTTTGCTGGTTGAGGAGGATCAAGAGCTCACCCTGCCTATAAGCAAGGATATATTGGCCCCAGGAATTAATTTGGGCCAAGCTTTTAGAAGAAGAAAAATAAATGAGACTTCAAAAAAGTACTTTGTTCCTATGTTTCACGGCAAAGAAGAAAGTTTTTTTAAAAAAAGAAAAATTACTTTGCAAAACTTTTTAAGCTAGCCACTGACAACCTTAAGATTCCCTCTTCAATTACAACAGAGCCCAGTCTCCAGACAACTGCTTCCTTGATGACTGCTATTGGGCAACTGTGGTGGCAGATTGGCAATTATACACACATATGACCCTTACCTATATGCAATCCATGGCAGACATCATTAATCAATCATAGCAATCTCTGCCATAGAGCCCATAGCTAGTTCCCAGTGATTCTCATTGAAAGATAAGTTAAAAATCACTTACCGTCTCTGTCCTAGAGGAACTTGTTTGGCTTGTATTTTGATTCTTGCCTTCTACAGGTAAATTGGAGAGGTGGCAGGTGAATTGGAGAGGTGTCATCTTGGGACTAGTGTACTTTGAAACCTCTCTTCTCAGAGATTCTGTTCATACAGCTGCTCTCAGGATCTGTTAGCCCCCAGAACACTGAGGCAGTATCAAGCAACCAGGATTGTATGCACCTAGTTCTATATGTGCAAAGCAAAAAGGTGGGCAAGAATTCGACTGTACCTAGAAAGATAAAGTCTAGGCATCAGTTCCCAACCCTGACTATATACTAGAATCACTTAAGGGAGCCTTTAAACAATGCAGATTCCCAAACACCATTCTAGATTAATAAATTTCACATCTAGCTATATGTCCCAAAGAACTGAGCAATTCCACATCTAGATGTAAGTGTACATATGTGCACAAAGAAGACATGTAAAAGTATGTTAATTATAGCATTGCTTGCAAATGCAAATTATTGGGAAAGCCTAAATGTCCATCAAAGTAACACATAAATAAATTGTGATGATACATACAGTGGAAAACTATGCAGCTCTTTAAATTAACAAAAGCATCATGTATCAACATAAATATAATTTTAAGACACAAGTGAACAACAAAATTCAAAAATATGACAGTATATTATGCCATTTATATAAATCTTAAAAGAAGCACATTTAATTCCTTGTGTTTTTTATTGGCACATTCATATGAGCAAAATAATTAGAAAATAGAGATGTAAACACTAAGTTCTGGATAGTAGTCACCTGCTGAGAAGGTGGGAAGGCAATGGGATGAGAAGCTTTAACTCTATATAGAATATTTTACTTTTTAAAGAGTTCTAAAACAAATGTAGCTAAATATTAATATTTAGCAAAAACGATCAATCAGTTCAAGAGTGTTTTCATATTATGTTTACATTTTTATATGTGCCAAACTACTCCAACATAGACATTACTCTGTGTGTTATTAAGATCAAATGAGATGTATGAAGAGTCATTTTCACAGTGCACCATAACTGGCAGCCAATAATTGGTCATTAAATGGTGGATAGCTATATTATGAATTCATCAATTATGCTTAAACATGCTCAAAACATTCATCATAATATATTTTAATAACATATTTGAAGTAACTTAAATCTCCAATAATAAATTGTTGTGTAGCATATAGTACATTTATTCACATAAATGGACACATGAAAAATTATGTAACCATTGAATTGATGGTTTTGGAGATTAACTCTATGGAAAATGCTTAATACTTAATATTAAATGAAGGAAACAATATGTAATATTGGACACATGTGATATCTAATTATGAGAAAACTAGTGTAAAAATTAACATAAAGCAAAACTCCAGGAGAGGTGAGAGAATTATGGATGGTTTGTCTTTTCCTCTTTTTGTAATTTTTTGTTCTAATTTCTTATGGTTTACAACATTAAAAAATCAAATAGAATTCACATTTTTCCGGGTAGCATCCAAAGAATATAGTATCACGTGATTCATTCTCTCAGAGAACTGAGAGTCTGAGGGAGAAGCAGATATACACACTAAATTTGAGGATAACGATGACGATGAGTTTTTGAACACTGGTTTTTGTATTTTATAAAATCTGTGCAAGTTATGAATTATTATTTATAAGTGAGAGTCAAAAGATATATGTGACTTTCACACCCTCTCTCACCTCAAATGCCCTAAAAACACATCTCCCCTCTCTTCTCTCCGTTGTCCCAACTTGGTTCCTATGTCACTGAGAAAACTGAAGCCATCACAAGGGAACGTCCATAGGCTCCTTCCAGCATACCCAGCCACTTGCTAGATTTCCATCCATAGACTCTGACTTCTCACCTGTGTTTGAAGTAGCCTTCTTCTCATCTAGCTGAGCCCTGCACCCCCTACCTGCATACCAGATTTCATCTCCTCTCTTCCCTTATCATTCTAGCAATTCTCTTCTGTCTTTTCAATATAATTAAGTTTATCTACTGGGCCTTTCCCTTCAGCAGAAAAACATGCATTTTTTTCATCCCATCAAACTCTTCTTGATTCTACCATTCATCACCATCTTTGCTCCATTTTGAAAAGTTTTCTAAAAAACTTCTTCCTGTGAAAGCAACTCATTCACCGCTTCACTGAAAAAGGCTTTCATCAAGGTCAGCAATGAGCTCCATGTGTTGCTGAATCAGTGGTCAGTTCTAAGTTCTCATCTTGACCCATCTGACACAGTTGATTACTCTCAATACACTGTCTTCCATCACACTCTTGGGTTTTCCTTCTTTCATGCTGAATATCCTGCTTTGGTGTCTGATGCTAGTTCTACTGGTTTCAATACTGTAAACACAGATGTCCTATTGGACATTTCCACTAGGATATCTAACGGAAATTCCAGACTTATATTTAAAACTGAATTCCTGGGCTCCCTCTAAAAACTCCTCTGCTTGTAACCTTCCCCATCTCAGATTATGGCAACTCCATCCTTCTAGTCTTTCTGCCCCAAAACTTTGACATGTAGTAGGTGTTCAAACTAGTGTCCTTAAATGAATAATCTAATCAGCAAGTTGCCTGAATTCACATGGTGGGCAATAAAGGTGGGTATGTCTGACTCTAAAACCCAAGCTTCTCCATTAAACCCATGCTAAGACAAGTTTTTCATATACTCAGCGGCAACCATTTATTGAGATAAAACTTTAAAAAGAATGACAGGCATGTTATATTTCAAAAGACCCTTAGAAAACTCTGCTTTCACTCCAAATGTGCTTTGGAAAAGTCTCTTCACATCTTTAACTCTGGGTTCAGGCTTTGTGATTCTGAAGTTAGGTCATTGCAACCATATCACGTACGCAGGAAGGAGCTTATAATGACATTTTTACCCATTGATCTTTGAACTCAGGCATGTGAGATTGGTTGTCCACGAAATGGAGTATAGGTCAGAAAATATGTTATGGTGACTGGAGTCAGAGATGGAAATATCTTAGCTCCACGAGTGTGGGAGCAGAGTCCTTAGTGAGCAGAGCCTAGGACTCAGGAAAGCAGTCAGGGGCATCCTTCAGAGTGTGGCCTTGGAACTAATCAGACTTAGATTAGAGACCCAGCTTTGTCATTTGCTGACTAAACGACATAGGCAAGTTACCTAACCATTCTGAGTTTCACTTTCCTTATCTGCAAAAAAAGGATAGTGATAGTACCTACTTCATAGAACTGTTGTAAAAAATATATATACAAAGAACTTAGCATGGTGCCATTTACACAGTACACTCAATAGATAGTGGTTCACAATATTAATGTTTGTATTCATTTCTTCGCAATAAATGTGAGGTTAGTTGGAGAGTTTTGTAGATGCACTATTGCTAAAAGACTCAATGTTTTATCAAGAACAAAGTGAGCATATTCACTCACATGACTCCTATCCAGCACCGTATTAGATGTCCTAACCAGTGTAGTAAGGTAAGAAAAAATGTTTTCAAATTAGAAAAGAAGAAGTAAAACTATCTCTATTCACAGATAGTATAATTGCTGTCTAGTAAATGTCAAAGAATCTATTAAAAAGTTACTAACACTAATATGTTGTTACAGGATAAAAGAACTCAAAAATCAATTCTTTTTCTATATACTAGAAATCTTAATAGGAGTATAATTTACAATATTGTCAAAGTCATGAAATAAATACATAGACATTTAATAAAATTTGTGCAAGATCTATATGCTAAAACTAAAAAAAAACTTTAAAATACTTTTAAAAGACTTAGAGAAATATTCATATATCAAGATCATGTATTGATAGACATAACATTTTAAAGATATTAGTCCTTCCCCAAATTGACATATAGATTTAATATAATCTCAGTTGACATTCTAGTAGAAAATGATAGAAGTTATAATTTGTAAGTAAAGGCAAAGGAATGAAAATAGTCAAAACAATTTGAAAAAGAACAAGGTTAGATAATGTACACTACCTAATTTAAATACTTAATATAAAATTACAGTAATTAAGACAGCATGCTATTGGTTTAAAAGTAGACACATAGATCAATGGAATAGAGAGTTTAGACACAGACCCACACATGTATGATCAACTGATTTCCACAGAGGTGTAAAGGCAATTCAGTAGAGAAAAGTAGTCTTCTTAACAAACTGTGGTAAAATAACTGGACATCCATATGAAAAAACAAAATCAAGACCGAGAAAACCTCCACCCATACATTGCATCATAAACAATGAAGTCAAAGTAAGCATAGACTAAAATGTAAATCCTAAAACTATAAAATTCCTAGAAGAAAGTATAGAAGAAAATCTTTGTGATCTTAGATTAGG
The DNA here is from genome assembly GCF_049350105.2 of Macaca mulatta. Classification (NCBI taxonomy): domain Eukaryota; kingdom Metazoa; phylum Chordata; class Mammalia; order Primates; family Cercopithecidae; genus Macaca; species Macaca mulatta. Next base: position 178,198,201 of record NC_133411.1, read on the forward strand.
CAAAGATTTCTTAGATATGGTATCAAAAGCATCATATATATAAAAGAAAGAAATGTAAAAATTAGGCTTTGTCTAAATGTAAAACTTCTGTCCTTCAAAATACAGTTAAAGCAATCAAAGGAGAAAACAACTCTACAGAATGGGAGAAAATATTTGCAAACGTTGAATCCACCAAAGGTCTGATATCCAGAATCTATAAGGAACTTATACAAATTTACAAGAAAAAAAAAAAACCATTAAAAAATGGGCAAAAGACATGAACAGACACTTGTCAAAAGAAGATATACACGTCGCTAAAAAGCATATGAAAAAAGCTCAATATCACTGATCATTAGAGAAGTGCAAATCAAAATCACAATGAGATACCATCTCACACCAGTCAGAATGGCCATTATAAAAAAGCCAAAAAATAACAGAAGCTGGCAAGGTTGTGGAGAAAAGTGAACACTTATACACTGTTGGTGGGAGTGTAAATTAGTTCAACCATTGTGGAAAGCTGTATGGTGATTCCTCAAAGAGCTAAAAACAGAACTACCATTGACCCTGCAATCTCATTACTGGGTATATACCCAAGGGAATATAAATTCTATCATAAAGACACATGCACACATATGTTCATTGCAACACTATTCACAATAGCAAAGACATGAAATCAACCTACACGCTCATCAATGATAGACTGGATAAAGAAAATGTGGTACATACACCACTGGAATGTTATGAAGCCATAAAAAAATTAGGTAATGTCCTTTACAGGAGATGGACCTAGAGGCAATTATCCTTAGCAAACTAACACAGAAACAGAAAACCAAATACTGCATGTTCTCACTTATAAAAGATGAAAACACATGAGCATATAGAGGGGAACAACAGATGCTGGGACCTACCAGAGGGTGAAGGGTGGGAGGAGGGAGAAGAGCAGAAAAAATAACTATTGGGTACTAGGCTTAGTACCTGAGTGACAAAATAATCTATACCTCAAACCCTCATCACATGAATTTACCTATATAACAAACCTGCACATGTACTCCTGAACCTAAAATAAAAGTTTTAAAAAAAGAAAACAACCCAACAAAAAATGGGTCTTGTTAACACTTAACAAAAAAAGTATACCAATGGCAAACCAGCACATGAAACGTGCCAATTAAAACTGTGGTGGCTCATGCCTATAATCCCAGCACTTTGGGAGGCCGAGGTGGGAAGATCACCTGAGGTCAGGAGTTTGAGACCAGTCTGGCCAACACGGTGAAACACTGTCTCTACTAAAACTACAAAAAAATTAGCCAGGTATATTGGTGGGCTATTGTAATCCCAGATACTTGGGAGGCTGAGGCAGAAGAATCGCTTGAACCTTGGAGGAGGAGGTGGCAGTGAGCCGAGATCATGCCATTGCACTCCAGCCTGGGTAACAGGAGCGAAACTTGGTCTCAAAAACAAACAAACAAACAAACAAAACCCCTGCATTTAAATATGACTACACACCATTTGGGGAAAAAGTCGATAATACAAAGTGCTGGTAAGGGTGTGGAGCAACCAGAACTCTCATATATTGCTGGTGAGAATGCAAAAATGATACGGCCACTTTAGAAAAATGTTATCCAGGTTTTTTGTAAAGTTAAATATATACCTGCCATATGACCCAGCACTATCGCTCCTAAGTTATTTACCCAAAGAAATGAAAACACATGTTCACACAAAATTCTCTATCTAGATGTTTATAGCAACTTTATTCATAAATACCAGACACTGGAAACAATCCAAATGCCTTTCTACTGGAGAAAAGGTAAATAAACTATATTACATCCATCCAGTGGAATACTACTCAGCAATTAGAAATGAACTACAGATATACACCACAACGTAGCCGAATCTCAAATGCGTTACTTTAAGTGAAATAAGACTGTGCAAAAAGGCAATATTCTGTAGGATGTCATTTATATGACGTTCTAGAAAATGAAAATTATAGGGACAGAAAACAGATCAGGGGTTGCTGTGGACTTGTATGGGAGGAGGAGTTGACCACAATGTGGCATGAGGTGTGGCATGAGGAAATTTTGTGTATGCGATGGAACTATTCTAAATCTTGACTATAAAAGAGATTGCACAACAGTATCCATTTGCCAAACCTCATGGAACCAAACACTAGAAAAGAGAATTGTACATTATGGAAACTATACTTCAACATACCTGAGTAAAAAAAAAAAATTATCTTGTTTGACTGCTATGTTTCTTCATCAGCACTTAAAAATTGTTACTCAACTGCCTTTTATCCTCTATCATTGTAGATAATGGTATTTGTTGGTTTAACTATAAGATCTCAAGGTAGGTATCTATTTTCATGTTTGTTATCCTGCTTTCCAAATCCGAGGAGTCATATATTTTATTAAGTGGGGAACATTTTAAGCATTATCTCTTTGAATATTTTATCTCTCATTCTCTCTATTCTCTCTTTTTGGAGCATTTATTATAGATGAAATTTATTCTTCACATTTTTAAAATCCTTTTTAGATTTTCCATTTTTGTATCTTCCAGTTGCATTCTGAAGAATTTCTTCAGATCTATTTCTCAATTTTCAATTCTCACTTTGGTTGTGTCTGACCTGTTTTTTAACCATGCCATTGCCTTTTTAAAGTAATACTTTTTATTGAAATATAGCATACATACACAAATATGCATAAATCATAAATGTCAACTCAAATAATTTTCACAAGCCACACTGTGAAATCAGCACCCAGATCAAGAAACTGAATGTTGCTAGCACCCTGCAGACCCCCTTTGCACTCCCTCTCAGACCTCCTGCCAAGGCAACAACAATTTTGCCTCTAACGCCATATGTTAGTTTGACTAGTCTTTGAACTTAATAGAAATGGAATGTTCAATCTGAACTCTTTGGTTTCTTTTATTCAACATTATGTTTGTGAGAGCCATCACATTGTGTGTAGCATTCATTTCTCGTTGTGGTTTAATATTCCATTATATTAAGATGCTACAGATTATCTATCGCACATTTATGGACATTTGGGTATTTTCCCATTGAAGCTACTTATGAAGAAGGTCATATGGACATTGTCGTACACATCTTTTGGTGCATATATCTCTGCCTTTCTGTTGGGTATATATCTAGCAGTGGAATTGCTGGGTCACAGAACAGAAGGATTTTTCCATTGCTGGTGTGACAAGTTGCCACAAATTTAGTGGCTTAAAACACCATAAATTTACTGTCTTACTGTTCTGTAGATTAGAAGTCCAATAAGAATCTCACCGGGCTAAGATAAAGGTGTCATTGGGGCTGCCCTCCTTTCTGGAGGCTCTAGGGGACAATGTGTTTCTTTGCCTTTTCCAGCTTCTAGAGACCACCTGCGTTTTTTGGTTCACTGACTTTTTGGCTGACTTCCTCCAGCAATTTTGGTCTGAATTCTTCTCACTTTCATCTTGTTCTCTCTTCTGGTTCCTGCTACCATTTTTAAGGACCCTTGTAAATGCGCCCACCCAGATAATAGAACAGTCTCCCTATTTTATTTCTCTAATGACTAATGATGTTAAACATGTTTTCAAAGCTAATGGGCCTTTGAAAAGCTTCTTTTCTGAAGTGCCTACTTGAATCTTTTGCCCATTTTTTTATTGAGTTTTATATCTTTATTATCAATGTGTATGAATTCCTTAGGTATTATGAATACTAATCCTTTGTGAGACATATGTACTGTAAATATCTTCTCTCACTCTATAACTTGTCTTTTCACTCTCAAAGTGTTGTCTTTTGACAAATAGAAATTCTTAATTTTAATGTAGCCCAACTTTCTTTTATTGTTAGTATTTTATGATTATTCTAAGAAATCTTCACCTACAGATATTCTTCCATGTTTTCCTTTAGAAAACTTAATTTTTATATGTAGATCTATAATACATTTGGACTTTCTTGTATAATACAAAGTATAAATTAAAATTCAGTTTTCTCATATGGGTATCCAACTGATGAAAAATTAATTTTTGAAAATACACTTCAATTCCCACTGCATTTCAGTTTTATCTTTGCCATAAAGAAGTAAACATAGATGTGTGTATCTTTCACTGACTTTTCAATTTGAAATGCAATGTTTTTCAATTTACAAGATCTACTAATTTATTTTTCAAATAGTTTTTTTTTTCATATTTCCCAAATGGTATCCTGTGTTTCTGTAAATGGCACTTTAAATATTCAAAATGCACTTTTTAATATACTCTCTATCAAATAGTTCTATTATTTGGGCTTCTGGGCCACTAATTCTTAGTTTGTGTCTCGGCTGTCCCCCTCATAGTAGATTGCCTCCCTGTGTAGTTTTAATTTTTGTATGTGAGCTTATTTTCTTTCTTTCTTTTTTCTTTCTTTTTTTTTTTTTTTTGAGACAGAGTTTGCTCTGGAGTGCAGTAGCAGGTTCAAGTGATTCTCCTGCCTCAACCTCCCGAGTAGCTGCGATTACAGCATGCAGCACCACACCTGGCTAATTTTTCTATATTCAGTAGAGATGAGGCTTCATCTTTTTGGTCAGGCTGGTCTTGAACTCCTGGCCTCAGGCAATGCACCCATCTTGGCCTCCCAAAGTGCTGGGATTACAGGCGTGAGCCACCACGCTTAGCCTGTATGTGAATTTATTTTCAATGAGCATTTGTGTGTGCGTGTTTATGTATAAGAGTCACACACAACATGAGTTCTGGCTTAACACATGAAAGTTTATTTTTCTCTCATGCAAAGTCTGAGGCTGCCTTCCAAGCAACTGATTCTGTGATCCAGCTGTTTCCATCTAGTGGCTAAACTCTCTCAAGATGCAGCTGCCACTGTCACTGAGGAATGAAAGGGAAAGTGGGAGATCCCATGCCTTCTCTTCTATGCTTCAGTCCAGAAGGGACTTGTGTCACTTACATTCCATTGCCTAGAAACTGTCACATGATCCTGGCTAATTGCACATGGCCAGAAACGTGGGGGAGCACATAGATATTTGGTGAGCAGTAAATGTCTCTGCTCTTCTAATTACCAAATACTCTTTTGCCTGCTTCTTCCCAGTTAAGCCCTTCTCTGCTTGAATGGGATCAGATCTAGACATGGCTCCTCTGAGTTGGGGGCCTATAAGCCACAGAGACAAGATATCTACCCCTCCATGCAAATACAAATATCTGCCCCTCTCCTCAACAGAGTGGCAGGACACACGCAGGATAATCTCAACAAAATCATTCATTCAGAAGGGGTGAGAAGAGAGACACACAGCAGTCATCAGTCTGTAGCAATTCTGAGATGGCACTGAGCTGATGCTGTGAGGGCCCCTACAATGGGAATGGTAACTCCTTGATTGTTATATAGTTTTCTTAGGAATGTTCCATAATATCAGGTTCTTGGGAGGTGAGTTCTCCCATTTATGGTGTCTACTGACTCTCCCTCAGGACGGACTGCTTTCTTACCTGTGTGTAAGTTTTGTTTGTGAGCTGATCATCAGTAGGATTTACGCTTGTGTGGGTGTGCTAGTTAGTCCCATGTACCCCAAATTGTGACAGTGTTTCTGCCAAGTGCTTCTGGGAATCAATCAGTCCAGGACTGTTTTTTTCTAAACATCAATTTCTTATTTGGAGATGTCTATGTTATGCAGGTGGTGTAAATTTAGACTCATACTCCCCTAAGCACCAGTTGCGGATTTGATTTCCCATTGAAAACTTCTGACCTCTCTGAGTCACAGGACATTTGGTTAAAGCCTCTTTTGTGGCCTTCCCAATCTCATTTCCCAATTCTCTTCCCAAAAGTATTCTGAAGGTGGGCTGTATCCTTCCCATCGATGTATTTAGACTTTTACTATTTATGTACGTGTCTAAAAAATGGTATATAGTATTGATATGTCATTTAAATTTGTACTCATGGCAACATATTATGGTTATTCTCTGCAACTTGCTTTTTTCCTATAAATATATTTTCAAGATTTAAACATGCTAATAAATATATATCCAGCTCATTCATTTCAGTCATGTGTAGTATTCCCCTGTAACGCAACTTTTTTCCATTTCTCTGTTAATGATTTTTTTTTTTTTAAGACAGAGTCTCTGTAGCCCAGGCTGGAGTGCAGTGGCATGATCTTGGCTCACTGCAACCTCTGCCTCCTGGTTTCAAGTGATTCCTGTACCTCAGCCTCCCAAGTAGCTGGGATTACAGGTGTGCACCACCACACTCAGTTAATTTTTATATTTTTCGTAGACTCGGGGTTTCACCATGTTGACCAGGCTGGTCTTGAACTCCTGAGCTCAAGTGATCTGCCCACCTTGGCCTCCCAAAGTACTGGGATTACAGGCCTGAGCCACCGCGCCCAGCCTGGAATTTAAATTGTTTCCAATTCTTAGCTATAACTTATAATGCTGAATAAATATTCTTTGTACACATTTGTAGAAGGGTATTTAGGCTCTATATTTAGTTATGGAATTACTGGATCATAGGATATAGAGATTATTAACTTTATTAACAAATTACTGTTCGAACTGGTTGTGCCAATTTATAGTCATAAGCATTTTAATAGAGAATATAATGTTTGTTGTCTCTTCAACATCCAAGCCAAAACTTGATTTTGTTCAACCTTTTAATTATTTTCCATATGACAGATTTAAAATATTATTTCATTGTAGTTTTAATTTTCAGTTATAAGGTTACTATGAGACTAAGCTTTTTTCCATTATTATTTGCTTTCCAGGTTTCTTCTGTAAATTATCGAGTTTTCTATCATGACTTGGACTTTATTGATTTATGAGGAAGTTTTACATTTATTTTTATAGTCCTTTGTCAGCTCTGCGTATTTTAAGTGTTTTATCTTGGACACCATCCTTAGAGTCCTAGGAAACCCTTACTTGGTTGAGACGTCTGGAGTTCATTGGCGAATAATTTATTGCTCATGCTTTTCCCACATTGCTACGGTGTGGTGCAGGTGACATTTCCATGCTCCCCTAGAGTCCACACAGACACTGCACTTGTAGCTGGATTGGTTTACTTCGTTGACTTGTATCTCTCTGGTACTCGTGACTGCTAGGAGGATCCAGGGTACACCACTGGTCACCCTAGAGTTGCTAAAGTCACTTCACCCGATGCCATCAGAGTGAAAGCAAAAAATGCTGGAGGCTTAAAAAAAAAAAATCACAACGTGAGCCACAGCTCACTAGCAGCCAGGGGAAGACAAACTACAAGCCTTCTACAGACTGGAAATGGTGTCTCAATTCAGGACCACTGAACAGGAAGCTTTTCATTTGGCACAGGAATATTACAAGTCATGAAAACCATTGCACTAGGTTTCTACCACAAGTTGTAAGGTTTCATTTTGAGAGAGCGTCGTAGATGTGCAGGAACAATTTTTATCAGAGCCACTCCAAAGAATAATAAGGTATTTCTTGGTTGTTATTTAAAGAGCACCAGAGAGCCGCAGGCAAAGGCCTTCTTTCTTCTCTCCAAAACCTCACTATCTCTACAGATAAAAAGATTTGACATCTTTTTACTGTTCTCTTTTCCTCTGACCCGTATGTCCCTATTTGTCCCGTGCAATTTCCATCACTAGAAACACTTCTCTGGTTTAGTTCTGACTCTCAAACGTATGTCACAAAGTGCTCTAACAGGTTTCCTATGAGGTCCAGGGGCACAGGTCTAAGTATTTTATAGTCATAAAAAACATTTGTAATTATCATGTTTTATCTCCAATTATTAAGTGAATTTTGTAGTCTACTCCCTATTATGTCTGGATTTGACTTAATGACAATATGATGTATTTGAAATTTAATTTTCAGGTAAGTTGAAGCTCCAGGAACAGACAACATGTGTATCTTTTGAATAGCCTCCAGTTAGTGTATAAAAATATCCATGGGGCTATGGTTCTGGAGCAAAGGCTTTCTCTAGCCATCTGTATTGCTACTCTCTAGGACATACACAGGACATCTCAGTCAGATGGTCTATTTGTTGTCCTTTGAGCTTGCTACACTATTTATTATGTGAAGATGTTTATTGACACTATTTTCCAGAATACTTATCCTTCTCTTCACGTCTCTGAGAACTTGAAGACCCTGCTTCTGTGACAAGATTTCTTCAACTCATGGAACTTGCTCCTTCTTCTATGCTCAAAGTATTTTATGCCTCCTTTGGCTGAGAATTTAGAGCATCCTGTCTTATATTGTTGGTACCTACACTGTATACATTTATCACTTACTGGACAGCACTCTCCTCAAGGGTGGATCCACGTCTCAGACATCCTTGTTTCTCCTGGGTTTAATTAGGACAATCCTTTCTAGTAGTAAGCATCTACATTTTTGGCAACTCTGTAAGTATTTGTAGACCAAGATGAGATTAGTTGCCGGAAGGAAGGAAGGAAGGAAGGAAGGAAGGAAGGAAGGAAGGAAGGAAGGAAGGAAGGAAGGAAGGAAGGAAGGAAGGAAGGAAAGAAGGAAGAAAAGAAAGGAAAGAAAGAAAGAAAGAGGAGAGAAGGAGGAGGAGAAGCTGACATTGATTGAGTGCCACCTATGTGTCAGGCACCATGCAAGCAGCAATAACACATGATACGCATCACACTCCATCTTTACAACGACCCTGTCAAGTAGCTGTCATTGTTATCACATTTTATACACAAGAACAAGAACACTGAGGCTCTTAGGTGTAAAATAACTCCCAAAGATCACACTGTTATGAGAGCTGGAACTCCAGCCCCTGACTCCCTGATTCAGGATTTTAAGTTCTTAACTCTTAAGGAAAAGAAGGACAGGTGAGGCAGACCCATTTAACACAGGTGACGGAACTGGAGAAAGGAGCCACGCAAGATATTACCTGTGGTCAGTGGGACAAGGCAGTGTTCTTTCTAATAGACAGAACTACTCCTTTCTAGGAAGAGAGTAGATGCTTTCTTCTAGAAAGGATTGTGCTAATTAAGTCCAGGATGGACAAAGAGGTGTGAGATCTGGACCTGACCTTGAGGAGCATGTGGTCCAGTGAGTGATAAATGTGTAGAATACAGGAACCAACAATATAAGACAGTGTTCCAGGCTCCAGTTGGCATCATGAAGCAGCAGAAAAGCCCAGGGCATTGGGGAGAGGGCAAGAAGAAGGGGCACCATTAAGCCAGCAAGGGCACAGCATTCCAACTTGCCTCCTTCCCACTTGGCCTCCAGCTGTTTTGATTATTCAGTTCCTCTCTCTCATGTGGCCATGCCACAAAGAACATGAATTCCCCAAGAACCCACTTCCTATCTTCCAACTGACCCCTTGCAGAACCCAAACTCCCTCCCAGTCTGTCAGTCGGATACCACGCTTGGCCACAGCAATCATGCCTGCTCAGCATTTTCACAGATGGATACTATTTTCCAGAATGGAGTGTGGAAAAAAACGGTATTTTTTTTCTTCTGCCATGATAACATCCCCAAAATTAGGGGGGAAAAGTACCAGAACTGATATTTTACAAGGTCACACTTCATTTTTCCTGGCTTGATGCAGCCCAGGGCTGAGAATCTGTTTTCTAAGAAGCTTGTGGGGACACTGGGGACTATCTGGCAGGGTCTGTGCCCTCAGAGTTTGGTAACTCTTTTACAGGGTCTCCCTAAATGGGAGAATGTAGGATTGCAAAGAGAGCTAGTATAACATCCAGCTGGCCAGGGAGGATTTGTCAGATCAACGAAGGCTCATTGTGATCATTCCCTGCTGGGCTTCCTAACGCACTGGGACACTCAGCTGAACTGTCTATTAAGAATATTTTCCTAAGTCATTTGTGTTAGATTATAGGCTATAAACCACTTATTGTTGCCTGGCCGCCATAAATGTAAAGCAATCATTTTTAATGCAAGCAGCTGTTGGGCTGGCTTCCCCAAGATGCTTCGCCCAGGGACTCAGGTTCTGCTGTATTCCCCTTCATCAAGTGATTTCTGATTGTTTTTCTGCTCTGTTGCATACCACACACGTGGTGGTGGTGGGGGGGGTATACATCTTCCTTGCAGAGCTTTGTTTGGATGCAGGATTTCTAAAAATATCCAAAAGAAATTGATGAGGGAGGGGAGTGCAAGTTAAGTTGTATGAAATTTGATGAGTTGAGCCCTAACCATAGTCTCTATTAAAAAAAAATCGAGCACAAACCCATTTTCTGACCTCCAGCCATAAAATATGGGATCTTGAATTCTACTTATTGAAGATAAATTCGTATAATTTATTGAAGACACACTTCTATATCTTTGTATATTTATTGAAGATATATATTTTGCAATTATATTTGTTTGGGATTTTGGATTATATTTTTACTTGCAAATTATTTATGAGGGTCTATAATGTACTAGGGCACCATGCTAGACATTAAGAACATAAAGGTGAGTCAAAATTGACATGGTGCCTGCTTTCCTGTCTCTTTGTCCAGTAGAAGAGACAGACTGCTCAAATCATTACAAAAATTGCTATATGGGATACAAAGGAAATTGAAGGAACCAGTAAAATGCCTAATCTAGTGATCCATGAAGATGCTCCTAATCAGCAGTTGAGCTGAGACACCAAAGGGTGAATGAAGCTAACTCAGCAAGGGAGAAGGGTAAATGAAGAAGAGATTTCTAGGAACAGCAGCTGAGCTGAGACACCAAGGGTAAATGAAGCTAACTCGGCAAGGGAAAAGGGTAAATGAAGAAGAGATTTCTAGGAAGAGGTGGGAATGAGCATCACGCATTACAAGAATCCAGAGGACGGGGCACGGTGGCTCACGCCTCTAATCCCAGCACTTTGGGAGCCCGAGGTGGGCATATCATGAGGTCAAGAGATCAAGACCCCTCCTGGCCAATGTGGTGAAACCCTGTCTCTACTAAAAATACAAAAATTAGCCGGGTGTGGTGGCGCATGCCTGTAGTCCCAGCTACTCGGGAGGCTGAGGCAGGAGAATTGATGAACCGGAGACGGAGGTTGCAGTGAGCCGAGATGGCACCACTGCACTCCAGCCTGGGTGACAGAGGGAGACTCCATCTCAAAAAAAAAAAAAAAAAGAAAAAAGAAAAAAGGAAGAAGAAGAAGAGATTTCTAGGAAGACTGGGAGGTGGGAATGAGCATCATGCATTATAAGAACCCAGGGAAGGACAGGGTACTTGATGCAGTAAGGGAGGCAGGGTCTAGACCTAGCAGGGGCTTGGGGGTGTCTTAGTCAATTTTCTGTTGCTTTATAACAGAATATCTGAAACTGGATAATTAATAAAGAAAAGAAATTTATTCTTTACAGTTATGGAGGCTGAGAAGTATTTAATACAAGGCTGAGGGGTCACAACTGGTGAGGGCCTTGCAAGTGCAGACTCTCTGCAGAGTCCCAAGGTGGAACAGGGTATCACATGGTGAGGGGGCTAAGCATGCTAACCCAGGTCTCTCTTCCTGTTCTTATGAAGCCACCAGTTCCACTCCAGTGATTAACCCATTAGTCCATCAATTCATGAATAGATTATTCACTCATGAGGGAAGAACCCTCATCATCTAATCACCTCTTAAATGCTCCACCTCTTAATAGCACTACGTTGAGGATGAAATTTCAACATGAGTTTTGGAGGTGACAAATATTCAAACCATAGCAGGAGGCTACGTGAAGAAGAGCTTGGTCCTCATCCTGAGACCAACAGGAAGCCACTAGAGCCTGAAGCAGTTAAGGCCTCAGAGGGAAACTGCTGGTTTCCTCGAACCATACTTAAGTGATGTGTTGGAGATAATTTCAAGAAGGCATTATTTTCATGGGTGTGGGTGGAATTAAAGGAACCCGGGAAGAATGTTGAAGCACTCAAGCAAAGCAACATCGAGAAACCATGCTCACCTCTTGGCCTGAAGAAGCAAGACAAGGAAACACAGAGAGCTGGGGCTGGAGAGGGCCCCCTCTGCAGGAGCTGTGGTCAGGGAGGCTCACAGCAAACATCAGGACTGCAGCATTCTGGTGGGAGTAGGTACTTCACATTCTTTCTGCTGTTGTCCTCTAGTCCCTGCTGGATCTTTTTATTCGCTGAATCCAAACAGAAACCAGAAAGAAGGAGCCATTAAAATCAGCAAGCCCTCCCCCAACAACCAGGGTGTAAAGCAGGGCAGAAAATGATGGGGAGTGGCATTGGATGGTGAAGTAGAGAATAAAAAGCACAAAAGGCTTTCAGGCTGTGAGTGGCATGATCACATTTGTATTACAAAATAGATCATTCTGACTGCTCTGCAGAGAACTAACAAAGATTAAGAGCAGGAGGACTTGTAAAGTGGCATCTATAGCAATCAAGGGAGCAATTATGAATGGCAGCCTAAGCCAGAGTGGGGACCAAGTAGATGGAAAGAAGTGGACCAATTTAAGGATTTCTCACATGGTAGAGCTTGGCCAAGACTGGAAGGAACTTGGCAGTCTTCGAATTGCACCCATCCTTTGTTGTGAGATAACTGAGGCTCAGACAAGAGAAGAGACTTGAGCCAGAGGTAGAGTTCTTCCCTCACCTTTTCTACTACATAGCCTCTGTCAAAATGTTTTGCCTGGATAATACCTTGCTTCTTCATTTTTATTCTCCAGGACAAATTCCTTCGTTATCTAAGTCCTCTGAAGGTCACCTTGGCAATACTCACTCCTAGAAACTTGACTTTATCTTCCTGACTGTAGGTTCTGTACTCCATGGCCTCCTTGCTGGGAAGACCTGAACATTCGCTGCCTCATAGAGCAGCACACCCTGAGCTCATCCCAATGGCTGGATCAGGATAAGCAAAGAGTGCTGAGGAAGCAGTGAGCAGCCTCTTCCCATCTTTATTTCCATTAGTAAATAATTATTGGATGTTTACTCTTCTCTGCGCAACATTTAAATTTCACAACCATACATAGAGATTTTATATATATATAAAATATATTAGATATTATATATATATATATATGTATATATATATATATATTATGTTTCAACAACTTATAACATATATAAGGTCCACAGTTGGTAAGTGGAAAAGTCCAGACTCAAACCCAAGTATGCCTGCCTCTAAATGTCCATGTTCTTAACCACTATACCATACTGCCTCTCACATACATGGCACAGCACTATGTTAGGTGCTCCTGTTTGTGGTATGAGGCTGAGCGGGTTGGTTGGAGACATCAAAAAGTAGGAGGTGGTTGATAGTCACAGATGTTCCAGGTAACAGCTTTAGCTGAACTTTACACCGGCAGCTACTCAAGCCTTCAGATGACCGCAGCCCCAGCCACCATCTGACTATCATTATATTGAGAAGGCCAAGTGACAGGCACCCAGACAAGCCCAGTCAACTCAAGAACTGTGGGAGATACTAATAATTTTGCTTTCAGACACCTAAATGCGGTTCATTATGCATTAACAGAGTCAGGACCCAGGGTAAGGTCTCTTGTGGAAACAATATGTAGACAAATGAAACATAACCATACCACACATACACTTCTACTCCCAAGAAACTGTTAATATAAAGCTGTTTTCCTGGTAGTTTTCCCTTCTCTGCACAAATCTGCATCCTGCTAGTTCTTGAGCCCAGCCTCCTTCTTTCATCTGCAGGGGTCTTGCTTCCTCTGAGGGTCTCAGTATGCAAGTCAGAGGTCAGTCAGGGAAAATGAGAGCTCACTGGTCCACACCTCTCTGCCTCCCCCTCCTTCTTCACAGGTAAGGTACAGTTCTCCTTCATCTGCTTTTCCAGGTGCATCAATCAGCACGGCACTCCCTCATCTGTCTCCACGAGGCTCCCCTGTCCCCAGTCTCCCTGCAGCGGCACTGGAGCTCTCTGGAGGAGGGCATCTCATGGACATGATATGATATTGCAGGTTCAGCCCATTCTATGCCCCAGGCTAAGGATGACACAGATCAGATTAATAAGTGAGCTGCTGGGCAGCTCTTCAGAGTACCACTCTATGGGGGCAACCAAAATGTCCCTGGAATAAAATTCATGTAGGGAGCCAGCTAACTCAGGTCTCTACCCGACTGCTGACAAAACTGTTGAAACATAAATTGGTTTGGCTGCAATTAAACACTCCCTATGGTTACCAGCCAAACTCTGTTGATATTTTTGTGTTAGGTGCATGCAATTTACATGGTGTGTCTAAGGCCTCACAACTAATTTTGAGAATGGCCCTCTGAGAGTTCTCTGTAACAGTTTAGCCTGCTGACAAACTGAAACTAAAATATTCATGATGCTGTCTATGCTCTTTAGTGGGAATAGTTTATTAGAATGTCTGAATTTAAACAGTTTAATATGCCTCTCAAGAAACTGTCTAGTTCAGAAAATCACATGTAATATGTACATGGAAAATAAATCTTTATTTTGAACATAAAAAGCATATACTTTTATTACATGTTTCCATTCCTACTAAACGTTGAACAGACATGCAAGAACTAATAGTGTAAAGGGGCCCCAAGTTATTCACCTCACATGTACGTGTCTCAGTCTGGCCTGAATGCAGTGCTGGGAGGCAGAGGGGCAGAAATTCAGGGAAATTGTGCTGGAAATATTTTCTTTCCACTTGCATTTATTTCCATTTAAAATCAGATCAAAGTAAATCTTCAAAGTAAATTTAACATGGAAATGAAGTAAAACAAAACAAGAAATAGCCTCAAATATTAGCCAGGAAGTGGGCAACAGCAGATGATCTATTTGGCTTTGGGGTTTTAAGAGACAGTGTGTGCTGATGGCATGAATAAGAACCTTGGATTTTTTTTTCAGCTCTGTGAGATAGATCCAATTCTTCCTGCTGTAGTCAATACTTCCTTCATTCTCTGGCCAATCATTCTTTTTCTCCTCTTCAAATAAGGAAGTATTAGACTTTCCAGCCGTTGGGGTTGGGGAAGTCTCCCTGCTGCATGTTTCCTATGTGCAGTCTCCAGATCACAGATGTGTTACTCCTGGTCCTCCAAGCAGCAGCAGCCAAGCTTGGATTAGACATACAGGAGATTTATTGAGGAAGTGTCTGTGAGGGGAACAGGGGAAGAATCAGAGGAGGCAGTGAGTGCTGCCAGACTGCAAGACAGGTCTGATCCTGAGAAGGAGACAGGAAAGGAAGCAGGGTTTGAGAGACAGAGTCTCACAGTGCAGCACAGTGCTAGGGAAGTTTCACCAGTGATGGAGGGTTTTAGAGCAACTTATCCAGTATCTCACAGGAATGGGTCTACCTTCATATCCCTCTTGTGCTCAACCACTGGCAGACAGCAGCCCCAGGGAAGTAAAGCCTAGAGCATACACTGTCATGGATTTGGAGCAGAGCAGCTGGTGGTGTCTGCCAGTTATGGTCTCCACGGTGCAGAAGGAGATCTGAGTGGTACATTTTCATGGCCACTGCAGCTGTAGAAGCCACACTGCAGGAGCAGCCCACAGATGAAAAGGAGAGGGGAGGGAGGAAGAGAGATACCAGCACGATGCCGGGGGTCAAAGACCAATATGACCCAATTTTGCCGAGGGCCCAACTCACATTTCACAATGCAGAGTATTAACCACTATACATCAAGGCTCAACTCACTTTCAAATGAAGAATGCCACTCTTGTCAGGTTTCTGATTCCTGAATCAAGGGCCAGCATGAGAATCCACTAGTTCAACTACTGCAGGCTAGCCTGGAAAGCATGCATCGTTTATTACATTTTACCTAAAAGCAAATGTGATTCAGGTTCCAAACAATCAATTTTCAATTGGCCTTTGGGGGATGCAGACATTCAAACTCAGGTGATCATCAACAATAAAGTATTTCGGTTCTCACGATGGCACAGCCATCATCAGAGAATACCAAAAAGGAGGATAAGATATCTATCTTTATACACTGAGAATGCTGCATGGCAAAGAAGAAGCAATTCATTCTTTTCAGAAATATTTACTGAATGGCTTATATGTTGTCAGGAATCATCCCAGATGCTACAGTAGTAGGTAGATTTATTTGAGGGTGTTCAAGAATGAAGAACTAAGAATAGGTGAACAGAAGCCACAGGGAGCAGGATTTAGATTTAAAATAGCAAAGGATATCTTTAACAAATTTAAGAATTCTGTCTTCAGATTGAACACACACTACCTTCCATTGAGCTCACCAGCCTTTGCTCACATGGCTGTCACTCCGTGGATCACACCATGTTCCAGCTATTTACGGATTTATTTCCCTTGATAGTTTGCAAAAATCCCTGCAGGATTAGGAGCAGATGCATTAATTAACTAATTAAATAATTAACTCATCATTCACATATTTATTCAACAAAGGTTTGTGAATGCTTTGTCTGTGCCTGCTGTTGGTATCTGGGGAGGCCAAGATAAGTAAGATACAATACCTGTCCTCCAGGAGCTCACAGTAAGTTAGGGAGAAAGATGGGGAGATATCAATATAATCCTGCGAAAAGCAAGAGCATCAAGCAGGGAATAACTGACTCTGCCGAGGGGGCAGCAATGAAAAAATTCATCATAGAACTGATGACTCCTGAGTGACATTGTGAAGGAAGAACAGAAGTTATCTGGGGTTCTAGCTCTAGTTTCTAGCACAACTAAGTTCCCAGTTCATCTCTGCAAAATGAATGAATGAAGATGAATAAGCAGAGTGTGACTGAGGGTATTATTTTCCTAATCAGCATCTACTGCTGGTAACAGTTCCTCACCCCGGCTCCAGAAGTGGGCTTCTGGCCCAGGCTTTGCCAGTCAAACAATTGAGCAGGTACTGGCCACAGCTATTGGTTCAGGAGAGTGGAAGTGGTTAAGGTTGTTCTAGTGAGACACATCCCGGGACTTGGTTGAGTGGTGGGAGAGCACAATCTCACCTTCTGCTGGACCTGGAGCTGTAGAATGTCAGCCAGGGGAATCTGGGGCCCACGTGACAAGGACAAACTCTGTCTGAAGATGAAATTACATAGAGAAAGCATGACTGGGGGCTGAAGAGAGAGAGAAATTGGGTCCTGACGACATTGTTTTAGCTCCTGGATCCAGCAGTATAAGAAGTGCGTTTCTCCCTTATCTGCTCTTTAGGTAGTCAATAAATTACTTTGAGATGGGCAGCATTTAAACCAGCTGAGCTGACTTTTCTGTTACTTGCAACCTAAAGTGTCTTGACCATAGGACGGGATCCTTCACAAAGTATGGAGTTCTCCATTTCCAACATGAGTCACATAAAATCACTAGCCTATCAGAGAAGGAAATGCTGTTACTGGGGAACCCTAAGTCCTTGTAGCCTTGCTGATTGAAGCTGGAAATGAGGCTACTACCTGAAGCAAAAAAATGAAAAAAAAGCAAAAAAAAAAAAAAAAAAAAAAGGAAAAAAGAAAGGCAGGAGTGAGGGAGGAAATCTGTATCATAATATCAACCAGACTGCCCAGCAGGCTTTTAATAAAGGCTTGGTCTGTTTAGCCTAAAGTTTTATTTCAGAATGACTATTTAGTTTCTGCATTTTGGGTGAGGGACAAAATTAACCCAAACCAGAGAGAACTGACACACATGCAAAAGTGGTTAAAAAGAATTATTGGGAGGCCGAGGTGGGCAGATCACAAGGTCAGGAGATCGAGACCATCCTGGCTAACACGGTGAAACTTCATCTCTACTAAAAATACACAAAATTAGCTGGGCATGGTGGCAGGCGCCTGTAGTCCCAACTACTTGGGAGGCTGAGGCAGGAGAATGGCTTGAACCCGGAAGGCAGAGGTTGTAGTGAGCCGAGATCACACCACTGCACTCCAGCCTGGACGACAGAGTGAGACTCCATCTCAAAAAAAAAAAAAAAAAAAAAGAATCAAGTGTGCGCAGATTCATTAAGAGAAAGAGACGTGGTTGCTGAGAATAGTATTTTTCTTTCTCCTCTTGTCTAAGCGCATCATCTAGGGAGGAATTACTGCCAAAATTCAAAGTCCTCCCAACTTCTTGACAAACACAAACATCCTCCCCATGGCCCCAACTTTGGCAGAGACCAGAGGTGAAAGTCCCCCATCCTCAATCCAGGGATTTGAGTCAAGAGGCCAAGAAATCTGTACAACACATCCAGGGCAGGAGAGCAGACGCTGAATGCGGCAAAGCCTGGAATGCAGAAGAATGAATTCCATGAAGCAGAGATACAAATAAATAGCTGATGCTGGAAGACAGCGTGTCTCCTGACTGTTTGGAAACCACTGGACTCTGGTGCTATTTACAAAGATATGTCCTACAGAACCAGTTTTCTTTGTTACTACTTGAGTCCACATTACCAACATATCCCAGGCACCAGTGGACAGCAATCGAGTTGTGGGTCCTGGGTTCTGACCTCTTCACTGAGTTCATTCTGGCTCTGGGTAGAGATAGAGGCAGAGTGATTTTGTGTTTTCTACTTTCAATAACTAGGGGAGAAACAGACTCGCAGCCTTCCTCTAGGTTTCCAGCCCTTCTCGCCTTCCTATCGGGTTCCTTCTTTCTTGCCTGCCTGCCTCCCTGGCCTTCTTTGCATCCCCTCTTAGCAGAAAGGACATTCTTCACTAGTCAAGAGGCATAGATGTTTTAAGTGGTTTAAGCTTTGCCAGTAACCGGTTGTTCAACATTAGGCAAGTTACTTAATTACCCTGGACCCCAGTTTCCTCATCTGTAAAATTGGCTTAAAATGTTTGCCCGATTTATGTTCCTTAAATACGAAGAACTGGGATGTGCATGTGGGTATTAAGAAACCTGAGATATATTACAGAGAAGACGCATATTTAACTTTTGTTTTGCCCAGCATGGCTCAAATAAATTTGAAACAAAACATCTCAAAAACAATCTAGCCACATTCTCTCGCTATTCTCTGGTATGCAGGTTGAGAAATGGTTGTGGCAGATACTTGAATTTGTGACCTCAACTCGCTTTTTGCCATCCTTCTGTTTAGAGAGGTTAGGAATAAAAACTCTATTTCTCAGGCTTCCTTGCAGCTAGGTTTCTGTGTTTGGATTAGATTTTGCTACTTAGATGTACTCATGCAAGAGAGGGGAGAGATTTTCATTTCCTGCTCAATCCTGATGATCCGCTGACCTTGATGATCTCTCAAGCCTCATCCAACTCTGTGGGATGTCGATGTTTCCTTTATTGGCCCTATCTTCTCTTAGGAAAAGAGCTTCGTTAGACACAGTAGTTCTAGTTCATTTCTTCTCTTATGAGTTGAAATAGATCCCAAGAAACAGTTCCAGGATAAATCAGGAGAGGGTAAATGCTAGCTGGAATTCATCTTTCTCTGAAGTTCCCATCATTTTTTACAGTTCATTTCTGACTCAGTAGGACATAGTTCATCCTTCTGGGGTCTTGAAGCAACTCCAAAAAAAACAAAAACAAAAACAAAAACAAAAACAAAAAAACGACTGGCAAAAGAGTTAAAACTATAACCATAGTGCCCCCATGGGTCCTCTGGTAGCCATTTTGAGGCCAGACTGAGCTGGGCACACAGAAACTATCCCTCCTCTGAACCCACTGTTAATTTTATAGGCATGATTGTATGTCTCATCACATACCAAAACTATCTGAAGTGGTGCTACAGTAGCTCTGAGAAGGCAGAGAGCTAGGTCTGGCTCCCTGATAACTCAGTAAGCAACCTTGGTCAGAACAAATAACCACGCCATCCCTTGGGTTCCCTGGTCTAAAACTGACAAAATGCCATTTTCTCTGGCTGCTAGGACTTTAGACAAATGGGAGACTCTGTAGTGCAATGAATTTTAAAGCTAAGCTTTTAAAGTGGGCTTCAGATATGACCATGGTAAAACCTTACTTTGACTACGTAGAGGTGAAACATGAGAAGTTAGACTCACCAAACATGGGACAGAGAACCTCTAGGTGGCCCATTCTTTGGCAAAATTGTGAGGTGGTTAAAACTTGCCTTTATCTTCTTCCAAAAGAGAAAAATTCAGTTTTTCAACTTTTAGGACCAGAAACTTTTCCCCACTCTCCCTCTGCCCCTTAGAATTCTGCAGCAAGGCAACTCTGTCCTGCCTCTCAGAGAAAGAACATATATTATAGAAAGCTAATTTAACCCGAGGCTGTGGTTTCAACCCTGGCTGCTCATCAGGTCTGGAGAACTTCAGAGAGCACAGATGCCAGGGCCCCACACCTAGAAACCCAACTCAGTTGGTCTTGAATGGATCCCAGGTGTACTAACTATTCAGAAGCTCCCATGGGTTGGGAACCATAGGGGTGCTGTTACCTAAGAATACTTCTTCAAATAAGATCATGGAAGGGGTTCCAGGGATAAACTCGTCTTGCTCCACTCCTACTCAGGGTTTCCAAAAAGCAAGTTACTGCCATTCACTTTGACTTGTAAGCTTCGAGGTAACCAAATTCAGAGTGTGGCTCTTCCCATAAATAAGAAGCTTGTAAAATCTTGCAATAATGCCAAGGTTAGCTCATGTTGGAGCTTCTGTCTAGTAGCTGGTGCCTGGTCCTGAAATTCTGTGCCCACTCTGGTTACTTGCTTGATTAGATTCAGTTATCCCACACTCAAATACTCCCAGAATCGAATTCTCATCTCTCTGCCTGGTGTCCTGTTCTTCATCTAACCTTCCAGTACTAACCTCATGGCATCAAATAATGACAAACACAAGGGCTTTGAGTTAGAACTTGCTCAATCTTGACTCCATTGCTCTGTAACTCAGGATTCCTTGGGAAACTTATTCAGAGTATTGGGTTCTTCATCTGTAGAGTAGGGGTGATATTACCCATTCTATTCAGTTTCAGTTTTGACACATAGTAAATACTGAATAAATGTTTGGTCCCCTTCCTCCAACCTCATTGTTCACCTTTTACTGATTTCCACCTATTGTCTGTCTCCCAGACATCAAGAATGTGATGAGTAACTCAAAAAATATCTATTAGGATTTGGGGTATCAGTAGGAAGGTGTTTTAGGGAAAACAATACCTTTTTGTTACAACTGAAACTACAGCCTACTGGTCCCCACGAACTTTCTTAGTTCCCACGTAAGGGATGTGACCATGACACCGAGGACAGTCAATGACAGTGCCATGACAGTGTTTGTCACAACAATAATAACAAAACACAAGGGCTTTGTGTTTGGGAATGGGGAAAATAATGGATGTAGTGAGAGGAGTGAGCTGATAGTCACTTGCGGGAAGCTGAAAAATAAACCCAGAGAAGACCTGGAAAGGACAGACAACCAGATGTCCAACTAGGAAGCAAAAATGTTGGCTGGATTCTGTTTCAAGCCACATAATCTGAATTTTTGGAAGAAAGCATTAAAAACAATAAATTACCCCAAATGGCAAAGTTAGGATTCAACTGCCTCAAACTGTAACAACTTAGGCACTTGTAAAAGAGAAATATTCCAGATGGCAAAGTGGAAGGATGAATTATAGGAGAAGGAAGTGGCTAATATCCTGTGCAATACTCTGAAACAATACAAAAAGAGAACCTTCGTGAAGGAACAGGCTGGGGACCCCAGTGTTTCTGGGGGCAGAAATGGAGTGCCATTCAATCAGGGGCAGCTGACCCCACTGGGCAGCCCTGGGTGCCTGGGGCTCAGGCATGATTTCAAATTGTTTTCTGTCTTCCAAGTGATTCTGGAACAAATGGCTCTGGTGGCCTCAGGGGCATGTCTGGAGTGACCACATGAAACTTCCAGGGCTTTGATTTGGCGTGGTCCGTCTGGCTTCACTGCCTCGTTCAGGGTTCAGTGGCCTAGATATGATTTCAAATCTCGGTTCCTTTTCATCTTCTACCTCTATTTATATGAGGACACTCCAGCCCTCAAATCAATGGGATTGAATCTGAACAGTAGAACTGGAGGCAGTCCAGGGACTTTGACTTTAGTCCTGTGACTTCTTAAAAGGTAGACCACAGACAAGCGGTCTCATCATCACCTAGAAAATGACACGAAATGCAGCAACTCTACCAAATCAGAATTCATATTTTAACACAACCATCAGGTGTTTTGTATACATGTTAAGGTTTGAGAAGCAATGTTCTAGACGATTTAATAGGGCAAAAGGATTCAGTAGGTCCATAAAGATTCCTATAACCATCAGAAAGGACATTGCACTTTGAGGTGGTCTAATCTTTCCAATAATGATGCATCTCAAGGAGTCTGCAAGTGTCCTAATAGCACTGCCAAGATTTTGACCACAGTACTAATAATAAATGCCTTTTAGTTGGAAGTTGGGCCCATAAGCACAAGGACATCTTGTGCTCAGTCTCAGCCTCAGCTACTCCATTCTACTGTTTCTCCTCATTCTCTCATAGAGCCATACATCCCCATGGGAAGAAAGTGACAGAATAGAAGAAAGGTGCACAAAACCCTCTATTGGTTTTTTATCACATAAAAAATATCTGGATTCTTCACTATGGCCTTACAAGGCACTTCCTGGTTTGGCACCTGATTACACCTTCCATTTTATCTCTTACCCTCTCTCACTTTGCTCCAGCCACTTTGGCCTTCTTTCTTCCATGAACATACCAAGTTCATTTCCAGTGCTAAGTATTTTCAGTCATTGTTTCCTCTATGGCAGGGGTCACCTACTACCAGGCTGTAGAATGGTACTGGTCCATGCCCTGTTAGGAACCAGGCCACACATCAGGAGATGAGTGGCAGGTGAGTGAGTGAAGCTTCATCTGTATTTACAGTCGCTCCCCATGGCTCACAATATCACCTGAGCTCACCTCCTGTCAGATCAGCAGCAGCATTAGATTCTCATAGGAGTGCAAACCCTACTGTAAACTGCACATGTGAGGGATCTGGGTTGGGTGCTGTTTATGAGAATCTAATGCCTGATGATCTGTCACTGTCTCCCATCACCCCTAGATGGGACCATCTAGTGGCAGGAAAACAAGCCCAGGGCTCCCAATGATTCTGCATTATGGTGAGTTGCATAATTATTTCATTATATGTTACAATGTAATAATAATAGAAAGAAAGTGTGCAATACATGTAATGTGCTGGAATCAACCCAAAACCATCCCCACCCTCGCCCCCATCTGTGGAAAAACTGTCTTCCACAAAACCAGTCCCTGGTGCCAAAAAGGTTGAAGACCACTGCTCACTGCTCTTTGGAAATGATCTCTCTGTCCTTACATCTTATCATTGCTAGGTCTTCATAATTCAGATCTCAGCACAAATGCAGTGTTCCTAGAAAGACTAGTGCTGCTACACCATCTAAAATCCCACCCCACCTTAACATCTGTATCACATTATGCTGTATGATGTTCCTCAGGGCACTTAATATTACTTGGTAT
Source organism: Macaca mulatta (assembly GCF_049350105.2). Lineage (NCBI taxonomy): Eukaryota > Metazoa > Chordata > Mammalia > Primates > Cercopithecidae > Macaca > Macaca mulatta. The sequence continues at coordinate 178,221,328 of NC_133411.1, forward strand.
TCTCTTCTTTGTATTTGCTGGTTTAATTTCTCTTCCCCACCACATATAATATAAGCTTTATAAGAGAAGGAAAAAGGTTCCTCTTATTGATTGCTATATCCCAAGTGCCCAGAACAGTGCCTGACAGAGCAGTTATTAAAAAGATGTTTACTAGATTTGAGTAAATGATGGGGCTAGGTTAAACTATTGACTTTTGGATTATCTGTGCATTCTTGTGTTTCCTGCTCTAACTATTCTACTTATAACCACAGACAACTCAAAAGGGCTTACATGGTAGAGCCTGAGTTAATGATACTTTTGGTCTGGCCCATAGGATTGAGATAGGCCACGCAGAGTTATTTCAGAGCTGTGTGGTATTTCAATCCAAGATTGTTCTGTGAACTATGATGGACTGCCTGCCCATGCACAAGGTACTTTCATATGTAAAGGAGAATATTACAAGCTTTCTGACCTTAAAGGCTTCTCCTTAACTAGGCAGACAGGCAGATAAGCAAATGGTTTTTATATAATGTGAAAAGTAAGTTCAAATTATAGATGGACAAAGGAAGAATACAAGTTTAACAAATGGGGGGTGTTAGAGATATTTTCCTAAAGGTAGTGATGTCTGTTTGGAGTTTTAAAGCACACATAGGAGTTTGCTGGAAGCACATACAGGTATTCAAGGGAAACAAAATGGCACACACTAAGTTATAGAGGCAAGAAAGAGCCTGGGGAACTACAATAGTTTGGTAATGCCAGAATGCAAAATGTGCAGTTCAGGCTGGCAGAAGGAAATGAGGCTGGAGTAGGAGCCAACAGGCTTGTAATAATATATGTCCTTGAGGTGCTAGATCCACCATATGTTTGAGGTCAAATACAAATATCTCAAATATCTTTCAGTCCAAAAGAGCCAACAATGAGTTGAGCTGAGAGCATGTTGCAACCTCCAGCCCCCCTTTGTATTCCCCTCGGGCACCATGAGCACCGTGCCCAACAATCTCAAAAGCCCCCACATGCTGGACCCATTAGGCACTACATGCTCCACTGTCTGAGTCATTTCCCCTCTGCCAATGGTGACTGAACCCAGAGGAACTCTCCACTAATTGAATTTGAGATGACTCACTCTAAACTGGGGACTCGAAACTCGGAAACCTCGGTAGCAATACCTTTGGCAGTAAGATTCTTGGGTCATTTTGTCCAGCTCGTTGTCTGGGGAGCCAGTAGGAGCAAGGGGATGTAGTGGGGGTATTTGTAGGGGAGGAAGGTGGGAGGCAGGGACTTTGGGCTTTCTTAGAGACCTGGAAAGGATAAGATCATTCACTGCATGTCATTGTTTGAGCTCCAGCTGGTAGCCAAGAGTTTAAAAAAATGGCATTCGAATATGTTTTGTTTGGCACACCTATTTTGTTTACAATATTTGATGCAGTATTTTAAAAATAAGGAGCTTTTACATTACATACTACATTTCTGATTCTATTAAAGCATTGAAAGACCGGGCAACAACCCACTGCAAGTGAAGAATGGATATCCCTGGTACAGGCGGTGTGCTCCTTAGGTTTCCAGAGTCTTCACCCCAATTTTTACATTCTGATGCCTCTGCACTTATATCCAGAATGTTTCACTTGTGTAACATTCAAAGGTCTTTTTGGTCCTATGGCATTTGTGTTTGCAAAGTCTGTTCTGAAGCTACCAATGAGGAGACAAACTCTGATGACAGTTTTGGTAACAGAGGAATGGACCTCAAAGTATTATCTCTTTGGCAAATTTCATCTGCTCAGTGCTCAGGAATTTATTAGAAAATAATTCAATAAAAGGGTGGGCATGAAAGTCACCAATCTCTACCTCCCCTACTTATTCTATTTTGGCAGAACATATAGAACATATACTGAGGCCAGGGTTACATGTATCATCTTACATTTCCCATCATAATTGCTTCATGGTATGTGCTTAATGGATGCTCATTCAATGCATAGTGAATGGAATGTCATTGCTGGTCCAAGTCTAGGCATCTAATATCCCCTCCCAGGAGACCTGGCACCCACAACACTGCATGGAATGTTTTTCTTTTTCTCCATCTATTCATGTTTCACTGCTCCCCTTCCTTTCATCTGTACTCATCTGCCTGCTCTTCCCCAAAGCTTTCAAGGACTTCCCCAGACTGGCAATAGTAACCTTCTCTTTTCTATTCTTTATCAGTATTTATTTGTTTTTGTTATATAACTTCCCAAGTCTTTGTTTCATTTATGAGAAAATAAATATCTAATTCATAAGACCAATATATGCATTGTGTCTGGAACATGGTGAAAATGGTAATTGCACTTATATTTATATACTTACATATTGCTTACTTTATGCCAGGAACACTTTCAAGCATTTTGCATATGTTGATTTATTTAATCTTTGCAACATTGCTATAAGGTAGGTACTGATGTTATAATCCTCATTTTACAGATAAAGAAGCTGAAGTAGAAACAGATAAAGTAACTTACTCAAGGAACACAGCTAATAAGCTCTAGAGGTAAGCACAGCTAATAAGCCTTTAAACCCAGTAAGCTGGACCCAGAGTCTACGGCTCCACCCACTAAGTAAAACTGCCTCTCTTCTGAAGTGAGGTCTACACGTATGGTAGTATGGTAGTATCCTTTGGGTTAGAGATTGCAAATTGTCCTTCAATATCCATTCTCACCAGTGCTATTTTGTATTTTTAATCACACACAGCCTAATTGAATCCTACTTGCTTTTTTGTTGTTGTTGTTGTTTGAGATGGAGTCTCGCTCTGTTGCCCAGGCTGGAGTTCAGTGGCTGTATCTCGGCTCTCTGAAACCTCTGACTCCCAGGTTCAAGTGATTCTCCTGCCTCAGCCTCCCGAGTAGCTGGGATTAAAGGCACCTGCCATCATACCCAGCTAATTTTTGTATTTTTGTAGAGATGAGGTTTCACCATGTTGGCCAGGCTGGTCTTGAACTCCTGACCTCAGGTGATCTGCCAATCTTGGCCTCCCAAAGTGCTGGGATTACAGGCGTGTAATCCCCATCACGCCTGGTCAAATCCTACTTGCTTTTAAAGCATGATTTGACTAGCAGAAGAGAAAGGCTGAAAAGAGAAGTCTCCAACAATAGAACGAGTATAGTAAAGCCTTAGAGGTGGGATCCTCTATCCTTCCTTCTCCTCTTTGAAAAATAGCTTTGTCAGCAGATCCTTCCTGAGAGTTCTTGACCTTCCAGAAGTACCATAGATCCAACACAGATGAGTAACTTCCCTGAGGCCAAGTCGCTTGGAACTATCTGAATGCAAATGGCACTGGTTTTCCATTTCATCAGTTTTCAGATAGTACAAATTCTAGCACTAACTTACCTGAACACGTTTGGTACACACTGTCTTGTTTGTCCTTAATTTCTCCATCTGTAAAATGAAGGACTGGAAGAGACCACGAATGGCAAACAGGCTTGCTTTTGCAGGCCATACTCAATCGATTAGTTGTATTTGCTGGGTGTACTGCATCCCATAAGCAAAATTTGACCAGAAATGTCTGCCATTGGAGAGAAACGTGTGTCAGCATATTTGCCTCCCTAGGTTAGATGATTCTCCAGGCTTCTACACAATTTTATGTTTATATGAAAACAGCCACAAAGGGAAAAGAGGACAATAAAACAAGATATATGAATAATAATGTATTGTATACTTGAAATTTACTAAAAGAGTAGATCTCAAGTGTTCTACATACACACACACAAAGGTAACTAATGAGATGATAGGTATTAATTAACTTGATTGTGGTCATCATTTCATAATGTATACATATAAAAACATCATGTTTTATAACCTACATTTATACAATTTCTGAACTGTACATCAATAAACCCGGAAAAATAAAGATGTATAAAAAAGATTTACAAATAAGATTTTTAAAAAAGGATTGTGAGGAAACAAAATATGACAGTAGAATTATCATTTTTACTAGAGGCAGTAAAGAGTAGAATTAATATTGCAGAAAATCAAATCAATAATAGAGTTGACAAGTACAAAATTTTAATGCAGAGAAAAAGAGCAAAGTGTGAAGTTGGGGGCCGGGCACGGCAGCTCGCCTGTAATTCCAACACTTTGGTAGATCACCTGAGGTCAAGACCAGCCTGGACAACGTGGTGAAACCCTGTATCTACAAAATGCAAAAATTAGCTGGGCATGATGGCAGGTGCCTGTAATCCCAGCTACTCATGAGGCTGAGGCAGGAGAATCACTTGAACCCAGGAGACAGAGATTGCAGTGAGCCGAGATCACACCATTGCACTCCAGCCTGGGAGACAGGTGAGACTCTGTCTCAAAAAGCAACAACAACTATAACAAAAACAAAGTATGAAGTGGGGCAGAAGGGAGATGGATGTGGTTATAAAAGAGCAGCATGGGTGATATTTGTGGAGATAAAACTGTTTTGACTGTGGTGGCGTATACATGGACCAACATATGTAATAAAGTTACACATAACTAAGTATTACACTAAGTAGTACATATGCTTTCACGCACTCTCACCCAGATACTCATAACCACACCAGTACAAGTAAAACAGAAAATCTGAATAAGATTAGTGGATCATGTAAATGTAAACATCCTGGTTGTGATGCTGTACTGTATTTTGGCAAGGTATTACTCTGAGAAACCTGAGCAAAGGGTACATGGGATGTGTATGTATCATGCCTTACAATTACAATGTGAATCTACAATGCGAATCTACAATGATCTCAAAATTTAAAAATTAACAAAAAGAGAACAAAGTCATAAAGACATAAAGAGAGAATTGGAGACAAGAGATTAGAGATTCAAGGTATGAACAAAGAGTGCTGTAAAATGGAGCTAGAAGCAATGGTCAAAGGTAAAAACAGACTTAAATGTTTCTGTGCTGAAAAAAATGTCAATATTCAAGGATTGAAAAGACTCACCAGAATCTAGGCATAATGAAAGAAAAGAAATTGATCCTTAAACACAGAGTCAAACTTTCTGTATTATAGGGATTGCAGACAAAAATGACAACCAGAGAAAATAGCCAAGAACCAAGATAGCCCCGTGGGCAGCCCTGGGGGCTACAGTGGAATCTCGTAGCCAGTGGTATTGATGGACCCCTTGACTACATCAGTTGTTTTAGGGGATTCTTTCCCCCTTAAAGCTCTGGACTGGTGACAAACCTGAAAAAGATGCTGAATCACAGGTATTGCATGAGAAACATTTGCACTGAGAGGGAGATTGGATAAATTTCCCTAAATCATTTCTGAATGATTTCTTACCATTCATAAATAATTTCTTTAAAAATGACAAAGGTATCCAGGCTGGCATGGGGCTTAAAGAAAAAAAAAAAATGAAGGTGACTTTTATAGTTCCTAGTTAGATATGGATCTAGGCACAAAGCAAATTCAATCATTCCTGTACTTTTCCTCAAAAACATTTTTCACCTTGGCCAGGCACTGTGGCTCATGCTTGTAATCCCAGCACTTTGGGAGGCCGAGGCAGGTGGAGCACTTGAGATCAGGAGTTCGAGACCAGCCTGGTCATCACGGTGAAACCTCATCTCCACTAAAAATACAAAAACTACCTTGGCGTGGTGCCACACACCTGTAATCCCAGCTACTCAGGAGGCTGACGCATGAGAATTGCTTAAACCTGGGAGGGAGAGGCTGCAATGAGCCCAGATCGTGCTACTGCACTCCAGCCTGTGCAGCAGAATGTAAAACAAACAACATAAAACAAACAAACAACATAAAAAACCATTTTTAACCTTAATGCAGGGTACTCCATCAATATACATTGATGGACACTTAGTAGGTACAAGGCACTAGAAATAGACAAAAGTATTCAATCAGGCATGCCCCCACCCTGAACAGCCCATTACAGATGTGCACAAAAACCAGTAAGAAAAACTATGAGTTATTGAGTATTATTTGCATTCTAGACACTATATACATATTTTATATATTATTTAATTTAATTATTCCAATAATTCCTTTGAAGGCCGAGTTGGGATTTTACTTTATGTTTGTGTGACCCAATATGTGCTTTTTTACTGCCTACCATTTCTCAAGATGAAGGTCAAATCATACAGCCATTATGACATCTTCTCTACACATGTACATATTCATCATTAATTCATTCAACAAATACTTACTGACATCATATACATACCAGGCTCTCTGCTAGGTTCTGGGATAAATGATGAGAAAACAAGACAGGAATCTATTCTCAAGGAGTTACAAGTGTAATGGAGGAAACTGGTATTAATCAAATAATCAAATGCACGTAGAACTGTATGTGTCCATAGCAAGGGCTAAGAAGGAAAGAGACATGTTGCTTTGAGGCCCTGTAAGGAACAGATTTGACCTGGGCAGAGACTCAGGGAAGGTTTCTCCAAGGAAGTGAACCCCACTGGAAGAAAGGCACTCCAGGAAAGGGAAACAGCACGAGCAAAATCTATGTGGTGGGAACGAGCATGAAAGGACCACTGTAGTGGGAGTAAAGACGTGTGCTGAAAGATGAGAATGGAAACTAGCAAGATCCAGGGCATGCCAGGGCTTGAGGCCCCCTTAAGGAGATTGCCTTAATCTGAAGAGCAAGAGGAAGTCATGGGAAGGGTTCAGGAAAAAACTGGTAGTGAATTTTCAGTCTTTGTATTGCCTTATATAAGTCAAAGCTGTTCACGCATACATCTCAATTATGTTCTGTCTTACAGTATTTCTTGTGACACCAAATGACACAATCTCATTTTCCAAATTAGATGGGAGACTCCCTAGAGGTTGGGGATACTCCTTAAACCAAATTTTTCTTGAGTTTAAGACTCCCAAGTAAGAAGTATGTTTGTTGTTATGTTCTACTAAAAAAGAGAAAATGCTGCCGATTAGACATGCCATCAAATGGAAATAGCATCTCTATTTTGGAGATTCAAAAATGTGAAATAATGTGCACCTTTAGCTCAATGAAATATTACATATATTTTTGGTTCCCTCATAATGTCTAGGACAGAGCTGAGCTTGTCATAAGTGGAATGAGAAAAGTACCAGACTTCAAATGAGAAGACTGAGCTGGCAGCCTGGTTCTGACATATACCTGGACAAGAATGACTTAATTGTTTTGGGACCCAATCCATTCCTCTGTAAAATGGCCATATGACCCCTGAGGGTTGCCCAGCTCTGCTTCTTCTCCATGCAATAGCTGCCTGACAATTATCTCTAGCAAGATGTCTTTGAGGCCTTTCTTTGCTGGAGAGAACTCCTGCAGGAAGCTGCAGTAGTCCCTGATTCTTCTCCAGGTAGGAAGCACTGAGGAATGTGCCTGGAGGGCACACAGTCCCAAATTAGAGACAGAAAACTGAAAGCTCAAGAAATCTATTGACCAAGGAAAGTTTGTGCAGGTCTGATGTTAACCAGAAGTTGGGAGCAAGGCATGAGTTGTATTATGGATAGAACTGTGTCCCCCACAAAATATATTATTAAAGTCCTCACCTCCAGTATTTGTGAATGAAACTTATTTGGAAATAGGGTCATTGCAGATGAGTTAAAATGAGGTCATTAGGGTGGGTCTTAATCTAATATGACTGGTGTTCTTATAAAAAGAGAATATTTGTTCTTGTCCAAAGTTGATGAAAAGCCCAGGATCAGATGGATTCACAGTCAAACTCCATCAAATGTACAAGGAACTAAGACTAATCCTCCTGAAGCTGTTCCAAAAAAATGGAAGAGGAGGGATTTCTCCCTAACTCATTCCACAAGGCCAGTAAATCACCCTGTTATCAAAACCAGAGAAGGATGTAACAAAAAAAGAAAACTACAGACCAATATCCCTGATTAATATAAATGCAAAAATCCTCAACAAAATACTAGCAAATCAAATCTAACAGCACATCAAAAAAGAGAATACACCATGATCAAGTGAGTTTTATAGTAAGGATGCAAGGATGGTTCAACATGTGCAAACCAATAAAAGTGATACATTACATAAACAGAAGTAAGGTCAAAAAACATGATTATCTCAATAGATGCAGAAAAAGCATCTGATAAAATTCAGCGTTCATTTATGATAAAAACCCTCAACAAACTACTCATAGAAGGAATATACTTCAACACAATAAAACCCATATATCACAGGCCCACAGCCTACATCATACTGAATGGGGAAAGTTGAAAATATTTCCTCTAGGAACTGAAACAAGACAAGGATGCCCACTTTTACCACTCCTATTCAACATAGGACTACAAGTCCTAACCAGAAAAGTCAGGCAAGACAAAGAAATAAAAGGTACTTTAATTGGAAAAGAGGAAGTCAAATTCTCCCTGTTTTCTAATGTTATGATCTTATATTTAGAAAAACCTAGCTAGGTGCAATGGCTGTGACTATAATTTCAGATTCAGGAGGCTCAAGCAAAGAGGATGACTAAGGTCAGGAGTTTGATACCAGCCTGGGCAACACAGCAAGACCTTGTCTCTAAAACAAAATTTTTTAAAATTAGCTAGGCATGATGGCTTATGTCTATAGTCCCAGCTACTTGGGAGGCTGTGGTGGGAGGATCCCTCGAGCCCAGGAGTTCAAGGCTACAGTGAGCTATGATCACACCACTGCACTCCAACCTGGGCAACAGAGCAAGACCCCATCTCTAAAAAAAATAATAATAATAAAATAAATATAAATAAAATGAAAAAAACCTGAAGACACCACTAAAAAATTCCTAGATTTGATACATGAATTTAGTAAAGTTGCAGGATACAAAAGTCAATGTGCAAAAATCGGTAGTATTTCTATACACCAATAGTGATCTAGCTGAGAAAGAAATCAAGAAAGCAATTACATTGACAATGGATACAAAAAACAAAATACCTAGGAATAAATGTAGCCACGGAAATGAAAAATCTCTACAAGGAAAGCTACAAAGCACTGATGAAAGAAATTGTAGATGACACAAACAAATGCAAAACATTTCATGCTCATGGATCAGAATAATTAATATCCATAAAATGACAACAGATTCAGTGAAATTCTTATCAAAATATCAACTTCATTTTTTTCACGGATTAGAAGAAATAATTCTAAAATTCATATGAAACCATAAAAGAGCCTGAACAGCCAATGCAATTGTAAGCAAAAAGAACAAAGCTGGAGGCATCACATTACCTGACTTCAAATTATTTTGCAAGGCTGTAGTAACCAAAACAGCATGGTACCGATATAAAAATAGATTAGTGGAAAGGAATACAGAGCCCATAAATGAAGCCACATATTTACATCTAACTGATCTTTGACAAAGCAGACAAGAACATACATGGGGAAAAGGACACCCCTTTCAATAAATGGTGCTGAGAAAACTGGATATCCATATGCAGAAGAATGAAACCACTCCTATCTCTCACTACCTAAAAGAATCAGCTCAAGATGGATTAAAGATTGAAACATAAGACCTGAAATTATAAAAATACTAGAAGAAACCCTAGGGAAAATTCTTCTGGACACTGATATAGGCAAATAATTTATGACTAAGACCTCAAAAGCACAGGCAACAAAAACAAATATAGTTAAATGAGACTTAATTAAACCAAAAAGCTTCTACATAGCAAAAAAAAAAAAAAAAAAAAAAAAAAAAAAATCAACAGAGTGAACAGACAAACTGCAGAATTGGAGAAAACATTCACAAACTATTTATTCAGCAGGAGACTAATATCTACAATATATAAGGACCTCAACAACAACAACAAAATCCAAATAATTTCATTAAAAAGTGGGAAAAGGATATGAATAGACATTTTTCAAAAGAAGCCATACATATGGACAACAGGCATGGGAAAAAATGCTCAGCATCACTAATCATCAGAGAAATGCAAATTAAAACCACAATGAGATATCACCTTACTTCAGTAGGAATGAGTATAATTAAAAAGACAAAAAAATAATAATAATAACCAAACAGATGTTTGTGAGGATGCAGAGAAAAGGGAACACTGTTGGATTGTTGGTGGGAATGTAAATTAATACAACCTCTACCCATAATATGAACTCTATCCATAGTATGGAGATTTTTCATAGAACTAAATATACTACCATCGATCCAGCAGTCCCACTATTGACTATCATTCCAAAGGAAAAGAAATCAATACATCAAAAATATACTTGCACTCGCATGTTTATCACAGCACTATTCACAATACCAAAGATATGGAATCAACATAATGTCTACCAACAGATGATTAGATAAAGCAAATGAGGTACATTTACACACTGGAATACTATTCAGCCATAAAAAGAATGAAATCATGTCTTTTGCAGCAACATAGATGGAATTGGAGGTCATTATCTGAAGTGAGACAAGTTAGACACAGAAAGTCAAATACTGCATGTTCTCACTCCAAGTGGGGGCGCTAAAAATGTGTCCATGTGGATGTAGAGAGTGGAATGCCAGACAATGAGACTCAGAAGGGTGAGAGGGTGAGAGAAGGGTGGATAAAGAGAAAATACTTAACGGGTACAATGTATGTTGGGTACAATGTATGTTATTCAGGTGATGTATACCCTAAATGCCCTGATTTGACCACTACACAATCTATGCTTGTAACAAAATTACAATTGTACTCCATATGTTTATACAATTAAAAATAGGCTGGGCGTGGTGACTCATGCCTGTAATCCCAGAACTTTGGGAGGCCGAGGTGGGCGGATCAGGAGGTCAAGAGATGGAGACCATCCTGACCAGCATGGCAAAACTCCATCTCTACTAAAAATAAACAAAATTAGCTGGGCGTGGTCACAGGTACTTGCAATCCCAGCTACTCGGGAGGCTGAGGCAGGAGAATCACTTGAACCTGGGAGGCCGAGGTTATAGTGAGTCGAGATCGCACCACTATGCTCCAGCCTGGTGACAGAGCGAGACTCTGTCTCAAAACAAACAAACATACAAGTAAATAAATAAAACAAAATTCAAAAACAGGAAAAACAAAGCAACAACAACAACAAAAATCTGCCAGCCATAGAAAGCTTCCTGTAGGTGGATCCAGCCCCAAGGAGAAAAGATTACAACTCTGCCCTTTACAGAAAGCAGCTCGTAGGAGTCTTACCTTGGTAGCAGGTGTTAAGGAACAAATACAGATTCAAACTCTAGTTCTATGACTGACTCACTAGCTACGTGAGTTTGGGCAAGTTACTCAACCTCTCTGAACCCATTTCTTCATCAGTACAATGGGGATAATAATAACCTGTCCTACGTGGTTCTCATAAGGATTAAAAGAAATAACCATTAAGAATGATGACATCTGCCATTTTTAGAGCACTGGCTACATGCCAGATTCTGTGCCATGAACTTTATATATTATTTCATTTCTTCTCACAATGATACTGTGAAATAGGTATTCTTAATTCTGCCCAGTTTACAGATGAGGAAACTGAGACTTGAGGACATGAAGTGACTTGCCCAAGGCACACACATAGCTGGCAAGTGGCAAAGTCAGGATTTGAAAAAAAGGGGAGTGGGGCAGGAATTTGGATACAGACAAACACGTGCAGAAGGGAGAGATATGAAGACATAGGGAGAGTGTCATCTATAAGCAAGGGATAACCTGGGGGCACCAGAAGGTGGGAAAGAGGCCTGGAACAGATCTTCCCTCACAGCCGTTAGAAGGAACCACCCCTGCTGACACCTTGATTTTGGACTTCCAGCCTCCAGAACTGTGAGACAATATGTTTCAGTTGTTTAAGCCACCCAGTTTGTGGTATTTTGTTTTGGAAGCTCCAGGAAACGAATACAGCTGTTTCTTAAAACAAGTGTTTTGGCTGGGCACGGTTGCTCATGCCTATAATCCCAACACTTTGGGAGGCCGAGGTGGGCGGATCACCTGAGGCTGAGTTTGAGACCAGCTTAGCCAACATGGCGAAACTGTGTCTCTACTAAAAATACAAAAATTAGCCGGGTGTCGTGGCGCATGACTGTAATCTCAGCTCCTTAGGAGGCCAAGGCAGGAGAACTGCTTGCCAGGTGGTGGAGGTTGCAGTGAGCCGAGATCACACCACTGCACTCCAGCCTGGGCGACAGAGCAAGACTCTGTCTCAAAAAAAGGAAGTGTTTTACTGCAGTGATTTAGTGTTTCTTACTTTTCATCCTCCTCTGCTTCTGAGAGAGTAGCAGATTATCACAAACCAGGGGGCAGAAATACATGACACTGTGAAGAGGATAAAATTCGTTCTCAACCTTTCCACATCTGCTTTCTGCACCTGACAATTCTTTCTCGTGCCTCTGACCTCGAGCATTCAGTATCCCATACTGACTGCCTCCTCATAGCTAAGAATGCCTCTGGGTGCCTTTCTCAGCTCTGCTGAAGTCAGTTTGCTATACTGACTTCTCACAGCTGGAAATTAGAATGTGTTTGTCTGTGGTTTAAGAAAATCTCCTTTCACTAGGAACTTAAATCAGTCCTGAAAATTACGGAGCAATCAGGGGAATGCAGAGTTTAAACATTAGATGTCACCTTAGAGACAACCCATCAAAGGGCTTCTGACTGATCCAAGGTGTGGATTGAGGCCTGAGAATTTTTATTTTTAAGTTCTCATGGGATGAGATTCTGGGACCACTTTCTGTCTTTCAATCCAGAGGTTCTGTATATCAGGTGAGCAGGCTTCTCACCCTGTTCAATGAGAAGGAATTGACTGCAGCTCAATACAATTGTTCTTATCCTTGGCTGCACATTGGAATCACCTGGGGAGATTTAAAAACCCACCATAGAGTCTGATTTAATTGCTCTGAGGGGCAGGCAGAGCACTGGTGTTTTGCAAGTTGCTGAGAGGATTCTGCTGTGCAATCAGGACTGAGAATCACTGTCTTCATATTTACAACTCTCTGATTATGGGTAAGTTATATAAACTCGTGGTGCTGAGTTTTCTCATCTATATAATGAGATGGTAATGATACTTATTATAGTTTTGGTGACTATTAAATGAGTCAATCAATTTAAAACATTTAGAAATATGCCCAGCATTTAGTGAATGTCACATGAGAGTTGGCTGCTGTTGTGATCGGCATCACAGGAGTTGTAGTTAGTGTCTTCTTTCCTTTCCTCCATTCCTTTTTTTTTTCTTTTTACATGCTCTGATTTTCATGGACTCTTTTTACATGTTTGCAAGATTTTAACTCTGTTGTAGAATGGGCTATATTAAAGTCACCAAAATTAAGTAGGGCCACCACCCCCCTTTATCTCCTCCCCCAACCCAGTAGAGGCTGCCCTGTTCTTTCAGTGAATATTGTTTAGTGGAAAGAGCACCGTACTGGGAGTCAGAAAATATGGATTCTTTCTTAAGATCTAAATTCCAAAGCACTCTTTTAAAAAATTAACTGGCTGTAAATGTGAGAGTTTTACTGCAGGACTCTCAATTCTATTTCCTTGAGTTATAAATCTATCCTTATGCCAGTGCCACACTTCTGATTAATGTACCTTTGTAGTAAGTTTTAAAATCAGAAAGTGTGAGTTCTCCAACATTGCTCTTTTCCAAGATTCTTTGGCGATTCTTGTTCCCTTGCCTCTTCATATGAATTTTAGAATCAGCTTGTCCATTTCCGAAAAGATGCAAGCTGGAGTTTTAACAGTGACTGCATCGAATATATGAATCACTTTGAGCTGTTTTATCATCTTCACAATTTTAAGTCTTCTGATCTGAGAATGTGATGTGTCTTTATACTTATTTGGTCTTTAATTGTTTCAAAAATGTCTTGTCATTTCCCAAGTACAGTTTTCCACTTATTTTGTTAAATTAATTCCTAAGTATTTTAGTTTACTTATTTTTTACTGCTATTATAAATGGAATTTTCTTAATTTCATTTTCAGACTGTTCATTGCTAGTACATGGAAATACAATTGATTTTTGTATATTGCTCTTATACCCTACAATCTTACTAAACTTGTCATATTATTCTAATAATTTTAGCAGGTTCTTTAGGATTTTATAAGATCTGTTTACAAGATTATATCATCTGAAAGAGAGTCAGTTTTATTTCATCCTTTACACTGTGTATGTTTTTTATTTAACTTTCTTGTCTAGTTGTACTGGCTAGAGCCTCCAGTACAATGCTGAATAGAAGGGGCAAGAGGGCTGGGCATGGTAGCTCACACCTGTAATCCCAGCACTTTGGGAGGCCCAAGCGGGCAGGTCACCGGAGGCAGTAGTTTGAGACCAGCCTGGCCAACATGGTGAAAACCCACCTCTACTAAAAATACAAAAATTAGCCAGGCGTGGTGGTGCATATCTGTAATCTTGGCTGCTCAGGAGGCTGAGGCATGAGAATTGGTTGTACTCATGAGGCACAGGTTGCAGTGAGCCGAGATCACGCCTGGGTGACAGAAAGAGACCCTGTCTCCAAAAGGAAAAAAAAAAAAAAAAAAGATGCAAGAGAAGACATCCTTGTCTTGTTCTTAATATTTCGAGGGAAAGCACTAAGTTTTCCACAGGTATGTATCATGTTGGCTGTGAGCTTTTTGTAAATGGCCCTTATCAGGTTGAGAAAGTCCCCTTCTATTGCCAGTTTGTTAGGTGTTTTTATCATGAAGTGGTGTTAGATTTTCATCAAATGCTTTTTCTGCATCTATTGAGATGATCTTATGATTTTTGTTTTTTATTCTATTGATATGTATATTTCATTATTTGATATTCAGATGTTAATCTGGTCTTGCATTCATAGGTATGTCAATGCTTTTTTTTTTTGAGACGGAGTCTTGCTCTGTTACCCAGGCTCGAGTGCAGTGGTGTGATCTCAGCTCACTGCAAGCTCCACCTCCTGGGTTCACGCCATTCTCCTGCCTCAGCCTCCCAAGTAGCTGGGACTACAGGT